>NC_082715.1:114321044-114645386 GCF_030144855.1 Hypanus sabinus
CTTCGTGTACAATATTAGGGCATCAGTTTATATCTTATTTCACCACTGACCTGCCATTACAGTGAAATGCAGCAGAATATAGACTCATTCATTACCCACTATAGTATTTCTGATATTTACCATTCAACTTAACTTCAGAATTACTAACCTTGAAGTTTCAGGGTCAGTTGAATTATTCAGAGTTTGTTTTTGGCTGTGTATAGCATTTCTCCTTTACTGTTTCATTCCTGCTGTCAACTGTGGCTTCTCTTTGCCGAATAACAGTCTGCTGTTTGAGAATGTAAAAGCGGTCTTTGGGGTGCTATATAAACAGGAGAAGCTTGGTCTGATAAAGCTGAAGTTAAGCCTCTGCATTTGGCATTTGAATGGAAGCTAAAGTGGGTTTGGCGTGGTGGGTACCTGGGGAACATTATGGCAGGATGACCTGCAGCATATTGGCACCAACCAACTGGCTTAACAAAATTTGGAGCAGTTGTTCACTGTTCATTCATGCAAGTTTTAGGTTCAAGTGTCTAGGCTGTGGTAGCTGAATACTTTTAACATAGAACATAAATTTCCATAATAGTTAATATTGTGTCTTTAAAATGTAAAAGCTATTAGGTCAATATTCCAGCAACATTAGAAATTCAAAAGAATGCCTAAATGTCACAATTCTGCTCTTGCTGAATAAGTGTCAATGTAGTGAAAAGCAATTAGTGCCTGAGAAATATTACCCCAGCTCCACTGACCTGGGTTCAGTCCGGATTTCCAAAGCTGTCAGTGTGGAGTTGGCATGTTCCTACATGGATTCCCCCAGGTGCTCCAGTTTCTTTCCACCTCTGGAGATGTACAACTTCATGAGTTAATTTGTCACTGTAGTTTGCTACTAGAGTAGATAAATGATCAGGTAGCCAATCAGAATGTGATAAGAATAAAACTGGCTGGTGTGGGGTTGAATGGCCTGCTTCTGTGCTGAGTGCTATATCATTTTATGAGATGCTACAGGGAATTGGAATAAAGCAAATATTACAAACACTCCAGACGTAGCAGGAAGGTTAGCAGTAGTGCAGTCTTCATATTAACAATGCCACTGTAGTACTGCATGACCAAATTATTTATGATGATATCACCTGTTCCTTCACTTCTGAAGTCTCGAGTTAATATTTGTAGTTCACTGGTGTTAATCAAAATCACTTACTGCTTGGACAATTAATCAATTGTTTCCTTAGTTTAAAGTAGGAATGTAAATAAAACAGAATGGCACATGTTTCTTGCGCATCATTCAGATTTGGATCCACCATTCTTATCATGAGGTAAATATTTAGCAACTCACTCCCCGTAAAGACTGCAGGTGTTTTCATTAGATCAACATTGGTTCAAGTGGCAGCTCCTCAACACCTTCACAAGGGTAAAAATAATGGAAGAATCAATTAATAGTTTTGCAAGCTACACAGGTGTTTTTTTTACATTTTAAATTAACAGGTCATTTAAGTTAATTGAATTAAATTGAGATAGACTGTTGTACTAATGTCTGATCATGGCCAGTTAATTGTATATTACAGTGATGTAGAAAACTGCAAAACAAGGTTTTATCAAGTATTTGGAAATCAAAATAGTGCAGGTGATGGAAAATGCTAGAAAAGTCACCAGATCAGGGAACATTCATGGAAAATAGGATTGTTGCTAGTCAAAGACACGTGTTCCGTTATGAAAGAGTTGCTCACTTTAAAGAGAAAACATTTCAATGGATTTGAAACTTTTTCAAGAGTTATTCTGGATTTCTTTACAAAATATTCTTAATGTCCTCACATAAGTACAGATCTGTGCAAAGTGGAATGTGAGGGCTGAGGTACTGTGAATTCCTCACACAGTAGCTTCTCAAAGTAGTCTAGAATAAACTATAAATCAGGATTACCTCTGAGGAATGGAATGGGGTTGCTTGCCTCAGTCTCTGAATAAACAATGAATAACAAATGCTGGGGAGAAAAAATCAAGGTCAAGTTTATTGCCATATGCACATGCATGCTCAGGTACGATAAAAACTTGCATGCAGCAGCATCCCAGGTTCATCGCAACATGTAATCATTCAAGGGAAAAATTCAAATAGAACAAAAATTACACACAATTTTTACAAGAACACAAAACACAAATATTTTAGCGCAAAGTGATCAAACTGGTCATAGTTTTGTTAAACTGTAGTGATTGTAGTTTTGCCAGTTAGTTCAAGAAGCAATTGGTTGAAGAGAAGTAGCTGTTCTTGAACCTGGTGGTGTGCGACCTCAGGCTTCGGAAACTTCTGCCCAATGATAGCTGCATAAAGGTGGCATGGCCCAGATGATATGATATTTGTCTTATGGAGGAAGAACATCCTGTAGATACTACTATTGGTGGGGAAGGATGTGACTGTGATATATTGGGCAGAGTCCACTACTCTCTGCAGCTTCTTACATTTTCATACATTTGAATTACCATACCAGACCACACCTAAACCAAATCACTCCTGTATCTCTGCATGGATCATTCTATTTAAGTTTTGGAATGCTAGGAATTTTGTAGGAACCTGAGTCATCAGCATGCATATGAATTAACAGAATTTCTTTTCATAGATTGATTCCATTGAGAACTTCAACCTTTCGAATTCTCCTTCTGGCGAAGAGGTGAAATCACAGGTGCATTCTCGCTCTCGGTCACCATCGACAGCAAGTGACATTGAGACTGTGGAGGTCAGTGCATGGAAACCTTGCCATCATCTAAACAAAAATATTATTGCTGTTCTATATTTTTACTGCCTGAAGTTTTACCTAGGATAAGAAAAAGGAATAGTCCTGTTGCTCATCTATGTGTATTCATTATTTTACTACTAATAAAAGTATAGCAGAGGTAGATTGAACTACATGAAGCAGTTTAGAATCCTGTTCAAAAACTGGTAATATCTTTTAAAAAGCAACTGAAAAATAACATCAGTTTCTAAACAGCATTGTTATTGTAATCAAAAACTGATGTGTACGCCATGTCAAAATGTATCCTCCCAACATCAAGTGTCCAGCTGGCACCAAGCATATCTTTGCTCTTGTGATTTAAAAAGATAATTCATTGCTTCTTTTGCAAGAAAGATAATCATTATGTATATTTTCATTATGGGTGGGGATTAACGAATTGAGGAGCAACACTACATGCCACATAACAATAAAATTTCTGTATGTGACATTTTGGGCATGCTTGTCATGGGTTCACTATCCCTGTAAAATTTCACATTACATTTTACCGTGAAATTGATTTGCAAGAATCTAAATGAAATTCAGGCAGTCCCCGGGTTCTGTTAGGGTTCCTTTTCTGGGAACTGTCTGTAAGCTAATTTCACTGTCAATTTGAAATGTTCATCATCTATAATTATATAATTTTATTGGAATGCAGAAAGATTTTTGCGTGCAGCACAGGGGGGGGTTCTACCAGAATTGCAGGGGGATGGGAACCAGAGCAGACAGCGGAGTGGAGTGGTATTGGGGAAAGATGTTGTTAAACCCACATATAAAGTCAGGACTCAAAAGGTGGAGCATTGTGGCACTAACGTTCTGAGTTGTGTATATTTCAATGCCAGGGGTATTGTTGGAAAGACAGATGAGCTTAGGGCACGGATCAGCACCTGGATTTATGACATTGTGAGACTTGGTTGTAGGAGGGGCAGGACTGGCAGCTCAGTGTTCCAGGGTTCCATTGTTTTAGACTTGATAGAGCAGGAGGGATTAAAGGCGGAGAGATGGCATTACTAGTCAGGGAAGATGTCACAGTAGTGCTCAAACGGAACAAGCTGGAGAACTCATCTACTGAGGGTATATGGATGAAACAGAAATAATAAAGGGATAGAAAAGCTTAGAAAGCTTTCTAATAGCTTAGAAAAGCTAAAAGAAGATACGAGGTTGGTTTGGCAAATAAGGTGAAAGTAAATCCAAAAGGTTTCTACAGTTATATTAAAAGCAAGAGGATAGTGAGGGATAAAATTGGCCCCTTAGAGAATCAGAGTGGTCAGCTATATGTGGAGCCGAGGGAGATGGGAGAGATTTTGAATGATTTCTTCTCTTCGGTATTCACTAAGGAGAAGGATATTGAATTGTGTAAGGTGTGGGAAACAAGTAAGGAAGTTATGGAACCTATGACAATTAAAGAGGTGGAAGTACTGGCGCTTTTAAGAAATTTAAAAGTGGATAAATCTCCAGGTCCTGACAGGATATTCCCCAGGACCTTGAGGGAAGTTTGTGTAGAAATAGCAGGAGCTCTGACGGAGATCTTTAAGATGTCATTAGAAACGGGGATTGTGCCGGAGGATTGGCGTATTGCTCATGTGGTTCCATTGTTTAAAAAGGGTTCTAGAAGTAAGCCTAGCAATTATAGACCTGTCAGTTTGACATCAGTGGTGGGTAAATTAATGGAAAGTATTCTTAGAGATAGTATTTATAATTATCTGGATAGACAGTATCTGATTAGGAGTAGCCACCATGGATTTGTGCGTGGAAGGTCATGTTTGACAAACCTTATTGAATTTTTTGAAGAAGTTACGAGGAATGTTGACGAGGGTAAGGCAGTGGATGTAGTCTATATGGACTTCAGCAAAGCCTTTGACAAAGTTCCACATGGAAGGTTAGTTCAGAAGGTTCAGTCGTTAAGTATTAATGCTGGAGTAATAAAATGGATTCAACAGTGGCTAGATGGGAGATGCCAGAGAGTAGTGGTGGATAATTGTTTATCGGGATGGAGGCGGGTGACTAGCGTGGTGCCTCAGGGATCTGTTTTGGGCCCAATGTTGTTTGTAATATACATAAATGATCTGGATGATGGGGTGGTAAATTGGATTAGTAAGTATGCCGATGATACTAAGGTAGGAGGTGTTGTGGATAATGAGGTGGGTTTTCAAAGCTTGCAGGGAGATTTATGCCGGTTAGAAGGATGGGCTGAACGTTAGCAGATGGAGTTTAATATGAGAAGTGTGAGGTTCTACATTTTGGCAGGAATAATCCAAATAGAACATACAGGGTAAATGGTAGGGCATTGAGGAATGCAGAGGATGAGAGAGATCTAGGAATAACAGTGCATAGTTCCCTGAAGGTAGAGTCTCATATAGATAGGGTGGTGAAGAAGGCTTTTGGAACACTGGCCTTTATAAATCAAAGCATTGAGTACAGAAGTTGGGATGTAATGTTAAAATTGTACAAGGCATTGGTAAGGCCAAATTTGGAATATTGTGTACAGTTCTGGTCACCGAATTATAGGAAAGATGTCAATAAATTAGAGAGAGTGCAGAGACGATTTACTAGGATGTTACCTGAGTTTCAGCACTTAAGTTACAGAGAAAGGTTGAACTAGTTAGGTCTCTATTCATTGGAGCGTAGAAGGTTGAGGGGGGATTTGATCGAGGTATTTAAAATTTTGAGAGGGATAGATAGAGTTGACGTGAATAGGCTGTTTCCATTGAGAGTAGGGGAGATTCAAACGAGAGGACATGATTTGAGAGTTAGGGGCAGAAGATTAAGGGAAACACGAGGGGGTATTTCTTTACTCAGAGAGTGATAGCTGTGTGGAATGAGCTTCCTGTAGAAGTAGTAGAGGCCAGTTCAGTTGTGTCACTTAAGGTAAAATTGGATAGGTATATGGACAGGAACGGAATGGAGGGTTATGGGCTGAGAGCGGGTAGGTGGGACTAGGTGAGATTAAGAGTTCGGCACGGACTAGGAGGGCCGAGATGGCCTGTTTCCGTGCTGTGATTGTTATATGGATGACCACGTTACTGGGATTATATTATAGACTACTCAACAGTCTATGGGATTTAGAGGAGCAAATTTGTAGAGAAACTAGATATATGTATTCAAATAGACAGAGACTGATTAGGGATAGTCAGCATGGTCTTGTGCGTGATAGATCATGTTTAACCAATCTTATAGATGTTTTCAAGAAAGTTACCAGAAAGTTAAGGCAATGGATGTAATTTGCATTGACTTTAGGAATGTCTTTGACAAAGTCCTACATGGAAGTTTGGTCAAGAAGGTTCAGTCACTTGATATTCTTGATGAGGTAGTAAATTGGATTAGACATTGGCATTGCGAGAGAAGCCAGAAGGAGGTTTCCTTTCTGACTGAAGGCCTGTTACTAATGGTGTGCTGCAGGGGTTGGCATTGGGTCCATTGTTTGTTATTGTTTGTGGGTTAAGGGTGAAATGTGAAATATTTAAGTGGAACATGAGGAGAAACTTTTAGAGGGTGGTGATGGTGGAATGAGCTGGATGTGGAAGTGGTGGATACAGATTCAAATTCAATGTTGAAGAGAAATTTGATGGGTACGTGGATGGGGGTTATGGAGGTCCAGATGCAGGATTATAGCACTAGGCAGATCAATAGTCTGATGGTCAGTGGAACTAAGCATGGACTAGATAGGCCAAAAGGCCTGTTTCAGTGTTGCACTGTTCTATGATTCTGTAAATGTGTTTTGTAACACGAGGGTTGCTCTATATTCAGTCATTAATGAATACCATGAAACATTTTATCATTATTATTATTATTATTATTGTTTATTTTTTCTCAGCTGGTAAAACCTGAGGTATGGGCATAGCTAACACACTCATTTCTCAATTAGAGCTTAAGCTATAGGAGCAGAATTAAGCCTTATGGCCCTTCCAAGTCTGCTCCGCCATTTTATCATGGGTAATCCAGTTTTCCTCTCAGCCCAATCTCTTGACTACTCCCTGTACCCTTCATGTCCTGACCTATCAAGAATATATCAACCTCTGCTTTAAATATGCATATAGACTTGGCCTCCACAGCTACCCATGCCAACAAATTCCACAGATTCACCACTCTCTAGCTAAAGAAATACCTTCTCATCTCCATTTTAAAAGGACGTCCCTCTATTCTAAGGCTGTGTCCTCTGGTCTTGGACACGCCCTTCATAGGAAACATCCTCTCCATATCCACTCTGTCAAGGCCTTTCTCCAATTGATAGGTTTCAATGAGGTCACGCTCCTTCTTCTGAATTCTAGTGAATACAGGCCCAGAACCATCAGATGCTGTTCATATGACAAGCCATTCAATCCTGGAACTATTTTTGTGAACCTCCATTGAACCCTACCCAGTTTCAGCAAATCCTTACTCAGATAAATGGCCCAAACCTGTTCGTAATACTCCAAGTGAGGCCTCGCCAACACTTTATGAATTTCAACAGTACATACTTGCTTTTATATTCTAGTCCTCTTGAAATGAATGCTAACTTTGCATTGCCTTCCTCACCATAGATTCAACCTGCAAATTAACCTTTAGGGAATCCTGGCAAGTCCCTTTGCACTTCTGTTTTTTGTACTTTCTCTCCATTTAGAAAATAGTCAACCCCTTCATTTTTTCTACCAAAGTGCATGACCATACCCTTCCAGGCACTGTATTCTATCTGTCTCTTCTTCGTACATTCTCCTAATCTGTCTAAGTCCTTCTGCAGCCTCTCTACTTTGGGATGATATCAGGTGTAGATATTACTGTCAGGACAATGTATACTCTGTTCCTGTACCAAAGTCTTTCAATTTTAATTCAGCATATATTGTGTTGGTTATTAACAGCAGCTATAAAATGCTCTAAAAATGCAAGGGAGAACTGGTGTTAAGTTGATTTCTGTAAGTCATTCTTAACCT
Source organism: Hypanus sabinus (assembly GCF_030144855.1). Lineage (NCBI taxonomy): Eukaryota > Metazoa > Chordata > Chondrichthyes > Myliobatiformes > Dasyatidae > Hypanus > Hypanus sabinus. The sequence goes on from NC_082715.1 coordinate 114,328,687, forward strand.
GAAGACCCATATGTCTAAATCTGAGAAATTCCTTTAAAAAAAAATCCTATTTTCAGGAATCTATGTAGATTTACTTCAGGTGGATAAGTGGTTTTGATAGATAGATTCTTAACCTAACTGATTTGACAAGCTGGAAACAGCTGAAATTTAGAACGGACAGTTGAAAGTGAACATTTCACCAATGTTTCTTGTTTAAATTTCTAGTCACTACATCTAATCACAATATTTGTATTTTATCAGGGGGTAGATCATCCTCCTCGTTCTATACTGACACCAACTATCAGGTCATCATACAGTGGTTCCACAGTCTCAAATCCAAAGGTAAAGTCCACTAAAGTTTTACACATCTACCTTGATTCATACTCCAAAGATGATATCTGCATTGCAATCTTTCCGTGGATTAACCTCATTTACCTTGATCTTTCTTTGGGTCATTTAGGACATGCTAAATGTTTTCATGGGAGTTTCCTCTGGTTAAGCATTTCCTCTGCACTTTTACTGTCAAAGGTCAGAGAAGGCCGGCACAGTAGCACAGTGCCTTACAGTACCAGCAACTCGGGTTTAATTCCTGTTGCTGCTGTAGGAGTGTGTACATATTCCCCATGATGGTGTGGGTTTCCTCCGGGAAGTCTGGTTTCCTCCAATTAGTAGGGTAATTGGTCATTGTAAATTGCCCAAGATAAGACTAGCATTAAATTGGGGATTACTGGGCGGCACAGCTGAGAGGGCGAGAAGGGCCTATTCCTCACTCTATCTTAATAAACAAATTAGAATCCTTGATGTCTACGCAGTGCGCACATATCCTTAGAAGCTCTACCAAGCAAAGTCTACACAATGAAAGCTTAATCCAAATCTTTTTTCAAAAATGCTGGTGTCTTCTTTAAAGTTGTATTCAAAGGAATTATGTATAATTTCATTCAGCCACTAACTTTTCCTGGGCCTTGATACCATCACTCTGAAAGTGAGAAGATTTTGATAACAAACCCCCTTCCATCTCTTGGTCCAACCATCTTGTATTAAAGGCTAAAGGGGCTTAATAATACCATACAAACTATTTCAAAATTAGGTTAGTTATTAAGCATCTATCACTATTATTCAGCAGTTCAAAATTTAATAACTTTGCTTTTTATGAATATTTATTCTCTCATTTTTTGTTTGAATTTTGTAGCCCAAAGCTCATCAGTTTGTTGTGAAGTCTTTTACTACACCAACGAAGTGCAATCAGTGTACGTCTCTGATGGTTGGCTTAGTACGCCAAGGTTGCACGTGTGAAGGTGAGTCAACTTTGATGGTATCTTGTAACACCTATTATTATGAAACTGTATGCAGTACCAAAGTAATTGATTGACCATAATTTTGAAACGGTCAGATGTGCCGTATGAAGAAACCTTTAATATATCATAGATTTGTAAGCTGCTATCTCAGCTTGTCTTCCTTCCTTTTTTTTCTCTTCCTTTTTTATTGATGCTTTGTTTTTAGGTACACTCTTTTTTATGTTCTTGTGTTCAAGGACCACTTCAGGACAAGTGCAAACAATGTGGGCCAAGATTACAATGCTAAGGGAACAAGATGTTAAATGCTTCACAATATTGCAGAATTTGAATGGAGGGATTTTACAAAATGCCCATTTCTTAGCATTCACTGACCTACATTGTCTTCTGAACTAGCAACATGCCAAGTTTTGAAGTTTTCATTCTGGTTCATGTATCCCTCTGTAACTTCACCTTCCCTTCCCTTGAGATCTCCACCATACCTCTGTCCTCTTCCAGTTAAGGCCTCTTGCACAATTATGCCTTCAGCTTCCAATGTTCATTCTCTCTTAATTATATCCATCTTTCCCTACACTCCTCCAGCTGTCTACTCCCAAACGTTAAGGTTCTTCTTAACCTCTTTGGTCAATCTTTTGGTTGTCTGTCTTAACATTTCCTGAAGTAGTTTTGTTAGTCGCATCTTGTAAACTTTTGTGGTGCTATATGTTAATGCATATTATTTGGTCATGGGCATGTAAGACTAATTATAGTTTTATATTTTTTTTAGTATGTGGTTTCTCATGCCATGTCACCTGTGCTGACAAAGCACCGGCTGTTTGCCCCATTCCACCTGACCAAACAAAGGGTCCACTGGGGATAGATCCACAGAGAGGAATTGGAACTGCCTATGAGGGTCATGTTCGGGTAAGGAAAATTCCATATACAAGTCTTGTCCTTGTGAACACAGGTAGACATATCCCATTGAAACTTCATTTGGGGAAAAAGTTTACAAAAAGCTTTGCATTTCATTATAATCTATCAATGTGTGCAATAATCTTGTATTGGGTCTTCAGTGTTTAGTTTTTGATACAGAAGTCGTGAGTTGGTCATAACTTAAGGAAATATATGAGACTCTTGGTGAACCATGTGAGCTCTGTGATTAACTATTTGAAGTTCCATCATTCAGAGAAAGGCTACAACAAATGTCCTGTCTGGCTGTGTAGATAGATTTTTGAAAATGCTGTGACACAGTTAGTCTCTTCTATTTAAAAACAAATTTAACTGTCTCACCCACAAATTCAACTTGGCAACCAAGAATTGGAAGGAAATGTAGGATTGCTGCATTTGTGGCTCACTCATAACACGCCGGATACATCAATAAGACCTGAAGGGCTTCTCAATACACCAAATGGATCAGACTGCTATTTCAAAGAGGGCAAAAGGTGAGAGAGGGTCTCTGTTTCATTATAAATTCTTCATGGTGCTCAGACAGTGATCTTGTTGCACGCATTTCCTCAACCTGCAACATATAATGATTAAATGCCACCCATTCTACTTGCCATGAGAGTTCTCCTCTGATCCTGACCGTGTTTACGTGCTGCCAAAGGCTGGTGTTAAGCAAACACTCAAGGTATTGAGTGCAGCTATAAGCAAACAAAAAGCAGCTTATTGTAATGCCTTCAACTCATTGCTGAGGACTTCAAACAGTCTTAATTGAAGAAATCTCTAGCCAATTGTCATTAACATATCACCTGCAGGACAAGAGGTCCCAATAAACTTGACCACTTTTATACTATGATTAGGAATGCCTACTGTTCAATTTCTAGACAGCATTTTGGGAAACCTGACCTTCTGACTGTCCTCTTTGACCAACAAAACATGGAGCAATCTTCATGAACTCCCACACTCTGAAAGCTCTGTGATTTCAGTCTCTGAGGTCAATGTGAGAGCATCCTTCAAGAGTGTGAACTCACAGAAGGTACCTAGCCAAATACTGAAGACCTGTGCTGATCAACTGGCAAGAGACTTCACTGATACCTTTAACCTCTCACTTCAGCAATTTGAGATACTCACCTGCTTCAAGCAGGCTTCAATTATACCGGTGCCTATGAAAAGAACTTGGTAACCTGCCTCAATGACTATTGTCCAGTAGCACTTACATCCACTGTGATGAAGTCCTTTGAGAGGTTGGTGATGAAGCACGTTAACTCCTGCCTGAGAAGTGACTTAGATCTGCACCAGTTTGTCTACCGTCACATAGGTCAACAGCAGATGCCATTTCATTAGCTCTTCACTCAACCATGGAAAATCTGGATCATGAAGTTGCATACATCAAGGTGCTCTTCATTGACTACAGCTCTGCATTCAGTGCTATCATCCCCTCAGAACTCATCAATAAGCTTCAAGACCTTGGCCTCAATATCTCCTTGTGCAATTGGATCCTCAATTTCCCCAGTCATTTCAGATTGACAGCATCTTTTCCACAATCTCCATCAGCACAGGTACACCACAAGGCTGTGTGCTTAGCTCCTTGCTCTACTTGATTTATATTTATAACTGAGGCTAAGCACAGCTCCAAAGCCATATTTAAATTTGCAGATGATACCACTGTTGTGGGCCAAATCAAAGGTAGTGACAAATCAGCCTTTAGGAGGGAGATTGAAAATCTGGTTGACTGATACCATAACAACAGCCTCTCACTCAATGTCAGCACTTCCAAGGAACTGATCATTGACTACAGGAGGAGGAAACCAGGGGTATATGGGTTAGTCCTCATTGGGGGATGAAAGGTGGAGAGGGTCAGCAACTTTAAATTCCTCAGCATTATCATTTCAGAGTATCTGTCCTGGGTTCAGCACTTACAAAGAAAGCATGGTAGCACCTCTACTTTCTTAGAAGTATATGAAGATTCAGCATGACATCTAAAACTTTGACAAACTTCTTTAGATGTGCAGTGGAGAGTTTACTTACTGGTTGCATCATGGACTGATATGGAAACATCAATGTACTTGATCAGAAAATCCTACTAAAAGTAGTGGATACAGCCCAGTCCATCATGGGTAAAGCACTCCCCCCCCCCCCCCCCCCCATTGAGCACATCTACCAAGCACATCACAGGAAAGCAGCATCCATGATCAAGAACCCCACCGTCTAGGCTATGCTCTCTTCTTGCTGTTGCCATCAGGAAGGAAGTACAGGAGCCTCAGGATCCACACCACCCAGTTCAGGAAAAATTATTACCCTCAGCTATCAGGCTCTTGAACAAAAGAAGATAACTTCACTCAATTTAACTCACCCAACACTGAACTGTTCACACACACACATGGACTCACTTTCAAGGACTTTTCATCTCTTGTTCTTGATATTTAATGCTTATTTATTTATTATTATTATTATTATTATTTTCATTAGTTCTATTGTGTTGCTTTGTATTTACTATGAATGCCTTGAAGAAAGCGATTCTCAAGTTTGTGTATGATGGCATATATGTACTTTGATAATAAATTTACTTTGAAGAAGATAGTGTGCTAACCAATCAAGATACAGTACAACCTAAAGGAATTGAGTAAAAGCTTCATAAAAAGTTTGAAGTAATTGTGAGTTTAAATGAACTTCCCCTACTCAAGTTACCTAAGGCAATGGTTTGGACACCAGGCCTCAATGACCTAGATCCCAACCCCAACTATATTTCTTTAAATTTATTTCTGGGCACACCTTAGGGATGTTGCCAAGAGCCATCAGGGTGATCAGCATCAAAATGCAAAACGAATTACACCAAATTTGAATTTTCCTTATTTTCCAAAGAGATGGCACAGTTGTTGAAGAGGAAATTAGGCACGAAAGAGCATGATGAAGGGTGGATAGAAATAATCAACTAGTATGCTTCAGCCATCATGATAGGGCACACCTATTGGACCTGCCCATCAATTTCTTACGTTCATAAATGCAAATCAGAATGCTTCCTCCTATGGAATACTTACACATCCTCATTCCCAACTCTTTAAAAAAAAAACTAATGGATGCTTTATTTCTAGGTACCTAAACCAGCTGGGGTGAAGAAAGGCTGGCAGAGGGCACTGGCTGTGGTTTGCGATTTCAAGATCTTTTTGTACGACATAGCAGAAGGCAAGACATCTCAGCCAAGTGTGGTCGTTAGCCAAGTTATTGATATGAGGTTTGTGCAAGTCACGTTCCCTCTTTTAGTGTTTTCATCTATATCTCTATGGTCAAAGAGATACCAGGCAACCCCGACCACCCCCTCCCCTACCCACTTTGCTTCCCATGTGATGGGGTCTTAACCTGTCTGTCAAATTCTGTGTCACCAGAATGAAAATTGGTGTGTTATTGTCACATCTACCAAGATACAGTGAAAAGCTTGTTTCCATACTATTCGTACAGATCATTTGATTACAATAGCGTATTGAGGTAGTACGAAGTAAAACAGACAGACAAGCAGACATACTTTATTGATCCCGAGGGAAATTGGAGGGAAACATTCAGTAGTCTTTCAACAGCTGGGTATAAGCTGTACTTGAGCCTGATGGTATGTGCTTTCAGGCTTCTGTGTCTTCTGCCCAATGGGAGTGGGGAGAAGAGAAAATGTCTGGGGTGGGTGGGATCTCTGGTTATGCTGGATGCTTTACTGAAATCTTGAGAAAGATAGACAAATATCTTTACATACAGATGAACAGTGCCTATAAAAAGCATTCCACCCCAGCTTGGAAGTTTTCATGTTTTATTGTTTTACAACGTTGTATCACAGCGAATTTGATTGGCTTTTTTCCAAACTGAACAACAGAAGGAGCCTTGTAACAAAGTGAAAACAGATCTCTACAAAAGATCTCTACAAAGTGATCTAAATTAATTGCAAATATAAAATATAAAATAATTGATTGCATAAGTATCCATCCTGTTTAATATGACACACCAAATCATCACTGGTGCAGCCAATGGGTTTTAGAAGTTGTGTAATTAGTTAAATGGAGATCACCAGTGTGCAGTCGCGATGTTTCAATTGATTGTGGTAAAAATACACCTGTGTCTGGAAGGTCCAACCGCTGGTGAGTCAGTATCCTGGTAAAAACTACACCATGAAGACAAAAGAACACTCCAAGCAACTCTTGAGAAACGATTATTGAAAAGCATGAGTCAGGATATGGATGCAAGAAAGTTTCCAAGTCATTGAATATCCATTGGAGTACAGTTAGTCATCAAGAAATGTAAAGAATTTTGCACAACTGTAAACCTGCCATGAGCAGGCCATCCTCAAAACCTGAGTGACTGTGCAAGAAGGGGACGAATGAGGGAAGCTACCAAGACAACTCTAGAGGATGGGAATGACTGCAAGTACAACAACTGTTGTCTGGGTACTTCACCCGTCACAGCTTTATAGAGATTGGCAAAGAGAAAGCTACTGTTGGAAAAACTCAAATGAAATCTCAGCTAGAATTTGCCAGAAGGCATGTGATAGACTCTAAAGTCAGCTGGAAGAAGGTTCTATGGTCTGACGAAAGCAAAATTGAGCTTTTTAACCATCAGACTAAACGGTATGTTGAGCATAGGCCAAACACCACACATAGAAACATAGAAATGCGCTGCCAGCAACGGTGGTGAAGGCAGATACAACAGAGTCTCTTAAGAGACTCCTCGATAGGTACACAGAGCTTCGAAAACCCTAGGTAATTTCTAAAGTATATACATGTTCGGCACAGCATTGTGGGCCAAAGGGCATGTATTGTGCGGTAGGTTTTCTCTGTTTCCATCTCTGATCCACAGTGCCACTCCCCATATCTTTTGCCCCCCTCCCTGTCCTTTCTGAAACATCTAAAGCTTGGCACCCTTAAGTAGCCATTCCTGCCCCTGAGCTATCCAAGTCTCTGTAATGGCCACAACATCATAGCTCCAAGTACTGATCCACGCTCAAAATTCACCCGCTTTGTTCATGATACTGCTTACATTAAAATGGACACATCTCAAACTGTCAGTCTGAGTGCATACCTTCTCTATCACCTGCCTACCCTTCCTCTCACACTGCCTCCAACCTTTCTCTATTTGTGAGCCATCCGCCCCTTCCTCCGTCTCTTCAGTTCAGTTCCCACCCCACAGCAATTCTAGTTTAAACTCTCCCTGCCAGGGTATCAGTCCTCCTCAGATTCAAGTGCAACCATTCCTTACTGTACAGGTCACGCCTACCTCAAAAGAGTTCCCAATGATCCACAAATCTGAATCCCTGACTCCTGCTCCAATCTCTCAGCCACGCATTTATCTACCACTTCACCCTATTTCTATTCTTCACAAGTAACTACCTTTTATGGGCACTGTATTTCCCCACAGCAACTTTTCAGTGTTTGCGTGCTCATTAGGATTAGCTCTTTAACAGTGTACCTTGTACTCTACGGTGTCCCAGAATCTTTCATGTGGATGTCTGTTACATTTAGTAATATGATATTGTGGGTTAATCAGTCAGTCAAATCTCTATATTTCATATTTTCTGTATTTCCTTGCAACATCGATTGAGAACATTCAGCCCATTGAGTATATGACAACACATAGGCCAATCCCATTATTGCATTAACTCTCCCTATAACTTATTCTCTCAGCATTCTCATCAGCTCATTCCAGATTCTACCAGTTACCTATATGCTGAGGACAATATACAGCAAGCTACCAACCCTCACATCTTTGGGATATTGCAGGAAACTTTAGGGAGAATGTGCACACTCCACATAGCAGCTTGAGATCAGGATCAAACATGGGTCACTGGAGCTGTGAGGCAGCTATTTACTATTTGCACCAGTGTGCAAACCACTTTGACAGTAAAGTGGAAAGGTTAAAAGGTTATTAGGAAATCTGTTCAAAACTCAAAGAAAACATATTTCCTAATAGCCTTTCATGAAACCTTACTGTTTGTGAAGCCCCTCTAAAGAAAAATGTAGGGTTCTGTGGGAGGGAAGGGCTAGATTCATCTTAGAGTAGGTCAAAAGGTCGGCACAACATCGTGGGCCAAAGGCCCTATACAGTGCAGTTCTTAATCTAATTGCAATGATACTTAAGCATTTGAATCTATATGACCTTCAAAAAATTGATGCTCTTTGGAAGTTAGATACCAAATTTGGACACAAAACAGTTAATCTTTCCATGGTAACTTAGCAGATCTCAAGATAAGACAAAAGTTTGTCTCTTTGCTCTTGATGTAATTGAAAATGAGCCAGGATTCTGAGTGTCATCCTATCTCCTGGTGTGCCACCTGGAAAAGGTATAATCAGTCGTGCTGTCCAGGTCCCCACGTTAAAATGGTATGAATGCACACTGAGTACTCACAGTGAGATGCTGGAAGGATATTCTTTCCTTTAAAGTTATGTCAAGTATTTTTGACACTCTTAGGGTCATTTAAAGAAAGGAATTCATAAATTGTGTATTTGTCTTCAGCTTAGAGTCATTCAGAGGATGGGGAACCATGGCTGACAAAGGAGGTCGCTGACAGCATAAAAGGAAAAGAGAGGGCATGCAATATAGCAAAAATTAGGAAAAGGATTGGGAAGCTTTTAAAAACCTACAGAAAGCAACTAAAAATGTAATAAGCAAAGAAAAGATGTAATACGAATGTAAACTAGCCAATAATATAAAAGAAGATACCAAAAGGATTTTCATATGTAAAAAGAGTAAAAGAGAGGTGAGAGTGGATATTGGACCATTGGAAAATGATGCTGGAGACATAGTAAAAGGGGACAAGGAAATGATGGAAGTATTTTGCGTCATTCTTCACTGAGGAAAACGCCAGAATTCTGCCAGAAATTCAAGAGTGCCAAGGGCAGAAGTGCATGTAGTTGCTATTACTAAGGCAAAAGTGCTAAAGCAGTTGAAAGCTCTGAAGGTAGGTAAGTCAGCTGAACCAGATGGGCTTACACCTTTGGATTCTGGAAGAGATAGCTGAAGAGGTTGTAGAGGCCATAGGTAGTGATCTTCCAAGAATCACTAGATTCTGGAATGGTTCTGGAGTACTGGAAAATTGCAAATGACACTCCACTCTTCAAGAAGGGAGGGAAGCAAAAGAAAGGAAATTAGAGGCCAGTGAGTCTGTCTTTAGTGATTGGGAAGATGTTGGAGTCCACTATTAAAGATGAGATTTCAAGCAACTTGGAGGCACATAATAATGTAGGCCAAAATCCACATGTGTTCAAATTTTGCCTGGCGTATCCAGTGGAATTATTGGAGTAAATAATAGGCAAAATAGACAAAGGAGTAAGTCAGTGGATATTGTTTACTTGGATTATCAGAAGGCCTTTGACAAGGTGCTGCTGCTAAACAAGATAAAACCCCATGGTATTTCAGGAAAAATACTAGCATGGATAGAAAATCAGCTGAATGGCAAAAGACAAGTTGGAAACCTTTACTGTCTGGCTGCCAGTGACTAGTCGTGTTCCACAAGGGTCATTGTTGGAACTGTTTCTTTTCATGCTATACATCAATGATTTGGATGATAGTTTTGTGGCCAAGTTTGCAGATGATATGAAGATAGGTGGAGGGGCAGGTAATGTTGAGGAAGCCGGAAGCAGGACTGCAGAAGGACTTAGGCACATTGGGAGAATGGGCAAATAAGTGGCAGATGGAATATAGCATGGCAAAGTGTATGGTCATGCACATTGGTCAAAGGAATAAAGATGTAGACTATTTTCTAACTGGGGAGAAAATTCAGAAATCAGAGGTGCAAAGGGACTTGGGAGTCTTTGTGTAGGATTCTGCAAAGGTTAGCTAAAAGGTGAGTCCATTGTAAGGAATGCAAATACACTGATATAGGAGCAGAATTAGGCCATTCGACCCATAGTCTGCAGCACCATTCCATTATGGCTGATTTATTAACCCTCTCAACCCCATTCTTCTGCCTTCTCCCAATAACCTTTGACAACCTGATTCTCAAGAAACTTATCAACCTCCACTTTAAATATATTCAATGACTTGGTCTCCACTGCCACCAGTGGCAATGAATTCCAGTTTCGCTACCCTCTGGCCAAAAAAATTCCTCCTCATCTCTGTTCAAAATAGGCATACCTCCTGTCTAACACTCCGATACATTAGCCCTCTCATGAACCTTCTTTGGATCCTCTTCAATACCAGCATGTCTTTTCTTAGATAAGGGGCCCAAAACTGATTATAACACTCCAAGTGTGGTCTAACCAATGACTTACCAATCCTCCACATTACATCCTTGCTCTTACATTCTATTCCTCTTAAAATTAATGCAGTTGCATTTGCCTTCCTTATCATTGACTCAACCTGTAAGTTTACCTTTAGGGAATCTGCACTAGGACTTTAAGTCCCTTTGATTTTTAAATTTTCTCCCTAATTAGAAGATAGTTTACACCTTTATTCCTCCTACCAAGATGCATGATCATACACTGTTCTACACTAAATTCTATCTGCCAATGTTAGTGTTCATTTCGAGAGGACTAGACTATAAAAGCAAGGATGTAATGCTGAGACTTAATCAGGCATTTGTCAGACCATAGTTGGAGTATTGTGATGGCTCTGATTCTGTACCATCTGAAGTTCAGAAGAATGAGGAGGAATATCATTGAAACCCCATCGAATATTGAAAGGTTGAGATAGAGTCAATGTAGGGAGTATGTTACCTTTGATGGGGAAGTCTATGACCAGAGGGCATAACCTCAGAATGCAAAGACGACAATCAAAACAGAGATGATAAAGAATTTCTTCAGCCGTAGAGTGGTGAATTTGTGGAAGTCATTGTCAGAGGTGTCTGTGGATATATTTAAGGCAGAGGTTGATAGGATCTTGATTAGTAAAGGTGTCAAAGGTTAGAGGGAAAAGGCAAGAGAATGAAGTTGAGAGGGATAATAAATCAGCTATGATAGAATGGAGGAGGAGACGCGATTGGCCAATGGCCTAATTCTGTTCCCATGTTTTATGGTCTAACATACTGTTTCCCAACAAACCGTTTAATCTGCTTTAATCTTTAACCATTGACATCTAAGCCTGTCTTATCGATGTGCAGTTGCCAAAATAAGTTTGTGAACCCTTTGCAGTTACCTGGTTATTGCATTAATTACTCAAAGTGTGGACTGGTCTTCATCTAAGTCACCATAATAGACAAACATCATCTGACTAAACTAATAACACACAAAGAATTGTGCTTTTCATGTCTTTATTGGACATATTGTTTAATCATTCATAATCCAGACTTGAAAATGTTTGTGAACCCTTTTATGTAACAACTGGTAGAAACTCCTTTAGCAGCAGTAACCTCTACCAAATGTTTCCAGCAGTTGCTGATCAGATTTGCACAACGGCGAGTAGAAATTTTAGACCATTCCTCCATACAAAACTGTTACAGGTCCTCAATATTTCTGGGCTACCTTGTACGAACAGCCCTGTTCAAGTCATGCCGCAATATCTCAACTGTGTTAAGATCTGGACTCTGACAGCCATTCCAAAACATGATTTTTCTTTTTAAACCATTGTGTTGTTGATTTACTCTTGTGTTTCAGATCATTACCTTGTTGCATCATCCAACTTTTGTTAAGCATCAGATGACAGATCACTACTCTGACACTATTCTGTAAAATCTCTTGATACAATTTTGAATTCATTGTTCCCTCAATGATTTCAAGCTGTCCAGGCCCTGAGGCAGCAAAACAGCCCCAAACCATGATGCTCCTTCCACCATGCTTCACAGTTGGGATGAGGTTTGTTGTTGGTGTACAGTGCCCTTTCCCCTCCAACCATAGCTGTGTGCACTTCTGCCAAAAAGTTCAAATTTTATCTCATCTGTCCACAGAACATTGTCCAGAAGTGTTGTAGAACATCCAGGTGGTCTTTTGCAAATTTGAGACATACAGCAATGTATTTTTTGGACAGCAGTGATTTCCTCCATGATGTCCTTCCAGGAACACAATTCTTGTTCAGTGTTTTTCTTATAGTGGACACCTGAACAGACATATTAGCAAGTTCTAGAGATTTCCATAGGTCTTTTGCTGTTACCCCTTTTGTTCTTTTGCACCTCCTTCAGCATTACACATTGTGCGCTTGGTGTGATCTTTGCAGGATGCGCACTCTTAGGGAGAGTAGCAACAGTACTGAAATTCCTCCATTTGTAGACAATTTCTCTTCCTGTGGACTAATGAAACTTGGGTCTTCAGAAATGCTTTTGTAGCTTTTTCTGGCTTCGTGCACCTCTACAATTCTTCTTCAAGGTACTCTGAAAGATGTTCTGATCGAGGTGTGATGCACATAAATAGATCTTTCTTGAGAAGAAACAGCATTGCATGTTGTGCTCTTGGTATGATCATTGCAGGATGCCCACACCTAGGAGAGTAGCAACAGTACTGAATTTCCTCCATTTGTAGACAATTTTCGTACTGTGGACTGATGGAACACTCACGTCTTTTCCAGCTTCATGTATATCTTCAATTCTTTTTCTAAGGTCCTCTTAAAGTTGTTTTGATCAAGGCATGGTGCACATAAACAGATCTTTCTTGAAAAGGTTAGACTATATCAGTAACCTGTCAAATGTGACAGTGGGAAAGTGTGTATGGAACCGGAGGAAATAGCAGAGGTACTTAATGAATACTTTACGTCAGTATTCACTATGGAAAAGGCTCTTGTTAATAATAGAGATGACTTGCAGTAGATTGAAAAGCTTGAGAATGTAGATATTAAGAAAGAGGATGTGCTGGAAAGCATCAAGTTGTTAAGTCGCCGGGACAGGTTGAGATGTACCCCAGGCTACTGTGGGTGGTGAGGGAGGAGATTGCTGGAGCCTCTGGTGATGATTTTTGCATCATCAATGAGGACGGGAGAGGTTCCAGAGGATTGGAGGGTTGCGAATGTTGTTCCTTTATTCAAGAAAGGGAGTAGAGACAGCCCAGGAAATTATAAACCAGTGAGTCTTACCCCAGTGGTTGGTAAGTTGATGGAGAAGATACTGAGAGGCAGGATTTATGAACATTTGGAGAGGTATAATATGATTAGGAATAGTCAGCACAGCTTTGTCAAGGGCAAGTCGTGCCTTACGAACCTGAATGAATTTTTGAGGTTGTGACTAAACATATTGATGAAGGAAGAGCAGTAGATGTAGTGTATATGGATTTCAGTAAGGCATTGATAAGGTACCCCATGCAAGGCTTATTGAGAAAGTAAGGAGGCATGGGATCCAAGAGGACCTTGCTTTGTGGATCCAGAACTGACTTGCTCACAAAAGGCAAAGAGTGGTTATAGCCGGGTCATATTCTGCATGGCGGTCGGTCACCAGTGGGGTGCCTCAAGGATCTGTTCTGGGACCCTTACTCTTCGTGATTTTTATAAATGACCTGGATGAGGAATTGGAGGGATGGGTTAGTGAGTTTGCTGATGACACAAAGATTGGAGGTGTTGTGGATAGTGTGGAGGGCTGTCAGAGGTTACAGCGGGACATTGATAGGATGCAAAACTGGGCTGAGAAGTGGCAGATGGAGTTCAACCCAGATAAGTGTGAAGTGGTTCATTTTGGTAGGTCAAATATGATGACAGAATATAGTATTAATGATAAGACGCTTGGCACTGTGAAGGATCAGAGGGATCTTGAGTCTGAGTCCACAGGACGCTCAAAGCAGCTGCACAGGTTCACTGTATGGTTAAGAAGGCATACAGTGTATTAGCCTTCATCAATCGTGAATTGAATTTAGGAGCCGAGAGGTAATGTTGCAGCTATATAGGACCCTGGTTAGACCCCACTTGGAGTACTGTGCTCAGTTTTGGTCGCCTCACTACAGGAAGGATGTGGAAGCCATAGAAAGGGTGCAGAGGAGATTTACAAGGCTATTGCCTGGATTGGGGAGCAAGTCTTATGAGGATAGGTTGAGTGAACTCGGCCTTTTCTCCTTGGAACGACAGAGGATGAGAGGTGACCTGATAGAGGTGTATAAGATGTTGAGAGGAGTTGATCATGTGGATAGTCAGAGGCTTTTTCCCAAGGCTGAAATGGTTGCCACAAGAGGACACAGGTTTAAGGTGCTGGGGAGTAGGTACAGAGGAGATGTCAGGGATAAGTTTTTTACTCAGTGGTGAGTTCGTGGAATGGGCTGCTGGCAAAGGTGATGGAGGCAGATACGATAGGGTCTTTTAAGAGACTATTGGATAGGTACGTGGAGCTTAGAAAAATAGAGGGCTATAGGTAAGCCTAGTAATTTCTAGGGTAGGGGCATGTTCGGCACAACCCTGTAGGTTTTCTATGTTTCTAACCTAACTTTGTGTGTCTTTTTTATAGGGCAGGGCACCTTTACAATCCACACCTCCAATCTCACTGGAACACCTAACATAGCTTTTGTAGAAGGTATTGCCCCAGAGGTTCACATGCTTTTTTGAACCTAGACTGTGATTGTTTAAATGGTGTACTGTTACAAACCCTGTAACTGGGTCAATTACCAGCAAAGATAGAGAGGTCCGTTGAAGTCTGATGGTACTATTTTTAACAGTATTTATTAGTAAAAATACACAAAAAATAATATCAATGCAAACATGCAGATAATATACGTCAATACTAAATCTAAAAGTGCGAGTATAATAATAATCAATAAGAAATAGCTCTATCGTTGTCTAGGGGATAATGTATTGTCCGATGGAAATATTAAAGTCACTCAGTTCATTCAGGGTGCAGCCTTTTGGTTGTCGCTGTGTTGCACTTTGTTGGAGAGAGAGAGAGAAATAGGAATAGAATGGGAACAGTTACCGCCGCGGGTTTTCCAACCTTTATGATTTCGATCCGTCAGGAGTCCATTGGTGTGGCCGTTCACTTGTGGCCTCTCCTTTAGCTAAAGCCGTTCTTCCGTGGTGAGGCTGCTGATCCCAGGCGAGGGAAAAGACGCACGCGAGCCCCCCCCACCGGCTGTCGCTATTAAACGCTATCATGGGATTTCTAGCGTTTCTCCTGGTGCGTCTAAAAGGGTTGTTCCCCAGACCCTCTTTTATCCTTACTCACGGGGTCTCAAATGTCAATCAGGTTGGGATGATTCAATCCTTCAACCAGCCCACTCTGGTCATCCCCTGAGGGGCTTCAATGAATAGTACAGTACTCAATACACAATTCCATCTCCAAGAGACAATAGCCGTTATCAGGGGTTTTGTTTTCGCTGAGGCCAGGACACATTCCAAAACCTTGTGGATTCTCCCTCATTTCCAGGGTCCCAGACTCGAATTAATAGCGATCTTGCGATTCTCAAAAAGGAGGGGGCTACTTTGTACCCTTCGGCCCCTCAGAGTTGTGGCACATTCGTAACAGTACTCATTATTGACGAGAAGAAGTACAATTGTTTGTCTGTTATTAGTTTTGGCAGATTGTGTTTGTCTATTTTCTTTTGTAATTCCAAATTTTTTATTATTATTTATTCTTATTTTACAAAGCAGCACAGCATATCATAGAGCAGATACAGTACAGCATAGTTATAAAGTCATCCCATGACAGGAAAACATATAAAACTAAGAAACTGAAAAAAACTTCTAATTTAAGTTTAAATTAACATACAATCAAAATTGATCCCACGCGTCTTGCACTTTACCCTCACTGTTAATTTTTCCCAACATGTATTCATATGATGAAATCTTAACCATTTCCTCAGTCCATTCCCTCACAGTGGGACATCTGGGTTTTTTCCAGTTTTGCAATACAATTCTTGCAGCTGTGATGAGACCCACCTTTAAAATAGTAAATTTGTCATTGTTTACATTAGGTATCATTGTCCTATCACCCAGGAGACAAAGCCGTGGGCACAAGGGCAGTGTAGGACCCGACCTATTCCCCAACAAATCAAGAACTTTGCACCAAATTGGCGAACCATGGAACACTCCCAAATCATGTGAAAATATGTGCCCACCTCATTTTTACATTTTCTTTTTTTTTTAATTTTTTTATTAGTTTTTCAAAACATTTTACAAATTAAAAACCCCAAATCCCAATGAGGAACATTAAAACAGTGCAAAATTAAGCATACAATAACAATATGCTACAAAGGAAGAGAATTTAACAAAAAAAAAAGCACCTAAATTAAAGACAAGTAAGCTTAGTGTCCTCCCCAAGCCCCACAACACAAGAAAAAACAACAGCAACTCCAGACCAACCACAACACAATATAGAGAGTATAAGTCAGGACAGCCAAATTCCCAGACTATGAATACACTCAGCAACAGAGGGTAATAATGCCTTCTACCAGAAAAAAAAAGGAGCTGAAAGCAAGGGACTGAAAAGAAAAAAAAACCCTAGTCAAGAGGAAGGCTATGAAAGTACTTGATAAAAGGTCCCCAGACCTTATGGAACTTTAGATCCGAATTGAGAACTGAATAATAAATTTTTTCGAGGTCCAAACAGGCCATGATGTCGTTAAGCCATTGAGCATGAGTGGGCGGGGCAACATCTCTCCATCTGAGGAGGATCAAGCGTCTAGCCAGGAGAGAGGCAAAGGATAATATTCGGCATTTGGTCGGACCCAGACATAAATCTGTCTCACCCCAAAAACCGAACAGAGCAATTAAGGGGTTTGGTTCTAGGTGCTGATTCAGAATACACGATAACGTAGTGAAGACATCTTTCCAGAATTTCTCCAAGCTGGGACAGAACCAGTACATATGGATGAGAGAGGCCACGCCCCTCTTGCATTTATCACAGAGCGGACTAACGCTAGGGTAGAATCGAGATAGTTTAGATTTAGACAAATGGGCTCTATGAACAATCTTAAACTGTAAAAGGCAGTGGCGAGCACAAAGAGAGGTTGAGTTAACCGATTTGAGAACTGAATCCCAGCTCTCCTCAGATAAGGAGATATTTAAATCCTGCTCCCAGGCCATTTTGATTTTATCCATGGGGGCCCGTCGTAAGGCTGCTAGTTTATCTCGGATGATTGATATTAAGCCTTTACCTAGTGGATTCATGGAAAGAAATAGGTCCATAGCATTTTTCGCAGGCATTTCAGGAAAGTTAGGAATTAAAGGAGCAATAAAGTGTCAGATTTGGAGATATCTGAAAAAATGAGCATTGGACAGATTAAACTTCACAGAGAGCTGCTGAAAAGAAGCGAAGCGATTATCAATGAAAAGATCTTCAAAATGTCTAATGCCCTTCCTATACCAAACCTGGAATGCTGACTCGTATGTAGTAGGTAAAAAAAGGTGATTATGAGCAACAGGGCTGGAAACTGAAAACCCCTGGAAACCATAGCATTTCCTGATCTGTGCCCATATACGCAAAGTGTGTCTAACAAGAGGATTAGCTATTGATCTGGGCAGACTACTAGGGAGTGCAGAGCCAAGAAGTGCAGAGATAGATAATTCTTTAGTGGAGCTCAGCTCCATCACCACCCAGTTAGGGCACTCGGGTTGGCCATGGAAGAAAGACCAGAAGGTAGCACAACGTATATTAGCTGCCCAATAATATAAACGAAAGTTAGGTAAAGCCATGCCACCCTCTTTTTTAGATTTTTGGAGATGGATTTTATTAATTCTAGAGCGTTTATTCTGCCACAGATATGACAAAATAATAGAGTCTAAGGAATCAAAAAAAGATTTAGGAATAAAAATTGGGATAGATTGAAATAGGTATAAAAATTTGGGGAGAACATACATTTTAACAACATTAATACGACCTACCAAAGACATAGATAGAGGTGACCATTGTACCAGACTCTGTTTTATAGCATATGAAAGATTGGCAAAGGTTTCACGAAAGAGATCTTTAAACTTCCTTGTGACTGTAATTCCAAGATAAGTAAATTGATTATGGACTACTTTAAAAGGGAGATCACGAAATGTTAGTTCTTGTGCTTCTTTATTAATTGGGAGATGTTCACTCTTATGTAAATTAAGTTTATAGCCAGAGATCTGGCTAAACTGGTCAAGAAGCGAAAACATTAGAGGTAAGGATGTAGACGGATTTGAGAGAAAGAGTAATAAGTCATCAGCATAGAGAGAAACTTTATGCTCAACACCACCTCTCCAAATCCCAGTCAATTCAAGGCAGTTTCGAAATGCTATCGCCAGAGGTTCCATAGCCAAATCAAAGAGAAAGGGACTTAAGGGGCATCCCTGGCGGATGCCACGTTTGAGATTAAATACTTGGGATTTCTGAAAGTTGGTTAAAACAGAGGCAGTAGGACACAGGTACAGCAATTGAATCCAAGAGATGAAACTTTGGCCAAGGTCAAATTTTTCTAAAACTGCAAAAAGGTAGTTCCACTCTATACGATCAAATGCTTTCTCCGCATCGAGGGAAATAACACATTCAGGAATCCCAGTTGGAGGTGAGTATAAGATATTAAATAAACGCCGAATGTTAAGAAAAGGGAGACGGTTTTTAATAAAGCCTGTTTGGTCATCAGAGATAATGGAGGGAATGACGGTTTCTAATCTATGAGCCAGAACTTTAGCTAAGATCTTTACATCAACATTGAGCAGAGAGATCGGCCTGTACAAAGAACACTCTGTTGGGTCTTTGCCCTTTTTTAAAAGAAGAATAATAGATGCCTCACTGAAAGAGGGTGGCAATTTGCCGTAATTAAACGAGTCAGATAATACTGAAAGTAACTGAGGAGAAAGAAGAGAAGAGAATGATTTATAAAATTCTACAGGGAACACATCAGGTCCAGGAGATTTCCCTGAGGACAGTGCAGAAATTGCAGTAGATATTTCTTCTAATGACATAGGCCAGAGGTCGGCAACCTGCGGCTCCAGAGCCACATGCGGCTCTTTGATCTCTGTGATGCGGCTCCCCGTGGTTTGTTAGCTTTTGAAATGTAATTCGAAATTTGAAGATTATGGTGATCTTGTACAATATGAAAACTTTGCGGAGACACCGTTTCCTGGCACATCCGAACCGGCTCACAATTAGCTACCGTTCCGACTAAGGGAGATAGCCTACGGGGGTTTGTGAGTACGTGTCTTTTGGAGCATCCGCGCCCACGGGGACGGGTTGAGGGAGGCTTTAAAGCAAGGCTGTTTAGTTCGAATAAAGTTACCTTTGACTGCAGTCTTTATTTTAGCGCTGCGTGTAGCACACCGCTACAACGTGTTTTTTATCGCTATTAATATACATCACAACTGCCAATGCGCGCCAGTGCGCGCTTTCTTTTAATTCTTCGATCCAAGGTAGGCTACCTACGGAGTAACCTTCAACCCAACGTCTTTTTTTCGGAGTTCAAAATGTTTTTGTTGCATGCAGAAATGTAATTTCGTTTTCTCTGCAGGAGTTCATCAATTTCATAAATGCAACACATTATAGTTTGTTTATACATAGCATAAAGGCAAAAAAAAACCGTTGTATGCAGTGTTATTTCATTTTGTGGCTCCCAGTGTTTTCTTTTCTGTGGGAAATGGGTCCATATTGGCTCTTTCAGTGGTAAACGTTGCCGACCCCTGACATAGGCGCATTGAGTTTGGCTTTGAAATCAGATGAAAGTGAGGGGATATTCAGATTCTGTAAAAATTGATCAACAGAGATATTGTCATTCAGAGATTCAGAGGAATAAAGCCGAGAGTAAAAATTTTTAAATGCATCATTAATTTCTAAATGATCCGATGTAAAGTCTCCGTTCTCCTTCCGGATCTTTGTAATATGTTGTTTGGCTTTGGAACGCCTCAGCTGATTGGCTAGGAATTTACCAGACTTATCCCCATGAATGTAAAATCGACTCTTGCTTTCGAGAAGTTGGCGTTCAACAGGTTGAGTGGACAGAAGGTTAAATTTAGTTTGGAGTTCAGCAGGCTTCTTGTATAATTCAGGGTTCTTAGTTTGGGCATATATTTGATCCAGTTCTTTAATCTGGTTAATGAGGTCCAATCGATCTGCACGGGATCTTCTGTTGAGATTTGCTGTGTAAGAGATTATTTGCCCCCTCAGATATGCTTTCATGGCATCCCAGACAATCTGGGATGGCACTTCAGGTGATGTATTAGTGTTAAAATAAAAGGTTATCTGATCCTTAATAAATTTTAAAAAATCATCATCCGATAGTAAAGTTGAATCAAACCGCCGGTGTTTATTCCTTTGAGGGAGACCAGGCAAATTCAGAGAGAGAGTAATTGGGGCATGGTCAGAGATCAGTATACCCTGATAGTCACAAGAGTGGGCAAATGGAATAAGTTGGTTATCAAGTAAGAAATAATCAATTCTAGTGAAGGTATGGTGAACATGTGAGAAAAAAGAATAATCTCTCTCCGTAGGATGGAGGAAACGCCATATATCAGAGATACCATAATTAGAGAGAAACGATTGGATAGCTAAGGCAGATTTAGTAGGTGGTCTTGTAACAGAGGATGATCAATCCAAATTAGGATCTAACCAACAATTAAAGTCACCACCCAGTATAAGAGAGTATGAGTTTAAGTCTGGTAGTGAGGAAAAAAAACGTTCAAAAAAATTAACATCATCAAAATTGGGGGCATACAGGCTTGCTAGTGCAACTTTAGTGTTATATAGTTTGCCAGAAACAATAATAAAATGGCCATTTATATCAGATATTTTATTATGGAGTTCAAAAGGAATATTTGAGTTAATAAGAATGGAGACTCCTCTAGCTTTAGCGGTAAAGGATGAATGAAAATGCTGACCCGCCCACTTTGACTAAAGCCAGGAGTTATCAGAACAACGAATATGAGTTTCTTGAAGGAAAGCAATGTCAGCTTTGAGTTGTTTGATATGTGAGAATACCTTCCTCCTTTTAACAGGGTGATTCAATCCCTTTACATTCCAGCTCATGAATTTAAGTGCACTAGCCATTATCGATTACTGATGCATAAAAGGCAGAAGGCATGTAAAAAGTCAAGCAGTATAATAGCAGTCTGGGAGCAGGGATGTAAACATAGATTCGTAAAATCAAACATATACATGTCCTGAGCAATAAAGAGATATAATATATACAGTGAGTGATGTTGGAACTGGAAAACCCACCCCACCCACACACCCAAAACAAGTAGCCAGCTCTACCAAAAAAATTAACCCAAATACAACTTCCAGATCTATGTCATTAACAGCAGTTCCGTGTAAATACTATAACAAATAGTAACTAGTTTATGAACTAAAAAACATAACTACAGATTAGAACACCTTCTGCAGGAATATAAGATTTAATACAGAGAAAATCGGAAGAGGACCAAAACTAACCTGCCAGCGGAAAAATTATAGAAGAATAAAGTAAGAGAAAGGGAAAAAAAAGGATTAAAAAAAAGGAGAGGAAGGGGAAAATTATAAATTCAAGATGAGTATTTATCAACCATTTACAGAGAAGAGAGAAAAAAATTCAGAAATTAGAAAAAAGGGGGTGAAGAAAAGAAAATAGTGTAATAAAATAAATAAATATAAAAAGAAGGAAAAATAGATCGGCAATTAAACTGTGAACCAACAAACAGGAAGGCCTTCACTGAAGACTTCAATCCTCCAAAACAAGTTAAAGTCAGTTGTAGAACTCTGTAGATAAAGTTGTACAACAATAAAAAATAGATTACACACACACCAAATCCAGGGAGAGATTGTCAACAGCCCTTAGAGTTTCGATGAATAATGTCTGAATGGTTCAAGTAAAGTCTGAGTGCAGAAAAAGTAATTTTACTACAAGAAGTACTTATCCACCATTTTAGGAGGTCTGATCGGGTTCCGAAGATGGCTGGATAGCCGGAAGACTTGCCACAAATGCTTCAGCTTCCTTGGCTGACTTAAACCATTTGTATTTCCCAGTGTTAAGCTTGATTCGTAGATCAGCAGGGGAACAAAGAGAGGGTTTAAAACCACAATCAAAAAGCACTTTCATTGCGCCTTTAAACTCAGCGCGCATCTTTAAGGTCTGGGGAGCAAAATCTTCCACAAAGCGAATGGTTGTATCCTGGAAAATAAAAGGACCTCTGCGACGTGCCTCTACGATCAGACGGTGTTTTACCTGGTATTGATGGAAGCACAAGATTACTGGTCGCGGGCGGTTGCCCAGAATTCCGGCGGGAACATGGACCCGGTGTGCCCGTTCGAGCTCAGGCGGGTTTGGAAGCAAATCTTTCCCGAATATCTCACAGAGAAACTCGACGAAAAACTTCACTGTTGATCCCTGTTTGGTGGCCTCTGGCAATCCAAGTATTTTAAGATTGCAGCGTCTGCTGTGATTTTCGAGATCCACCATTTTGAAAAGGAGTTTGTTACACTTTTCCTCCAAGCTGGAACAGAGAGTCTCCAAGTATCGAACACGACTTTCTAAATCTTCAGAAGTCGAATCGATGCGTGATAAGTGTTGGGCATGCTTGCCCACCTTGTCGTTGATCTGATCAAGCTTGTCCAACTGTTTGAAAGCGGTTTAAAATTCCTTTAAAATTTCGTCTCGGAGCTGACCGAGCGCAGCCAGGGTCTCGTCTGAGAGAGCCGTAGCTTCTTTTCTCCCGGATTTAGAGCTCTTGCTAGACATTGTAAGTTCGATGTGTTCACAGGCAAGTAAGAGGTACCAAAAAAGTTCCCGACTAAGGTTTAAAAAAATGGAGACATTTAGTGCAAAGATAGCGACAGTAACGGAACAAAAGTTCAGAGCAGCTAAGCAATTGCCATCTTACTGGAAGTCCCCTTTTTACATTTTCAGTATAAATGATTATCAACAATCCCCATTTTGTAGAGTCCAGTTGGTGTCCAATAATATGTGTACTATCTTATACTGAATAAGTTTCCCTCTCGCTTCCCTAATATGTCTACCCACACTTGATAAAATATTTGACCACTTGTGTTTGTCTATTATTGAGACTTAGATGAAGATCAGACCACATTTTATGAATAATTAATGCTGAAAACCAGGTAATTGTAAAGGGTTCACAAACTTTTTCTTACAACTGTGTGCCTTCTTGCCATGGTAGAGCAGTGGTTAGCATGACACTATTACAGCTCTGGGAGTTGGAGTTCAGAGTTCAGTCGCAGCATCCTCTGTAAGTAGTTTGTATGTTCTCCCCATGGAATGTGTGGGTTTTCTCCAGGTGTTCCAGTATCCTCCCACAGTCCAAAGACATACTGGTTAGAGGGTTAAACACACAAAATGATGGAGGAATTCAGCAGGCCAGGCAGCATCTATGGAAAAATGTACGGTCAATGTCTCGGCCCAAAACATTGACTGTAAGTCCTGCCGAAGAGTCTCAGCCTGA
Source organism: Hypanus sabinus (assembly GCF_030144855.1). NCBI lineage: Eukaryota > Metazoa > Chordata > Chondrichthyes > Myliobatiformes > Dasyatidae > Hypanus > Hypanus sabinus. The sequence continues at coordinate 114,352,074 of NC_082715.1, forward strand.
AGTCTCAACTGTACTTTTTTTTTCAATAGGTGATACCTGGCCTGCTGATTTCCCTCAGCATTTTGTGTATGTTGCTTGGATTTTCTCTTATTTCCAGTTAGTACATTAATTGTTCATTGTAAATTGTTCTGTGATTAGGTTAGGGTTAGATTGAGAGTTGCAGGGTGGCATGACTCGAAGGACCAAAAGGCCGAGACCATGCTGTATCTCTAAATAAAATAAATAATTTGCTTTTAGTACCTCTTCCCTGTGGTTTCTCTGCATCTATGGCCCTCATCATATATAGATTGTTCGATAGATACTTTATTGACTCCAAAGGAAATTGCAGAGTCACAGTAGCATTACAAGTGCACAAATAAGTAAATATTAGAAGGGAAGTAAGAAAGAATAAAAAATAAGTTACCTCAAACAGTCTAACAGGAGGGGGGTCATCACTTCCCCAGCTATAGGTTGACTCATTATAGAGCCTAATAGCTTAGTGTAAGAATTATCTCATGTAGCACTCTTTGGAGCTGCGCAGTTGCCTTAGTCTATGCTCCTCTGTTCAGCCAAGGTGGCATACAGAGGGTAAAAATCATTTTCCAGATTTGCCAGGATTTTCCATGGGGACCAGTTTTCCTATAACAGAGCCAGCCTTTGTAATCAGTTTATTGAGCCTGTTGGCATCACCCATGTTGATGCCATTGCTCCAGCACATCACTGCATAGAAGATTGGACTGGCGACAACAGTCTGGTAGAACATGTGAAGGAGAGGTCTGCCTACTCCAAAGGACTTCCGTCTCCTCAGGAAGCAGGGGTGACTCTGGCCTTTCTCGCAACAGCCTCTGTGATGGTGCTCCACTCATCAATCATCCAGGTGCTTACAGGTCCTCACCACATCCACATCCTCACCATCAATAGTAACAGAGAGCAGTTCAGGCTTAGTCTATCTCCTTTGTCTTACTGATGTTGAGCTGCAGATGACTCAGCTTGCACCATTTGACAAAATCCTCCACCAGGGCCCTGTATTCATCCTCCTTTTATATACCCAACTATTGCTAAATCATTAGAGAATTTTTGCAAATGATGTGACATGGTGTTGTATGTAAAGTCCAAAGTATACAGCGTAAATAGGAGGGGAACCAATGCAGTCTGCAGTGCAGCCCCAGTGCTGTTTGTAGCCATGTCTGACATAGAGTCTGAAGCTGCACTAACTGTGGTCTGCCAGTCATGTGGTCCATTATCCAGGATACAATGGAACTGCCATTCTGCGTTGAATGGAGCATTTCACCCAGCAATGAGGGCAGTATGCTATTGAAACCACTTGAGAAATCAAAAACCATGATCCTCACAGTGCTGCCCTGCTTATCCAAATGGAAGTAGGCTCTGTTCAGCAGGTAGATGACAGCATTGTCAACTCCAGTGTGCTCCTGGTAGGCAAACTGCAGGGGATCAAGGGCTGATCTGACTAGGGGTCAAAAATGAGCCAGGACCAGCTTCTCTCAGGTCTTCATGATGTGTGAGGTCAGGACCACTGTACAGTAGTTCTTCATGACTTTCAGATGGCCCTTCTTAGATACTGGGACCACACATGATGTTGTCCACAGAGTTGGGACCCTTTCCAGGCTGAAACTCAAATTGAAAATGCTCTGGAAAGCTCCACACAGCTGCTCAGCACGATCCTTTAGGAACTTAGGGTTCACACCATCCGGTCCCAATGCTTTGCCATGTCTGTGTTTCCCCGGAGCCCTTCTCACCTGCTCAGTAGTGAAGGTGAGTCTGTGATGACTGGGAAGTTGGTAGAAAGTGAGTGCCAGGGTGGGGGTGGGGTGATTGTGAAGATCGGGATGATAGCCGTTGGTATGTGGAGGCGTGGATGGTAGGTGTGGGGCATGGTTTGGATATAGACAGTTGTAGCCTGTGTTGTTCAACTGGAAGGAGAAGGAGGGGGGCATTGGTGCTGGAGGAGCATTGGGTGCCTCGGCAGCTAGACTGTTGTGCTGAGGTGAGTGTGAACAGGAGGACAATTGTCAAACCTATTGAAGAAATCGTTAAATTTATTAGCCTATTCATGGCTGCATTCCAGTGCTCTACAGCTCAGCTGATTGAAGCCAATAGTATTCTTCTTGCCTCTCCACACCTATATGTGCTTCACGGCCTGAGCTTGTTCTCTAGTTCTCTCCTGTGTTCCTCTTTAGCTGCCTTGATCTTCTCCTTTAGCTCCCTCTGCACATTTCAGTTCTTCTATTGGCTCATTGTTAAATCTTCAGGATTAGAATGATGTCACCAGTTTTTAGTATGTGTGGAATTTGTGCATTCTTCCTGTTAACCACATGGTGTTTTCTTGACTGCTGTGATTTGCTCCCACAGCCAAAAATATACTAGCTTGAAATTATCTGGTCTAATTGTTCTCCTGTAAGTGGTGGTAGGATAATCTGTGGTAGGGAAAGGAAGGATTTGATAATAATACAAGAGGAACAAATGAACTTGGGGTTAAAGTTTAGTGATTAGGATGGACATGCTGGGCCATCGGACATATTTCCAACTCTATTTCTCTATGATTTATCAATCTTACTCTTAAATATGTCATGGCCCTTTGCCATGACATGTCCCTATGGAGGAAGATCAACATTCCAAATGCACTGTGGAAAGACTGCTCTGTCATGAATTCTCTATTAGATGATTTATGGTCTCTGGTTTTGGTTTCCACCGCATGGAAGTACCTTTTGCAATGTACAAACAAAATTATTGATGAAATAATATGACATAACAGGCAATATTTCAATTGAATTCATTTTGAATTCGATTTGTATTTTCTCGAAGTTCCAAAATTAAGTAACAGATCAATGTGCACTTGACAAGTATAGATAAAGTTTGCTATTTTGTCTTTTGCATTTCATTTGCCAAAAAAGGCACTATTTTATCAACAGAGAATTCACTATGATCAAAATGTTGTTGCAATTTCCAATTAAAATTTTATTTTCATTTTAACTTCCTCCAGGGATGAAGAGTTTTCAGTAAGTTCTGTGTTAGCTTCTGATGTTATCCATGCCAACAGGAAGGATGTACCCTGTATATTCAGGGTAAGTAGTGTTTTGTTACATTTTTATCTGAGTGGGGAGGGAGGCAATTATCAGTGGGATTACAGTGAAATCGCATCATTGGGATGTCATATAACTTTGGGTCTACACTCATATAAGCACATTTAAATTGTCATGTTTAAAATTTTTAAGATATTTTAAAATATTTTTATAATGGTATGCTTCCTAACAGTGCTGTTTTCTGCACAGATTTTTTGATGTTTCAGTTAAAGTAGTGTACTTTTTGAAGGGATACTCTCACAACTAGAATAAAGCTTATTAAGAAAAGAGCTCTGAAAGTACCAGCAGTTCCTAAACTAACAAATTTGATATAATGCTGTATATTGATCCTTCAAATCTTCCTGACACAAGAAGTCAGCGCATTACCATCCCTTTCCTTCATTTTAAATGCAATTATTACTCTGCCTCTTTCCTCCATTCCTTTGTTGTATCCTTCACCACCACCTTCCACTTTGGACACTCTTTCTTTTCACCTCTCTTTGTTTCTGTCTACTCTGTCCTCTTCCCTGTGATCATTTTGCTCATGTGATTGCTGCTTGTGTGTTTATCGTAACTTGATTTCTTCCTCTCAATAATCTCTTTCATTCTTACTTTTATCCTTTTCTTTCCCTTCCCATTCTCTGCTCCATGCTCATTTTTTCTGTATTCTCCTTACCTCCGCACTCTTTCTTTCATCATTCTTACTCACTGCTCTCAACTCCATTCCTGTTTGGTGTCCACTTCTTTCTTAACCTCCAGATTAAAGGAACCTCAGAGAATGGCTTGGCAAAGTTGGACTAGTATGGTATTTTCAATTTGCTTTACCCTTTAAAATAAACATTGACAATATCACAAATTAATGAATAAATCATTCACATAAATGGGAGGAAAAATTGCAAAGATAAATGGCCCATTATTTATTCATTCATTCTCTCCCTTTCTCACACACACTCTTTCTCTCTCACACTCTCTCTGACACGCTGTCTCACTCTCACACACTCACTCTCTTCCTCTACCCCCTCTCCCTCCTCTCCTCCCTCAACCCCTCCCCACCTCCCTCACTCTCCCTCCCCTAGTTTGCAGTTGTCCCTTTTCTTCTGCCTGCACCACCAGCTAAACCCAACCCATTGCTGCAGGCATTCCCTCAATTCTCACTGTCACCTGCTCTCAACTTGAAAGCCTGCTTTGTTTATGACAGGAGTGAAAGGCTAGCCGGGTATTCAAGTCCAGCCACAACTGCAGGATTTTCAGGCTCAACCTCATACCAGGAGCATCTGCCACTGATCTTAAGCTCCTGAAAGATGGATATTTGTTTTATGGGATGGGAACTAGTATGCCATAGTAGAAAATATTCACAAAAAGCATTATTCTGTATAAGTAAAGCAAAGCATGAAAGCTTACTTTAATAGAAGAAATGCAAGTTGCTCCCTTATTGTTCTTAAGTACCTGTTTGAAACTTGTTGGAAATAACTAATTTTTCTGCAGTTACTATGCATATTCTTGTATCTTGCTGCTTTTTGCATAATGCTTCAGTAAGGAAACGTCTAGGACTACTTTCTGACTTCAGCTGTGCTCAAGTGCCTATTAACTAAAGCTTTGTGATTGTAAAGTTCCTGTTGTGTCTGTATAGCATGTGTGTAATGTTTAAACTTTACAAACCAAGCCCTTCAACATGACAGCAATGTTAATTCTGTGTGTGTCTTTGATGCTCTGCATGTTTCTTACCATGAAGAAGGGAAGGTAAACTTGCTTTCATTAATGCCAAAAGATTTTCTTGCACTGGAGTTAATAATTTCTCTTTGCTTCATGTCGCCTCATTATTGCCATCTGTCTGACAGATGCCGAAGAACCTATGTTTCCAAACAGTAACAGCTGTCAGTTGTCCCCCCATTTTTCATCAGACATGGTCCTGTTCGTTACCAAAGTTATAGTAGGTTCCATCAGAACTGGGTAAGAGAGGAAGCAATTTAAATTGCAACAAAGGTGAAGAAGAATGAATGGAACAAAAGGAGCATATCTGATAAAATGAAATTGGTTCTGTTGGAATACATTTTTGGGGTTATCTGGTCATTTGTCAACTTATAACTCATTTTTATTTTTTGAGTCCTCTATAAATTTTGGTGTTTGCAACAAAGAGAACATTGACATCTTTATCTCTCTATAACCACGCTATAACCACCAGTTTCTGTTGTTCTGCCAACTTTTTACCTATCCTACAATAGCAACTAGTCTCTTTTCTGTCCTTTTTTTTAAGATCCACCACATTAGTATTTTCTTTTTGCTGCAGTGTTCTTTACTCAAGACACTGTTAATTTTGCCAGAGATCTCTATTTCCAGCCTCATTGTCCATTGCGCTGCAGAAGTATGCCCTCTAAACGAGACAGAACAGTGGTACTACTGTTATCTCAAGGCTCCACCAATCTGGGTTGGATTCTGATAACTGGTGCGATCTTTAAGGAGTATGCATGTTCTCACTGCAATCATGTGAGATTCCTCTTAGTTCTCCAGTTTCCTCCCATATGTTAACTGTAATATGAATTGATTACTTTCATTTTCTCCTTGTGTAGATGACTAGTAGGGGAATCATGGGGTGGGGGCATGGCTTTGTTAATGGACATATGAGAGAGGATAGGTTAAAAGGAAATGAGTAATGGAATGAAAATGATGAGATGCTCTGGGGCTCACATAGATTGGATGAGGCAATTGCTGTTCTGTGTCATATGCAAACCTCTCTGATTGGATGTCCAGCAGTTTTTAGGCTGATGATCCTCCAGATTCAGGTATTTCTAAAAAAAAATTGTAATTAAAATGTTTGTTTGCTTCCCTCTGCTTGGATACTGAGATTGGGACCCCAATGTCGACTATGAATCTATGAATTCATTGCTGTGTTGTTGGTGGTGTTCTGTGAAGGTGATTTCATACAATTCCTCCAGCATCAACCTTTGTACCTACTAAGCTTTCCTATTGTAGCATTTTTCTGTGACATTCAATGTGATATTTTCTGCATTCTCTCCCCCTTTCCTTCAATCTACGTGAAGGAGAATTCTATTTTATTTAACAACATCTTCCCTGTTCTTTGTTTTTTTTATTACATACATGATATATTTTGATGATCTCACTTTAAATTTCTTGTCATTGCCAAAGAAAAGAAGGCCAGTCAACAATGAGTATGAGTTCAGGAGACAAACAGTAAACCTGGCACCAAAACATTCACCTTTTCTCATGTTAAAACAGTCAAACTCTAATTCAGAAATCCCAATCGTTCGGCATCTTGTTAGCAATGTGATTCATTCTCCACTTACCAGGAACCTATTTCCCACATTCCCTGCCAAGTCACAGGGAACCTAGCTTCCACCCTCCTACTCCACCAGGGCCCTGGTTCCCATATTCCCTTGAACTTACCTGATTCTGTTAGTGTAATCGTATCCAATAGACTGAGACATCAGCTAGTCCAACATCACCAATGACTAAATGGATCAGATTAATGCTGTATTACTCATACAGAAACCAGCCTGTACCTGGATTTCTATGAAGTAGATCATATAATTGTTGTTAGTCCAAATTTCCGGATACAGACTGTACTTTCCTGATATTTTTCATGAGCAAAGATTCTTCAACAGAACTGACCTGAAAAGTAGTACCTATATGGGCCACAAGATCATTCTCAAAAGGTTGGGGCAATGGATCTGATCTGAGTTTGTTATCAGTGAGAAGAGGCAAGGGATTTGGAGCATGATGCACAGGAGTGGTATTTCATATGCACGAAAGATAACTAATTAACTTTGATACTATAAATGTCACAATTTATCATAGGAGTCCATATTATTTTTCATCTACACTGGAACAAAGTATGAGAGTGTGAGTGAGGTAAATGGCCTTGATTCTCTTCCTAGGCCAACTCCAACGCTATGTATTTGACCTCTGCTGGAGAAAGTTTTCAATTAAAAGATTAGATACTAGTTTGAGCAAGTACCCAAGATGGATATTGCCCAGTTAGGCTCAACCTTATTCATGCATATCACCTAACTCACTCATCTTAGGAATTGAATAACCTCTGAAAGTTGTTCTTCACTACATTTTTGAGCCCCTTCCGAATTTATTACCCTTTCTCCTTACGCCTTTGAGCCTTTTCTGACAGGTGTACCTCTGATGTAGATTTTCTCTTCTCTGCCTTAGGTTCCGCTTACAGCAGAACCGGGTAGGTGGGTTGGGCCTATTAAACAGACCCCGAAACTTCATTCCGCACGCGATCGTAAAACTGCAACTCATATTAAGGTATTTTTTACTCTGTACAATTAATGCTGTTCCTTCCTCATGGAAATTATGCCTCCATTTCTTTGGAATCTCCTGGTAGGTACTCCTTGATGCTGTGGACCTTCCAAGGACTACTTAACCCAGTGATCATGCCTAAATGTAATGCATCGCCTGTTCTTACCCAGCATGCATTGAAATCTCAATGTTCACCCTAAAATACTTCATGGACGTCTTTTTTCTTCCTTTTCAACTCTTTTTCTATTAGTCTATTGTGACTGTCTAATGCATGAGCTGGAAAGCTTTAGTGAAATTGTTTATCTATCCAAGGATCTGGGAAGTAACCAGTGACTAAAATGCTAATTTGAAATGAGCCACAACCAGTAAGAGATGCAATCATGAGCAAAATAAGACCATTAAAAGCTAACCAGTAATCAGAGGTTTACAAGTTCCTGACAGTCAGCATTTAAAACTACTTAGCAGATACAGATTTTCCAACAAAAGAATTAAGAATTTGCCAACCTACCTTCTAGGTGGAGAGTGTCATCACCCATTGGACTCTGTTAGTTCAAGGAGAAGGCCCACTGCCACTTCTCAGAACAACCAGCATTCAAAGAGGTCATACCAGTGATGTGCACATTCATTACAGACTTTTTCTTGGCTCAAACTAATTCCCAGAGAAAGAATTGTGTATGAATGACTTAATCTCTTAATTAATTAATATTTTTTTTTGCTCCATCAAGTTCTTCAGAGTATTACTGCAGGAAATATATAGCACAGTTTTATAGCCAGTAGAGGGGACTACTGATGTGAAAGCTCTGCGTTATGTCATAGCATGATATGTCACTGAACCTTGCCAAACTCTATTCTGCAAGAGGGATGTCTGAGATTTGTTAGTGTTTTTTTTGTTGCAATTCCAACCTCCATGAAGTATGATAGAATTGTAGTACTTACAGCATAGAAGGAAATTGTTCAGTCCATCATTTATGTGCCAAATAAGGCTTCCATTTTATGTTTTATGTCCTAACAAAAGCTTTAATTACTAAACCACGTGATTGTAATTGTGCAGCAGTGGTATTATTACTGTGAAAATGTGATCTTTGTTTAACGAGCTTTGAATGTTCAAAAAGAATACTCATATTTTAATACCATTTATGGTCAGGTGGAGCAGTGTGAACACAAAGTGACTTGTGAAGCTGTTACATTTTGTTCTTGATATTTGCCAGGTCTCATTATTGGCTTTGATATGCCCTAGTTTTTTGCAGTTTTAGAAGATAAATACTAGCAGTATATTATGTTTGAAATTTATTAACAATGGAGGCAGAATCTGAGTCATGTTTGCCTCTTTGTAAGGTTAGGTAGAAAAATCCACTGGTTTGTAAACAGAATAATTAAAAATAGAAGCTACACCCTGGAAATCATTATATAAAGCATTCTATTTTGATTAATTATGTGTAAAGCAATAAGCTCATTCTATCTTATTGCATTCTTCTAAAAGAATGTCTGGTGGATCCATTGGCACCATTCTGAAGAGAAGTTAGGGTCTCCTTTCTGGTGTCCCATCTGGCAGTTATTCTGTAAACCTAAAAAGGGTTACATTATTGATATTTTTGAAGGCCAGGCCTGCTGTACCCAGACTAGCTGTTTGATTTCTTCCTGGCATTGAACTAGCTTCATATAAGCTACCCTTTACTAATTTAATTCACTCCATGTCATTGAGGAATAGCTGACAAAGATAGTGGGCCTAACCACATCCTGTCAGTAGTGCTGAAGGGGTATACTCCAGAACTAGCTAGCCAATATCACAATGGTATTTGTTCAAGTATCAAAGCAGGACAATTCCATTTGGCTAGTCACCACTTCATTAGCCTGTTTTCACTTATCCAAATAGTAATGAATGGTGTTGATAACAAGGCCATCAACTGGCTCTTATTAACCAGTAACCTTTTCAAACTTCATCTCTGTGTTCCTACAAAAATGGAGAAAGAAGCTGAATTTTAGAGTTTAGGTGATGATACCATTACAGAGATCTGGTAAATTTAAAATGAGTGAGGAAAAGCTCTCCATTGTGCACCAGCTATACCTTATACGAAGATGGTTATTGAGGTCAATCATCTCAGCTGGCAGAACATGGCTATAGCAGTTCATTATTCCAGAGTTATATTGCTTCATCAAAGGCCTTCCCTCAAAGCAAGGTTGGAGATGGAGGTGTTTGCTAATTGTAGTGCTCTTTGTAATCAGTTCCTTTGGTAATAGTTGGGTCAAGTTATTCACTACATGTGGCTGCCTATGATAAATATGGATAAGTGTGAACAGCATAATTGTTGGTACTGCATTGGTGTAGGCAGGCCATTTATAACAGAGACATCATTATAGAAATTCACAGGTTCTCTATTTTCAAGCCATTATTATTAAGTTCTGGTCTGCAAAATTGGGCGGGGGGTAGAGTATCAGCTGCATTAGTGCAAATTAGTCATCAGCCAAACGATCAAAAGACTGTGCTCAAAAAGTTTTTTAATTTAATTTTTCATTCAATTAGTTATTTCCATTGATATTTTTAATTTTTCAAATAAAACACATTTGAAGCTCATAACCTACAGATGAAGTAGTGATAGGCAGATCATTTTAAGCTGCAAACACTGATGACTGGACCCACTCCCCTTTAACTCCAACATGTTTCCTCCTTGTAGGTTACAGCTTCCCAGATGTCAACATCCAACAACAAATGTTCAATCCTGATACTGGCTGACAGTGAGAATGAGAAAAATAAATGGGTGGGGCTGCTGAATGAGCTGCACCGGATCCTGAAGAAGAACAAACTAAAGGACCGATCAGTTTTTGTTCCAAAAGAAGCTTATGACAGTGCCTTGCCACTGATCAAGACAACACAATCAGCCGCCATCATAGGTAGGTGGGAAGCTGCCATCTTGCTCAGAGTCTAATGTTTAACCACAGAATAAAAGTGGTCATTACACTAGTTTCTTTTCTATGGGATATTAGATTAGATTCAACTTTATTGTCATTGTGCCGAGTACAGATACAAAGCCAAATGAAATGCAGTTAGCATCTAACCAGAAATGCAAAGAATAGTGTTATTTACAAAATAACTGCGAATAAAAATTAAGTGCTATAGCACACAAATATAAAAGTACTGAGACAGTACAATATGGGAGCAATACTGCTTTTTGCTGTGATGTGAGGTTCAGCAGGGTCACAGCCTCAGGGAAGAAGCTCTTCCTGTGCCTGCTGGTGCGGGAGTGGAGGCTCCTGTAGCGCCCACTGGATGGGAGGAAAGTAAAAAGTCCATGGTTAGGGTGAGATGCATCCTTGATAATGCTTTTCACCCTGATCAGGTAGCGTTTATGGTAGATGTTCTCAATGGTGGGCAATTGGGTGCTGATAATCCACTGGTCAATTTTCATCATACGCTGGTGTGCTTTGCGGTCCGATACGGGACAATTGCCATACCACACTGAGATGCAGTTGTTATGCTCTCAATGGTACAGCGGTAAAAGTCCGTCAGTATCCTGGGAGAGAGGTGAGCTTTCTTGATGCTCTGCAGGAAATAAAGGCGCTATTGCACCTTTTTGATCAGGATGGAGGAGTTCAGGGACCAGGTGAGATCCTCGGAAATGTGGACACCAAGGAATTTGAAGCCTGATACACACTCCACTACAGCTCCATTGATGTAGATGGGGACGTGAGTGTGGCTCCTAGCATGCCTGAAGTCCACAATGATCTCCTTGGTCTTCTGGGTGTTAAGGGCCAGGTTGTTGTTGGCACACCACGCGGCCAGCTGCTGGACCTCGTCCCTGTAGGCCGTCTCGTCATCCCCTCTGATCAGGCCAAACACATTGGTGTCGTCTGCAAACTTGATTATCCTGATAACATGAAAGCTACTTCATAAATAAACTCTTTTGATGCAATATCTAAATACCTTTCAGTCAGCAGAAAAATTTACTGTCACTTTCTGTCATGTGTGACTCTGAGCTAAGAGATCACAGACTCAAACTAACACTTTTGAACAGTATTGAGGAAGAGAGCTCTGTTTTTGTTGAAGTATTTAACTAAGCCCATGACAACAGAATAGAGCAGCACAATTATTTCAGGCTTCTGGCTAGCATTTACTAAGGTTAGCTGGTTATTAATACTTTGGCTGTTTGTTGATCCTTTCACTTTGTAATTTGGCTGCTGTGTTTGATAGCATAACAAGACTTATTGAACCTTAGAGTTAATTAATGGAATTTACAGTATAGAATCATTCCATCAACCAATTTTGTCCTTGCTGGTGTAGCAAATTTTTGTGCCTTCTCACCTCCTAATAGTTCATTAGCTGTTTTGAGATAGGCTGAAGCTTTGCAATGTAACTAGAATGTTAACCTTTCTTCCTCTTACCACCCTCCAGAAAATGTGATGAAAGTACTTAACACAATTTTAAAAATCAAAATTATTATCACTGACTTAGATAACATAAAATGTATTGTTTTGCAGTAGCCGTATAGAGTAAATACATAAAATCAGAATATAGAACAGAATAGGCAGCACAGTAGAACAGTCGAGGACATCTTTGGTCTCACGCTTTTGCAGTCAAAGGTTCCCATTTGCTTCCCCAGTGTCCATGAGCAGAGTGAGCTGCCTCAATGACTTTTGCCCAGTTGTGCTAACATCTACTGTGATGAAGTGCTTTGAGAGGTTGGTCATGGCCAGAATTAACTCCTGCCTAAGCAAGGATCTGGACCTGCTGCAATATACCTATCACCACAGTAGATACAATCTCATTAGCTCTCTGCTCGGCCTTGGACCACCTGGATTACAGCCCCACATTCAACACCATCAGTACTAATCAACAAACTTCAAAACCTGAGCCTCTGTACCTCCTTCTGCGACTGTTCAAAGTTCAAAATACATTTATTATTAAAGTATATATAAATTATACAACTTTAAGATTTGTCTCCTCAGAGGCAGTCACAAAACAAGAAACCCATAAGAACCCATTTTAAAAGAAAGGCTAACAAGCATCCAATGTGCACAGAGAGGGATAAAAAAGAAACAAATCATGCAAACGATAAAAGCACGCAACAGCATTCAGGATGAAAATGAATTCACAGACTTGAAGCCTGAAGCAGGCCCACAGCTTCAGCCTTAGTTCATCACATAATGGAGCAACTCATCATGGAGCTCACAGACAGGAAGCCAGGAGCAGACCTCACCCTCACCCTCAGTGCCGCAGGGAGCAGTGTAAATGTCGCAGAACAGTGAGCAGAACCGGCCTGACCCTTGCCTCCAGTCCTGTCACCCTGCCTTTTCAATCCATTCGGCCAGGCGTTTAAATCGTCCAATTATTGGATCGTTCTTTGCACTAGGACTCTCAGACCTGATCGTATTGATACTGGATTCTTGACTTCTTCATCGGGAGACTGTGATCAGCGCAAATCAGAAATAACATCTCCTTGCTGACAGTCAACACTGGCGCTCTCAAGGATGTGTACTTAGCCTGCTGCTCTACTCTCTACACCTTTGACTGTGTGGGTAGGCAAACCTCAGGTGCTATCTCTAAATTTGCCAATAATTAAACTGTTGGCAGTATTTCAGATATTCACAAGGAAGCATATAGGAGTGAGATAGATCAGCTGGTTGAGTGGTGTTGCAACAATCTTATTGAATTGAATTCACTTTATTTCTTACATCCTTCACATACATGAGAAGTAAAAATCTTTACGTTACATCTCAATCTGAATGTCTTACACTCAATATCCGTAAGACCAGGAATTGATTGTGGACTTCAGGAAGGGGAATTCAAGGGAACACACCAGTGCTCATCAAGGGGTCAGCAGTGGAAAGAGTGAACAGTTTCAAGTTCCTGAGTGGCAACATCAATCTTGGTCCAATATCTTGATGCAATTACAAAGAAGGTATATGGCTATATTTCATTAGGAGTTTGAGTCACCAAAGATTTTAGTGAACTTATACAGATGTACCATGGAGAGATTTCTAACTGGTTGCATCACCGCCTGGTATGGAGGGGCCACTGCATAGAATCAGAAAAGGCTGCAGAGGGTTGAAAACTCAGCTAACATCATCATGGGCTCTAGCCTCTCCAGCATTGCAGACATTTTTAAAAGGCCATGCTTCAAAAAGGCGACATCCATCATTAAGGAGCTTCATCACCCAGGACATGTTCCCTTGTTATTACTACTATCAGGGAGGAAGTACAGGAGCTTGAAGAGAGACACAGAAAGTTTTAGGAAGAGTTTCTACACCTCCAATATTGGCCATCAGATGTCTGAACAGACAATAAACACTACCTCACTATTTTTGCACTGCTTATTTAATTTTTTATCTGTATCCATATATGATTGTAATTTATAATATTATTTATGTATTCCACTGTAATGCTGCTGCAAAACAACAAATTTCACAACATACAATGTGTCACTGATATTCAACCGAATTCTTATTCTGACTCTATAGCATAGGAACAAAGCCTTCAACCCACAAGGTTGTACCAAAGTAATTAATCCAGTAATTAAATACCTAATTAAACTAACCCCTTTTGCCTACATCATATCGATTCTTGATTGGTCAGAATGTGAAGGGATTTGCGGAGAAGGCAGGAGATTGGAGCTGAGACTTGATGGGCCTAATGGGCTAATTCTGCTCCTATATCTTACAGTCTTAATATCCATATCCATCCATTCCCTGCACATCTATGTGCTTGGCTTAGAGCCTGTTAAACACCACCACCACCACCCTTATCAATGCATTCCAAGCATCCACCATGTTCTGTATAACAAAAATATGCCACACACATCCCTTTTGAACTCACAGCATCTCACCTTAATTGTGTGCCCCCTAATATTAGATATCTCAACCCTCAGATAGGGATACCAGATGACTATACCTCACATAATCTCATAAGCCTCTATCAAGTCTTCCCTCAGCCTATACTATCAATAAGTTACAAAAGTAAATAGATCATGCAAACAAAAGGAGTAATGAGATCATTTTCATAGGTTCATGAACCGTTCTGAAATTTGATAGCAGGGACGAACGATTGTAAACGAGAAAAAATTTGTAGATGCTGAAAATCCAAGCAACACACACAAAATGCTGAAGGAACTCAGCAGGCCAGGCATCATCTGTGGAAAAGAGTACAGTCAATATTTCAAGCCTAGACCCTTCATCAGGACTGGAGAAAGAAAAAATGAGAAGTCCGTTAGAAGGTGGGGAAAGGGGAGGAAGTAACCCAAGATGATAGGTAAAAATGGGAGTGGGGGAGGGGTGAAATAGAGCTGGGAAGTTGATTGGTGAAAGAGATACAGGGCTAGAGAAAGGGCAATCTGATAGGAGAGGACAGAAGGCCATGGAAGAAAAAGGGGGAGGAGCACTGGAGGGAGGTGATGGGCAGGTAAGGAGATAAGGAGAGAGAGGGATAAAGGAATGGGGAATGGTGAAAGAGGGTTGGGGGAGGTGCATTACCAGAAAGTTCAAGAAATTGATGGTCATGTCATCAGGTTGGAGGCGACCCAATCAGAATATAAGCTGTTGCCTCTCCAATCTGAGTGTGGCCTCATTGCAACAGTAGAGCAGGCCATGGACTGGCATGTCGGAATGGGAAGGGTGGCCACGGGGAGATAATGCTTTTACTGGCGGATGGAGCATAGGTGCTTAGTGAAGCAGTCTCCCCTATGTCTGGTCTCACCGATATACAGGAGACCACACCTGGAAGGATGCTTGGGGCCCTGAATGGTAGTGTGGGAGGAGGTGTAAGGGCAGGTGTGGCACTTATTCCACTTGCAAGGATAAGTGCCAAGAGGGAGATCAATAGGGAGGGACGACTGGACAAGGGAGTCACGTTGGGAGCAATCCCTGCAGAAAGCAGACAGTGGGGGTTGTGGGAGAGAAAGATATGCTTGGTGATAGGATTCCACTGGAGAGGGCAGAAGTTACAGAGAATTATGTGCTGGGTGTAGAGGCTGGTGGGGTGGGAGGTGAGGACAAGAGGAACTCTATCCCTGGTGGGGGCAGCAGGAGGATGGGATGAGGGAAGACGTGCGTGAAATGGAAGAGATGCGGTTGAGGGCACCATTGATGGTGGAGGAAAAGAAGCTCCTTTCTTTGAAGAAGGAGGATACCTCCTTCGTTCAGGAATGAAAAGCCTTATCTGAGAACAGATGTGGTGGAGACTGAGGAATTGAGAGAAGGAAATGGCATTTTTGCAAGCAACAGGGTGGGAAGAGATATAGTCCAAGTAGCTGTGAGAGTCAGTAGTTTTATGATAGACATTACTAGATAAGCTTTCTCCAGAGACAGAGAGATTGAAAAAGCGGAGGAAGGTGTCAGAAATGGACCAGATAAATTTGAGGGCAAGATGGATGTTGGAGGCAAAGTTGATCAAGTCAATGAGCACCGCATGGGTGCAGGAAGCAGCACCAATGCAGTCGTTGGTGTAGCATAGGAAAAGTTGGGGAGTGAAACCAGCGTAGGCTTAGAACATAGACTGTTTCACATAGCCAACAAAAAGGCAAGCACAGCTGGGACACATGCGAGTACCCGTGACTACTCCTTTTGCTGAAGGAAATGGGAAGAGCCAAAGGAGAAATTATTGAGAATGAGCACAAGTTCCACCAGATGGGGGAGAGTGGTGGTGGAGGAGAACTGTTTGGGTTTGAAGGAATTGTAATTACATTCTTGGAAATAATCGAAGTTCAAGTACATTTGTTAAATTTGTGAGCATTGGAACAATATAAATGATCTAACAAGTCTATTCTTACTCAGGTTTATAGATGTTGCCACTATGCTGCAATAATTAAGTAGCATATAAAACACCAGGTTCGGTAAACCACAGACCATCTTGGGAATGCAAATCACAGAACAAGACAATTTGGGTCATCAATATGTCATAATTTGGAGCTACAATATGCTAGAAAGTTTGTAGGCCCTGTAAAATTTTCTCTATTTCTGTGTAAGTATGATCTAACCTGTGATCAGATCTTCACATAATTCTTAAAAGTAGACAAAGAGAACCCAATTAAATAAATAACATCAAAATATTATACTTGTTCATTTATTTATTCAGAAAAATAATCAAATATTGCTTGTATTTGTTGGGAAAAAGTATGTGAACCCCTCGGGTAATACCTTCCACAAAAACTATTTGGAGTCAGGTGTTCCAGTCAATGATATGAGATTGGAGGTGTAAGGTATAGAGGTGTCCTGCCCTATAAAATAGTCACACAAAATCAGCTTACTGACAGAGCCTGTGCTCTTCTCAAGATCTGTTTATGTGTGCCATGCCTCAATCAAAACAACTATCAGAGGACCTTAAAAGAATTGTAGAAGTGCATAAAGCTAGAAAAGGCTACACAATTATTTCCAAAGACCTGAGTGTTTGGCATTTTACAGTAAGATAAATTGTCTACAAATGGAGGAAACTCAGTACTTTTGCTACTCTCCCTAGGAATGGGCATACTGCAAAGATCACACCAAGACTACAACATGCAATGCTGAGGGAGGTGAAAAAGTACCCACGGGTAACAGCAAAAGACCAGCAGAAATCACCGGAACTTACTAAAGTCTCTGTTCATGTGTCCACTATGAATGGTGTTCCTGGAAGAATCAGAATCAGGTTTATTATCACCAGCGTATGACATGAAATTTGTTAACTTAGCAGCAGCAGTTCAATACAATACAAAATCTAGCAGAGAGAGAAAAAAAATAAAATAAACAAGTAAATCAATTACATATATTGAATAGATTTTTTAAAAATGTGCTAAACAGAAATACTGTATATTCAAAAAAGTGAGGCAGTGTCCAAAGCTTTAAAGTCCATTCAGGAATCGGATGGCAGAGGGGAAGAAGCTGTTCCTGAATTGCTGAGTGGTCTTTAATAGTGGACACTGCCTTTCTGAGACACTGCTCCCTTAAGATGTCCTTGGTACTTTGTAGGCTAGTGCCAAAGATGGATTGATTAGATTTACAACCTTCTGCGGCTTCTATCAGTCCTGTTCAGTAACCTCTCCATACCAGACAGTGATGCAGCCTGTCAGAATGCACTTCAAGGGTCATCTATAGAAGTTTTTGAGTGTATTTGTTGACATGCCAAATCACTTCAAACTCCTGAGGTGCGCCAGTGTTGATCATCAGCGAAGAGGATATGTTATCACCAATCTGCACAGACTGTCGTCTTCTGGTTAGGAAGTCAAGGATCCAATTACAGAGGGAGGTACAGAGGCCCAGGTTCTGCAACTTCTCAATCAGGATTGTGGGAATGATGGTATGAAATGCTGAGCTACAGCCAATGAACAGCACCCTGACGTAGGTGTTCGTGTTGTCCAGGTGGTCTAAAGCCATGTGAAGAGCCATGGAGGCTGGATCTGCCGTTGACCTGTTGTGGTGATAGGCAAATTGCAATGGGTCCAGGTCCTTGCTGAGGCAGGAGTTCAGTCTAGTCATAACCAACCTCTCAAAGCATTTCATCACTGTCGATGTAAGTGCTACCAAGCAATAGTTATTAAGGTAGCCCACATTATTCTTCTTTGGCACTGGTGTAATTGTTGCCTTTTTGAAGCAAATGGGAACTTCTGCCTGTAGCAGTGAGAGGTTGAAAATGTCCTTGAATACTCCCGCTAGTTGGTTGGCACTGGTTTTCAGAGCCTTACCAGGTACTCCATCGGGACCTTCTGCCTTGCGAGGGTGCATTCTCTTTAAAGACAGTCTAACATCAGCCTCTGAGACAGGGATCACAGGGTCATCAGGTGCGGCAGGGATCTTCACAGCTGTAGTTGTGTTCTCCCTTTCAAAGCCTGCATGGAAGGTGTTGAGCTCATCTGGTCGTGAAGCATTGCTGCCATTCATACTATTGGGTTTCACTTTGTAGGAAGTAATGTCTTGCAGTCCCTGCTAGAGTTGCCGTGCATCTGCTGTCGCCTCCAACCTTATTTGAAATTGTCCCTTCGGCCTTGAGATGGCCCTCTGCAAATCATACCTGGTTTTCTGGTACAGGCCTGGGCTGCCAGACTTGTATGCCACAGATCTAGCCTTCAGCAGACGACGTACCTCCTGGTTCATCCACAGCTTTTGGTCTGGGAATGTACAGTAAGACTTTGTAGACACACACTCATCCACACTGGTTTTAATGAAGTCGGAAACAACTGTAGCATACTCATCCAGATTCAAAGATGAATCCTTTGTCCATACCTTTTTGGTCCTCACTACTGGTGCTGCAGTCTTCAGTCTCTGCCTATACTCAGGGAGTAGAAGTACAGCCTCCCAAAGTGAGGGCATGGAATAGCATGGTAGGCATTCTTGATGGTGGTATAACAATGGTTCAGGTTTGGAGAAATTTTGAGTCAATGTGATGTATAGTATTGGTTTCTGTAGATTTAAGCTCTGCCTATAAAAGTAAATACAGTGCCTATAAAAAGTATTCACAACCCCCCACCCCAGAAGTTTTCTTGCTTTATTGTTTTACAATATTGAATCAGTCGATTTAATTTGGCGTTTTTGACACTGATCAACAGAGAAAGACTCTTTTGTGTCAATGTGATTTCTACAAAATGATCTAAATTAATTAGAAATATAAAACACAAAATAATTGATTGCGTAAATATTCACCCCCTTTAATATGATGCACCAAATCATCACTGGTGCAGCCAATTGATTTTAAAAGTCACATAATTTGTTAAACGGTGATCACCTGTGTGCAGTCGAGGTGTTTCAATTGATTGTGGTAACAATACACCTGTGTCTGGAAGGTCCAACTGCTGAGTTAGTATCCTGGCAAAAACTACACCATGAAGACAAAACAGAAGTTGCAGATGCTGGAAATCCAAGCTAGACACACAAAATGCTGGAGGAACTTAGCAGGCCAGGCAGCTTCTATGGAAAAGGGTCTCAGCCCAAAACGTTAACTGTACGCTTTTCCATTGATGCTACCTGGCCTGCTGTGTTACTCCAGCATTTTGTGTGTGTA
This sequence comes from Hypanus sabinus, assembly GCF_030144855.1. NCBI lineage: Eukaryota > Metazoa > Chordata > Chondrichthyes > Myliobatiformes > Dasyatidae > Hypanus > Hypanus sabinus. Next base: position 114,371,358 of record NC_082715.1, read on the forward strand.
CTATGAAGAGGAAAGAAGACTCCAAGCAACTCTGAAAAGGTTATTGAAAAGCACAAATCAGGAGATGGATGCAAGAAAATTTCCAAGTTACTGAATATCCCTTAGAGTATGAAATAGAAAAAAAGTGGCAAATCTGTAGATCCGCCTAGAGCAGGCCATCTTCAAGCATTGAGTGACCGTGCAAGAGGGGGACTAGTGGGAGAGGTCACCAAGAGACCTATGGCAACTCTGGAAGAGTTAACAAACTTCGATAGCTGAGATGGGAGAGACTCCACATTCAACAACTGTTGCCAGGGTTCAACACCAGTTGCAGCTTTATGGGAGAGTGGTAAAGAGAAAACTCACATGAAATCTCGGCTAGAGTTTGTCGGAAGGCGTGAGAGATACTCTGAAGTCAGCTGGAAGAAGGTTCTATGGTCTGATGAAACCAACTTTGAGCTATTTGTCCATCAGACTGAATGCTATGTTGGATGTAAGCCAAACACAACATATCATCAAAAACACATCATCCCTACTGTGAAGCGTGGCTGCATCATGTGGGGATACAGCATGTCCTAGAAGACTTGTGAAGGTAGAGAGTAAAATGAATGCCACAAAATACAGGGAAATCCTGGAGGAAAACCTGATGTAGTCCACAAGAGAACTGTGACTTGGGAGAAGATTTGATTTCCAGCAAGACAATGACCCCAAGCATAAAGCCAAAGCAACGCAGGAGTGGCTTAAAAGCAACAAAGTTCCGACACTTTATTGCTCCTTTAATTCCTAACTTCCCTGAAATGCCTGCGAAAAATGCTATGGACCTATTTCTTTCCATGAATCCACTAGGTAAAGGCTTAATATCAATCATCCGAGATAAACTAGCAGCCTTACAACGGGCCCCCATGGATAAAATCAAAATGGCCTGGGAGCAGGATTTAAATATCTCCTTATCTGAGGAGAGCTGGGATTCAGTTCTCAAATCGGTTAACTCAACCTCTCTTTGTGCTCGCCACTGACTTTTACAGTTTAAGATTGTTCATAGAGCCCATTTGTCTAAATCTAAACTATCTCGATTCTACCCTAGCGTTAGTCCGCTCTGTGATAAATGCAAGAGGGGCGTGGCCTCTCTCATCCATACGTTCTGGTTCTGTCCTAGCTTGGAGAAATTCTGGAAAGATGTCTTCACTATGTTATTGTGTATTCTGAATCAGCACCTAGAACCAAACCCCTTAATTGCTCTGTTCGGTTTTTGGGGCGAGACAGATTTATGTCTGGGTCCGACCAAATGCCGAATATTATCCTTTGCATCTCTCCTGGCTAGACGCTTGATCCTCCTCAGATGGAGAGATGTTGCCCCGCCCACTCATGCTCAATGGCTTAACGACATCATGGCCTGTTTGGATCTCGAAAAAATTCATTATTCAGTTCTCAATTCGGATCTAAAGTTCCATAAGGTCTGGGGACCTTTTATCGAATACTTTCATAACCTTCCTCTTGACTAGGGTTTTTTTTTCTTTTCAGTCCCTTGCTTTCAGCTCCTTTTTTTTCTGGTAGAAGGCATTATTATCCTCTGTTGCTGAGTGTATTCACAGTCTGGGAGTTTGACTGTCCTGACTTATACTCTCTATATTGTGTTGTGGTTGGTCTGGAGTTGCTGTTTTTTCTTGTGTTGTGGGGCTTGGGGAGGACGCTAAGCTTACTTGTCCTTAATTCAGGTGCTTTTTTTTTGCTAAATTCTCTTCCTTTGTAGTATATTGTTATTGTATGCTTAATTTTGCACTGTTTTAATGTTCCTCATTGGGATTTGGGGTTTTTAATTTGTAAAATGTTTTGAAAAACTAATTTTAAAAAATTTTTTAAAAAAGCAACAAAGTTAATGTCCTAGAGTGGCTAAGTCAGAGTCCAGACCTTAATCCAATTGAGAATTTGTGGTTTGTTTTGAAAAGGACTGTTCACTCACATTTCCCATACAATCTTAAGCAGTTATGTAAAAAAGAATAAAGACAAATTACAGAGTCCAGATGTGCAAAGCTGATAGAGACCTATCCACACAGACTTTTAAGGCTGTAATTCCTATCAAAGGTGCATCTACTAAATACTGACTTGAAGGGGGTGAATAATTATGCAATCTATTATTTTCTGTTTAATAATTGTAATAAATTCTGACCAATTTGTTTTCACTTTGACACAAGAGTCTTTTCTGTTGATCAGTGACAAAAAAGCCAAATTAAATCCTTTGTGATTCACTGTTGTAAAACAACAAAACATGAAAACTTCCATGGGGTGTGAATACTTTTTATAGGCACTGTACTGGATATTTGCCCTGGTGTATAGGTGAGTTGTTGAACCCATGGGAAGTTGAAGAGAGTAAAGGGAGAATAAAATGACATTAACAAGTTTACAGTTATCCACTTTACTGTTATTATATTCCAGATCATGAAAGAATAGCACTGGGAAATGAAGAAGGTTTGTTTGTCGTGCACGTCACCAAAGACGGTGAGACTTCCTTACCACGTATCTTCACTGAACAACTCCTGTGCCGTTCCGCATACAATAGATTTTCATACTTGTAACTCTCACTTCGGCTAGCAGCTTAATATAAGGGATGAAAGCACCCCCCCACCACCACCCAGCCTGGCCAAATTTAAGAAATCTTGTTTGGGAGGATGCTGCACAATGTGTCCCCCGTTACAAATCAGTACCACAAAATAACAAACCGTACACAATATGTAATTAAATGATTGAGTTTTATACTTTTTAATTTGACTATATGGTTTGTAAAGAAATCAAAAAAAGAAAAGGGACCCATTCTCCTGAAACAGTCTAATGCGTGAATGTTAGAGCTCACTGATAAGGCCATTCATCCATCATCGACCTCCTCCGATCGTCACTGACCTTCGGACCCTCGCTGCAAGTCCACTCTGAGGTTTACCAGCTCTCTCCATTCCCATCTTCTCTCCTTATTTCACCCCGGCAAAAGAACCACGAATTCCCGGCTCCCAGACACACAAGAAAGATCAACATCCTGTTCATTGGCTAGTATGTCCCGTTATCTCTAGTCATAACCCAAACATTGTTGCAACAGAGAAACCATTACCTCAGCAGTGGAATATTATAAAGAAGCCATTGCATTGGCAGTGAAACCTTATAGCGTGGCCCTTTATTTTTCTAAGCTCCATGTACTTATGCAGGAGTCTTTTAAAAGACCCTGCCTCCACCACTGTTGTTGGCAGCCCAATCCACACACTCATCACTCTCTCCTCTGTACCTACTTCCAAGCACCTTAAAACTGTCCCCTCTCATGCTAATCATTTCAGCCCTGGGAAAAAGCCTCTGACTATTCACAGGATCAATGCCTCTCATCATCTTATACACTTCTATCAGGTCACCTCTCATCCTCCGTTGCTCCAAGGAGAAAAGGCTGAATTCACTCAATCTATTCTCATAAGGCATGCTTCCCAATCCAGGCAACATCCTTGTAAATCTCCTCTGCACCCTTTCTATGGCTTCCACATCCTTCCTGTGGTAAGGTGAGTGCAGTACTCCAAGTGGGTTCTGACCAGGGTCCTGTAACATTACCTCTCAGCTCTTGAACTCAGTTCCACAGTTGATGAAGGCCAATACTCTGAGTGCTGCCTTAACCACAGAGATGACCTGCGTAGCAGCTTTGAGTGTCCTATGGACTCAGACCCCAAGATCCCTCTGATCCTCCACACTGCCAAGAGTCATACCATTAATGCTATATTCTGCCATCATAATTGACCTACCAAAGTGAACCACCTCAAACTTATCTGGGTTGAACTCCATCTGCCACTACTCAGCCCAGTTTTGCATCCTATCGATGTCCCGCTGTAACCTCTGACAGCCCTCTATACTATCCACAATACCCCCAACCTTTGTGTTCTCAGCAAATTTACTAACCCATCCCTCCACTCCCTCATCCAGATCATTTATAAAAATCACGAAAAGAAGGGGTCCCAGAACAGATCCCTGAGGCACACCACTGGCCATCAACTTCCATGCAGAATATGACTCATCTACAACCACTCTTTGCCTTCTGTGAGCAAGCCAATTCTGAATACGCAAAGCAAGGTCCTTTTGGATCCCATGCCTCCTTACTTTCTCAATAAGCCTTGCATAGAGTACCTTACCAAATGCCTTGCTGAAATCCATATACACTACATCCACTGCTCTACCTTCATCAACGTGTTTAGTCACATCCTCAAAATATTCAATCAGGCTCATAAAACATCACCTGCCTTTGACAAGGCCATGCTGACTATTCCTAATCACATTATGCCTCTCCAAATGTTCATAAATCCTGCCTCTCAGAATCTTTTCCATCAACTTACCAATCACTGAAGTAAGACCCACTGGTCTTTAATTTCCTGGGCTATATCACTACTCCCTTCCTTGAATGAGGGAGCAACATCTGCAACTGTCCAATCCTGAACCTGTCCCGTCCCCACTGATGATGCAAAGATCAAAGATCAGTTGTAAGTTTTCTTCCTATAAAATCTTCCTGTGGAAAAAAATATGGTTTAAATCAGGGATAGGCAGCCCTAAAAAATGAAACTCATACAGTTGAAATAGTATATCTTCCAGTGATCAAGTGGGGATACAAATTTCCTGTATAAGAATATGAACCCTTCCATATAAATTTTATCATAGCAGCCGTGCCAAAAAATTGCAAACCTCTTAAACAAATTTAACAGTACAAACTGAGTTTGAACAGTCAAACTTAAAGGTAAGAAAAGTACAGCTGATAGCTTGATGACAGGTGAGTTAAAGCAGAGTAATGTTGTCTCTATGTGATTGTGTTGTCTGAAGTTAAACATGACAGCAAAGTGCAAACAATCAAATTTTCACATAAAGTCTTGGGAATAATGTTTATAACTTCAGTTTTGCCAGTTTTCAATTGGAAGAAAATTTTGCCCTGCCAGTATTGCATTCTGGACAACCAGTATTAAGATTTTGTGATAGTGAAGGGATCAAGAGAGGTGGTAATGAAGTAGAATTGAATGTTATAAATGGATGTTCTCATCATAAATAGAATCTGATGGAAAGAAAATAGGTGAGAGGGAACAAACCCATATTGAGAAGAGAAGCCACTAAAACTGGAAAGATGAAAATGAAAGCAGAAGGATGGTGTAGTTAACTGCATGAATGCTGATGGCTGGAAAGATAGTTCATAGTTTTTACAATTAATTCAGAATGTCCCAAGAACTGTTAGTGAAACCTAATTAGGGATGGTTTAGGCAGAGTTCTCATTATAAAGGGGAACGGATTGAGAGGAAAGGGAAGATGGAAATAAAACTGTAATTTGCATGGAGGGGTAATCTGGTGCAAGAATAAGGCAGCAGACTTTAAGAGATGGAGACAGGAACAAAAGCTGTTTACACCATATTTCGTTAGCTCCATTGAGTGCCAGGAAGAGAAGATGACTAATCAGCAACTTAATAACAACAATCAAGAGACCAGAAGATGGGTCTTGTAGGCAAAATATGATTGTGAAAGGTATAAAGGGAGGGAGACCACATGAGATGTCAAACTGAGGTGGAAGAGCAGGCAGTACTTGAAGGGGAAGGAGAAAATGGCAGAAAAGCACACTTTTAAGCTCATTGAAAACAAGGGGGAAAGAGGGGTTTAAGAAATGGCTTCAATAGAAGCTGGGAGTTGGCAGCATTCTTGGCTCTGCATTCTTGGCAGCTGTGTTTGCTCCATTGTTGCTGAGTCGGTACCTGAAAGCTGTTACCAGCTTTGGGAAGATCTAAGAGCACGGAAGGTACAATGTAATCACATATCAACAGAATGAAATCTTTTCATCTCTCTTTGGCAGAAATCATTCGAGTTGGTGATAACAAGAAGGTCCACCAGATTGAGCTGATTTCGGGAGAACAGCTGATTGCCGTTATATCTGGGCGAAACCGCCATGTCCGCCTTTTCCCCACGACGGCTCTTGATGGCCGAGAGGGTGACTTCTTCAAGCTGGTAGAGACGAAGGGCTGTCAGACACTGGTGTCAGGATTGATGCGCCATGGCACTGCCACATGCCTGTGTGTGGCCATGAAGCGCCAAGTGCAATGCTATGAACTCAACCAGAGCAAAACCCGCCACAAAAAGTTTAAAGAGATCCAAGTGCCAGGAAACGTGCAGTGGATGGCCATCTTCAGTGAATGCTTGCTTGTCGGCTATCAGTCAGGCTTTGCCAAGTACCCACTGCAGGGAGATGGGTGTCCTGTTAGCCTACTGCATCCCGATGACCACACACTGTCCTTCATCACTCAACAACCCAACGATGCAATCTGTGCAGTGGAAATTTCAAGCAAGGAGTATTTATTGTGTTTCAGTACTGTGGGCATTTATGTGGACTGCCAGGGTCGAAGGTCAAGGCAGCAGGAGCTGATGTGGCCAGCTATTCCCACGACATGCTGTGAGTTTACTTGGTTATTCTACCTGTAGTTTAGGAAATGGTTTAAGTAATTAATTAGCAGATGAATCCAATTCCCAGCATGGTACTTGGGCCTAAAGTGTAAAGAAGTCTTATCTACTTGCATGTAGAGTTAGTTACTTACCACAAGATCAGAGCTTGAGGAGATCCATTGTGCTAATGGAGTGGGTTCAGCACAAAATAAGATGGGCCAAATTCAGAAAAACATTTAATTTTTAGCCTGAAAACAGGCAGAGTTACATTCAACATGTAGAATGTAACACAGAAAAAGGGCAGGACACTTCTGCAGGAAGGGGCCTTGCCTAAATTACGTTTTCAATGTTCAATGTGTACATGAATCTTCTATCTTCGTGTGAATCAGCAATGGAAGTGCTTTATGCCAAGAAGACTATTCTGCAATGTTAACACACTTTTTTAAAACTAAACTTTGTATTTCCTTTTAAATTATGGTATTTGCTTTGATTCTACTTATATTCTAAATGGTTTGTAATGAGGAAAATTTCAAGTCTTGATTTCTTTAAACATCAAAGCCCAAGTTTAAATCTAGATGATGAGGTGTGTGAAATAATGAAGAAGCTGAGAAGAAGCATTCATCTTATCCTAAGTATGGTGTTCTGTATATTAACTCTGGAAAAGGGAAAGGCAATGAAGGAAGGAGAGGGATTAAAGAGCTTGTTGTAACCACAGGACCACTGAATAAAACATGAAAGCGCATTGGAACTGAGGGTATAACTTGAAAGGGGAGAACTGGATCAACTCCTGAGGATAATAGCAAAGAGGAGAACTTGGTGGATTCCTGAGGATGAGAAAGTTCATAGAATGCTGAAAGACAGTGTCTGAAAGCTCTCATTGTATTTTTGATGCAATTTTAAGGGAGGAGAAAGTGCATTAGATCTCTGGGAACAGTGAGGGGAGAGGTAGATCTTGTTAGAAGACTGAGGACAGTGAGAGGCAGAGAGTTGAAGACTTATTGATCTCCGGTGATAATGGGGAAGAGGATAGAAGAGATAGGAGAGCTCATTTGATCCTTGGGGAGAATGAGGGAGAGCAGAAAACTTGCTGCATCCTGAATGATAGTAAGAGAAGGGAGAGCTCATTGGACCTGAGAGAAAGGACATTTTATGGGATCTGCTCAACACTACGTGGATGAGTAACGGGGCAATGAATGTGTGGAAAGCTTATTGAATTCTTGAGGAAAGTGGGTGAGAAGAGAACTATTGTATCCCCAAGGATAAGATAGTAGGGTGGAAAGCTCACTGGATCCCCAAAGGCAGTGCACAAGGGAAAAGATCCCATAAATGAGGTAGTGGAGGGCATATCAAAACCTCACTTAACTGAGTGACAGAGAGAGGAGCTTCTTAGGTCCTGAAGGCTAAAACAGAAAAGGAGATGAGCAGTGATTGTGCCAGATGGTGGTTGGGAATCCTATAAGACAGGGGTGTCAAACTCATTTTAGGTCGTGGGCCGGATTGGGCAAAATGCGACTTCATGCGGGCTGGATCAATAAACTGCAAGAAATATTCTCCCATATTCCAGCTAGAGGATATAATTTTGGGCAAAGAGGAAGAGATTTAGAGGAGATCTGAGAGGAACATCTTTCACCCAGAGGGTGGTGACCTGAAATACACTGCCAGGGGGTGGTGGTAGCTGGATCATTTAAGATTTAAGAATTTCAGAGGTATTTAACCATATGAATTACCTAGGCATAGGGTATAGACCACTATTTGCTGGAAAATGGGTTTATTACAGAATGCTGTACACTGGTCAGCATGGACTAGTGGGCTGAATAGCCTATTTCTACGCTCTTCAACTCTATGAGTATATACATGTTTTCAACTATTGATGTGCAGGTTGGACAACTGAAAAAAAATGTAAATGATGCTGAGCTAATCCTGTTGTTACGTCCCCTTGCTGGTTCTAATCAAAGGGTGTTGGAGGGACAACATAAAAACAAGTCCACCCTCAGTGCCACACGTAACATGGTGTTCATGACAGTTCTTGCTCGTTTCAGCTGATCGGGGTCCAGCAGCTATTGGGTATTTGTAGGATGAGAAAACCAGAAATTAACCTACTCATCCAACCTTGGGAAACTGAAATTAAACTTAACTCCAGAAGTCTACACACTTCCCTAATCTCAGACAGCCTGGAATCCACAGTAAGCACTATTAGGGTCACCCAGAACAAATGAAGTTGATGAGTACCCTGAGATTTGTTCTATTCTGGTAAAGACAAAGTAAGAAATATCTGGAAAATGGATATCCTCAGTTCTTCCAGAATATGTCACGGAACTTCACTTAATCCCAATTTTAGATCTGGTGAAGGTCAGAATTTCCAATGTACCATCTATTGTTCTGTGATGTGCTTTTGGGGTTTATTTATTTATAGGTATTGGGCATTGCTGTTAACTGCCTATCTTTAATTCCCATTGGGCGAAGTTATTGATTCAATACCATTGGGCTAGAAGTTCAAGATGTAGTCTCAGCAACACTGAGAGAACTAGTGTGTATTTCCATGCAATCTCGATGTGGATTTCGAGTGAACATTCAGGTGATGCTCTTCCTATGTGTCTGAATGTTCTCATCAGTTGTGAATTGTAGAAATTAGTCCCTGGAGATCAAAATTTACTGAAGCAAGTCATCTAGTGTCAGCCAGTGGATGTAACATTGAAGTGGGTAGATTAACTGGCTTATTGGTACTGAAGCCCAGCATTTAATAACGCTGAAATACACTGGGATCCATAGTTCACTGAAAATTTCTACAGAAGTGGAAAAGGGGGTAAAGGAGGCTCATGGCATGCGTGCCTTCATTGGTAGAACTCCATTTGCCGCCTTTAGAGTTTAGAATTGAGTATAAGAATAAGAGTTCATGCGGCAGCTGTATGAAACCCTTCAGTCAGACTCCAGTAGGAGCACTGTATGCAGTTCTGGTCCCTCATTATAGGAAGGATAATGAGACGTGGAAAAGGTACAGACGAGATTTATCATTTGCTGCCTGGATTAAACAATATGAGCAATAAGAAAAGGTCAGACAAACTGGAGTTGTTCTCTCCAGAGTGTTGGAATCTAGGGGAAATGCTGATAGAATTTGTTTTTAAATTATGTGAGGTATAGATAGTCAGAATCTTTTTGCTAGGGTAGAAATGTAAAACATTAGAAGAAATGCTTTTAAGGTAAGAGGGGGGAAGTTTAAAGGTGACATAAGGGCCAAGTTTTTGTTTTACAGGAAGAGTGGAAGGTGCCAAGGAATGGGTTACCAGGAGTAGTAGTAGAAGCAAGCAGTTCGGTAGAATTTAAGAGGCTTTTAGATAGACACTAATATGAAGAAACAGTTTTAGATGATACACACAAAGAGAACATTTTGTATAAATCAAGTTAAGCACAACTTGCTGGGCCAAATGTCCTGTCCCATGCTGTACTGTTCTATATTCTATGAGGTATCTGAAATGTTTAATATTATTAGGGCTCTTGACAAGGTGGATGTGGTGAAGATATTTCCTCTTGTAAGAGAATCCAGAATCAGATTTAAAAATGAGGAATTAGCACCAATTTAAGATGAAGCATTGATGAAGGTAATATGATTATTAGGTATTTGGAATCTTCTTTCTCGAAGAGCAGAGAAAGCACAACCTTTAAAAATTTGTAAAGCAAAAGATATATGGATATTTGATAAACTGAAGATGAAAGATTTCTAGGAGTAGATTGGAATATGAAGTCGAGCTTGCAAACAGATCAATCTTACTGAACAGCAGCAACACACACACACACACACAAAATGCTGGAGGAATTCTGCAGTTCCTCCAGCATTATCTATGTGTTGCTTGGATTTTCAGCATCTGCAGACTTTCTCTTGTTTCTCTACTCAGCAGAATAGATTTGAGACTTGCTACTGATTTTTATGCATATTGTACTTTTTTCCTTCATCCTTCCATTCAAGTGTCTTTTTCCCTGGAAGTCTCTGAGCCACAAATTGATGATAACACTGTAAGGAATAATGTGGATCACGGGATCTTTGTGAGTAGGGGAATCAACCATTTATCTCCTCAATTTAAGGGAGGAGATATAATAAGGATGTTGACCATGAAGCTGTGATAACAATTGTCAGGTAATAATTGAAACATGGTATTTACATGTTTAATCACCAGTCCCATCTGTCTGTGATATTTAATAAGTAAATCCTTTCTGAGCTAAGGCCATTTGTTCCTTAATTAAATGACAGTGATTGTATACATTGTAAAAGAACATATCACTCTTGCTGGAAGATTCATTCCATTACCACACCATCCAAAAGATTAAACAACATTAGAGGTGAATGATGAACTGTTCTGTAGGTGGCGCCCCTGTGCCGTGCCATATGTTTGTGCTAGGAGCTGAATCTCTGAGCCAGGTTTAAGAGTTTCATGTGCATGCAGTTTCATTCAGTATTTATTGAATATTTATTATATGTATTGCTCAATATGACCCTGTAGAGATTTATGCAGTCATGAGGGGCATACACTTTCGCACACTTCCTCCTAGGATACGAAAGTCTTTACAACTTTGCGACTCCTCACTCGGAGTGTCAGACACCCTGAGCCAATAGGCTGGTCCTGGACTTATTTCCACTTGGCATGATTAACATTATTATTTTATTATTTATGGTTTTATATTGCTATATTTCTACACTATTCATAGTTGATGACCAAGTTCTGACACCTAGGGTGTACTCATACTCTTGTTGCCTGCACACATACCTTCAGCATGGAACAGTACTAGATCCTTAATGAAGTGTGAAAATAGTGGGTTAAAGACAGGGTGTTTCCTTGAAGTGTAATCAAAAATCATGAGATTTTACAAGGTGTGAAAACACTAATGAAACCCCCATGGTTACTTCCAGACCAGTGTATTGTCTTTGTCCTGGTCCCCGTATCGGAAGCTAAACCTTGTCATTATCGAATATGTTTAGAAATCATAATGCTTAAGGTGATTAAAGAAATATTTTTAAGTCAATGACTTAAAATATTTGGATATTTAAAGACAGGAGCAAGGCAAGAAGCCTGGCTTAGAAAAGTACAGTTGTTGTTTAGTAACAATTGGAGACAGTATCTGCTGATATCCTTAATAAACCCACTGATTCTCACAGCTACCTGGACTATACCTCTTCCCACCCTGTCACTTGTAAAAATGTCATCCCTTTTTCTCAGTTCCTCCATCTCTGCCACATCTGCTCTCAGGATGAGACTTTTCATTCCCGAACTAATGAGAAAGGGGCTTCCCTTCCTTTCACCATCAATGCTGCCCTCACCCGCATGTCTTCCACTTTCATGCGCACCTGCCCTCACCCCATCCTCCTGCTGCCACACCAGGGATAGGATTCCTTTTGTCTTCACCTCCCGCCCCACTAGCATCCGCGTCCAGCACATAATCCTCTGTAATTTTTGCCATCTCTAATGGGATTACATATCTTTCCCTCCCCTCTCATTTTCTTATTTCCAAGATGGTGCAAATTTGAATGAGAATTGTGGAAAGGGAAGATAGTGGAAATTTGAATCAGAATTGTTCTTCTAGATTAAGTAGGTTAGTCTTTTGTTCTCTTATCCCTCCTTATCTGACAAACTCCACCATCATCAGAGCTGATATAATGAATCTTTGCTATGGTGCGTTCTGTGGCATGTACAGTACATCCAATTGTGTGTTGGCGCGTGGCCAAGTGGTTAAGGCGTTCATCTAGTTATCTGAAGTTCAAAACTTGGCTGAGGCTTACATGTGTATCCTTGAAAAAGGCACTTAACCACACATTGCTCTGCGACGACACCGATGCCAAGCTGTATGGGTCCTAATGCCCTTCCCTTGGACAACATTGGTGGCGTGGAGAGGGGAGACTTGGGCAACTGCCGGTCTTGCATAAAAAAAATCCTTGCCCAGGCTTGCGCCCTGGAAACTTTCCAAAGTGCAAATCATGGTCTGTCGAGACTAACAAAGGCCTACACACACAAATCCAATTGTACCAATTCTTTTTTTCTCACTTTTTTCCTCATATGTTGCTTTACTTTTTATTATTTTTTTCTTTTTATTAAATTTTTTTGATCCCTCCTTGCTGATTTCTAAAATACTCACAACCTTCAGGCCTATTGCTCTTTCTTAGAACAGTATTAACCACTGACTCCATCCAACTCCCTGCTGTTTCCCGTCTCTGCTTGTTGAAGAGACTGTAACTCCATCTTCCCCATTTTTCAGTTTCTTTGCAACATGTAACAACTTTAACCCCAGCCCTTACTATGACCGGCTGAGTTGAGAACCACTGGTTGGTTTTGGTGTAGGAAGGAAGTCCTAAGATTTTTGGATCATTAGGCTGTCTTCCAGGAAAGGTGGGACAGTACAGAAGAGACGGTTTTCACCTGAACTGGAGGGGGAGTAATATCCAAGACAAAGCCAGGAATCAAAAGGTTGAGCATGGTACGACTAGTGTCCGAAGCTGTGTATATTTCAATACAAGAAATATCCTAGGAAAGGCAGATGAGCTCAGGGCATGGATCATTACCTTTTTTTTATTTATTCATTTACAGGGTGTGGGCATTGCCAGCTAAGCCAGCATTTATTGCCCATCTCTAGTTGCCCTTGAGAAGATGGTGATGAGCTGCCTTCTTGAACCACTGCAGTCCCTGAGGTGTTGGTACACCCACTGTGCTGTTAGGGAATTCCATGATTTTGACCCAGCGATACATTTAAAGTCAGGATGGTGAGTGACTTGGAGGGGGATTTCCAAGTGCTGGTGTTCCCAGGTCTCTGCTGTCCTTCTAGATGGTAGTGGTTGTGGGTCTGGAAGGTGCTGCTTTGAATTGTGATAATTTAGCCATTAGTGAGACATGATTGCAGGAGGGGCGAGACTGGCAGCTCAATATCCCGGGATCCTGTTTAAGATGTGACAGAATGGGAGGGATTAAAGGAGGAGGGATGGCATTACTAGTCAGGGAAAACATCACAGCATTGCTTCGTCAGGACAGACTGGAGAACTCGTCTAGTGAGGCATTATGGGTGGAACTGAGAATAAGAAAGATGTGACCAATTTAATGGGACTATATCACAGACCACCCAACAGTCCTAGGGATTTAGAGAAACAAATTTGTAGAGATATCGCAGACTGTTGCAAGAAACATGAGGTTGTTATAGTAGGTAAATTTTAACCTTCCGCATCTTGTCAGGGAATCCCATACTGTAAAAGGACCAGATGGAGTAGAGTTTGTCAAACGTATTCAGGAAAGTTTCCTTCATCAGTATGTAGAAGTCCCAAGTAGAGAATATGCGACACTGGATCTTCCTTTGGGGAATGAGACAGGGCAGGTGACAGAAATTTGTGTAGGGGAACACTGCATTCAGTAAACACAATGCCATTAATTTCAAAGTAAACATGGGTATAAAGATTGGGACAGGCTGTTTTCTGGCAAATGTGTACTTGGTAAGTGGGAAGCTTTCAAAAGCAAAATTCTGAGAGTACAAAGCTTGTATGTGCCTGTCGGAATAAAAGGTAAAGAATACAGGTGTAAGGAACCTTGGTTTTCAAGAGATATTGAGGCCATGGTTAAGAGAAAAAAGAGATGTAAAGCAGGTATAGGCAGGTAGGACAAAAGAGGTGCTTATGGATTATTAAAAAAAATGCAAGAGAACACTCAAGAAAGAAATCGGGAGGGCTAAAAGATGGTATGGATTACCATTCTGATCTTCCAGAGAAGGTGAAGGAGAATCCTAAGGGATTCTACTGATATATATGTTAATTGCAAAAGGATTGCAAGGGAAAAATTGGTTCTCTAGAATATTAGAATGGTAATCCACCTGTAGACTCAAAACAGATTGGAGAGATGTTAAGTCATTTTTTGGCATCTGTATTTACTTTGGAGACAAAGTAGCAAAGTGGCATCAACTTTATAGATCCTGTACAGATTACAGAGAAGATGGTCTTTGCTATCCTGAGGCAAATCAGGGTGGATAAATCCCCAAGCTCTGACAAGGAGTTCTCTCTGACCCTACGGGAGGCAAATGCAAAAATTACTGAGGCCCCAGCAGAAATACTTAAATCATCCTTAGTGATAGGAGACATACCAGAGGATTGGAGGATAACCAATGTTGTTCCGCTGTTTTTAAAAAAAAGTACTCAAAACATAAACCAGGAAAGTATAGGCCGCTGAGTCTGACATCAGTTATGGGAAAGTTATTGGAAGGTATTCTAAGGGACTGGATATACAAGTATTTGGATAGTCATGGAATGATTAAGGTTAGTCAGCATGAGTTTGTGTGTGGTAGGTCATGTCTAACCAATCTTACAGAGTTTTTTGAGGAAGTTACCAGGAAAGTGGATGAAGGCAAGGCAGTGAATGTTGTTTATATGGACTTTAGCAAGACATTTGTCAAGGTCCCTCATGGGAGGTTGGTCAAATTGCTTTGCATTCCAGATGAGGTAGTAAATTGGATTAAACAGTGGCTTTGTGGGAGAAGGCAGAGACTGGTAGTAGATGGTTACCTGTCTGACTGGAGGCATGTGACTTACTGGTGTGCCACAGCAATCAGTACTGGGCCCTTTGTTGTTTGTCATCTATATCAATGATCTGGATGATAATGTGATTAACTGGATCAGCACATTTGCAGATGACACGAAAATTGGGGGTGTAGTGGACAGTGAGAAAAGCTATGAAAGCTTGCAGAGAGATCTGCATCAGCTGGAAAAATTAGCTGAAAAATGGCATATGGCATTTAATGCAGACAAGTGCAAGGAGTTGCACATCGGTAGGACCAACCAGGGTAGGACTTACACAGTGAACGCATCACAGGTAGCTAGGGTTGTAAAAGAAAGCTTTTAGCATGTTGGCCTTCATCAATCAATGTACTGAGTACAGGATTTGGGATATTATGTTGAAAGTGCATAAGATATTGGTGACGCCTAACTTAGAGTATTGTGTGCAGTTTTGGACACCTACCTACAGGAAAGATGTAAACAAGGTTGAAAGAGTACAGAGAAAATTTACAAGGATGTTGCCAGGTCTTACAAGGAAAGATTAAATGGGTCAGGACTGCGTTCCTTCGAACACAGAAGACTGAAAGGAGATTTGATAGAAGGATACAAAATTATGAGGGGTAATGATAAGGTAAATGGAAGCAGGCTTTTTCCATTAAAGTTGGCTGGGACTACAACCAGAGATCATGAATTAAGGGTGAAAAGTGAAAAGTTTAAGGGGAACATGAGGAGAATCTTCTTCACTCAGAGGGTCTTGAGGGTGTGGAATGAGCTGCTAACACAAGTGGTGCATGCGAACATGATTTCAATGTTTAAGAGAAGTTTGGATAGGTGCATGGATGGTAGGAGTATGGACAACTATAGTCCCAGTGGAGGTCAATGGGAGTAGACAGTTCAAATGGTTTTGGTATTGACTAGATAGGCAAAGAGCCTGTTTTTGTGCTGTACTACTCCATAACTCCATTCTCGGTTATCCAGATTCAACCATTGAATCACTTGCAAACGCTTCCCTTCTGCTGCTGGATTATTGTTCAGAATGATCGATCTTTAGTCCTCTTCTGTTTCCCATCTTCATGCTGCTGCTTTGCAGCATCTTCTGAAACACTTTACTGTTTTCCACACTGAAGAGAGCCAGCTGTCCCTCACCAAGCATCTCTCTCTTAACCATCTCTCTTGAACTTTCTGATTTAGTGTCTAACATACAACATCAAAGAGCAGAATTTTTCTCCAACAAAATATTGTTTTTTCTCTCTCTTGTTACACCTACCTGTATCTGAATCTTTCCCTTGGAGCATCCTTTAATTTTAATCAGTCCATTGTTGATGGATGTGCTTTGAGCAGCTACCCAGTCTATACCCCAGCTATAGGTTGACTCATTATAAAGCCTAATGGCTGAGGATAAGAGTGACCTCAGATAGTGCCCTTTGGAGCAGCGCAATTGTCTTAGTCTACTCCTGAAAGTGCTCCTCTGTTTAGCCAAGTTGGCATACAGAGGATGAGAAATATTTTCTGGAATTGCCAGTAGTTTCAAAGGGTTTTTTGTTCTACCATAGCCTCCAGTGTGTCCAGCTTGACTTGTTTAACAGAGCCAGCCTTCTGATCAGTTTATTGAGCCTGTTGATGTCACCTGTTTTGATGCCATTGCCCCAGCACATCACCGCATAGAAGATTGGACAGGCGACAGCAGACTGGTAGAACATGTGAAGGAGAGGTTTGCATATTCCAAAGGACTTCAGTCTCCACAGGAAGTAGAGGTAACTCTGACCCTTCTTGTACATAGCCTCTGGGTTGGTGCTCCACTCAAGTCTGTCATCCAGGTACTTATAGGTCCTCACCACATCCACATCCTCACCATCAATAGTAATGGAACAGTTCAGGCTTAGTCTGTCTCCTTTGTCTTACCGATGTTGAGCTGCAGATGACTCAGCTTGCACCATTTGACATAGTCCTCCATCAGGGCCCTTTAAGCACCCAACTATTGCTGAGTCATCAGAAAATTGCAGATGACATGACTTGGTGTTGTCTCTGAAGTCTGAAGTATACGGGGTAAACAGAAAGGGAGCCAGTACAGTTCCCTGTGGGGCTCCACAGCTTTCAAGCTGTACAGACTGTGGTCTGCCAGTTAGGTAGTCCATTATCCAGGATACAATACAAAGTCTGCATCGAACGGAGCTTTTCACCACACAGTGAGGGCTGTGTGGTATTGAAAGCACTTGAGAAATCTGCCCTGCTTATCCAAATGGAAGTAGGCTCTGTTCAGCAGATGGATGAACAGTATCATTGACTCCAATGTGCTCTTGGTAGGTAAACTGCAGGGGATCGAGGGGTGATCTGACCAGGGGTCAAGTGAGCCAGGACCAGCCGCTCTTGGGTCTTCATGATGTGTGAGGTTAGGGCCACTGGACAAAAGTCATTCACGACTTTTCATTGTCCCTTCTTGGATACTGGACCACACGTTTTCCACAGAGTTGGGACCTTTTCCAGGCCGAGACTCGGAATGAAAATGCACTGGAGAACTCCACACAGTTGCTGGGCATACTCCTTCAGGACCATGGATATTCACACCATCCAGACCCAATGCAGCTGCGTCTAAGTTCCCCAGAGCCCTTCTCAGCTGCTCAGTAGTGAAGGTGAATCTATGATGACTGGGGAGTTGGTGGAAGGTGGTTTCTGGGGGTGAAGGGGGGTGGTTGTGAAGATTGGGACGATAGCATTTGATATATGGAGTTGTGGATGGTAGGTCCAGGGCAGGGTGGGGGGGGGGGGATGTAGACAGTGGTAGCCTATGTTGTTCATCCAGGTATTGAACTGGAGAGGTGAGGAGGGGAGACACTGTTGCTGGTGGAACATTGGGTGCCTTGGCACCTGAACTGGTGTGCTGAAGTGGGTGTGAATGGGAGGGCAATTGTCAAACTTATTGAAGAATTAGTTTAACTCATTAGCCCATTCATGGTTGCTTTCCGAGGTTCTACAGCTAGACTGATTGAAGCCAGTGATAGTCTTCATGCCTTTCCACACCTCCCATTTGCTACACTGTGCAAGCTTGTTCTCCAGCTCGTTCAAGAAGCTATATAAATACAAGATGTTATATAAATACAAGATGTTTTAGGGATATTTATATCTGGAGCATTACTTCAACAAATCACAACCAAAGGACAAGGATGAACAGGTTCAAGCTATCAAAAGACATATTTGACATGCAGACAGAAAATGAATAGAATAAACATACAGGAAAAGTGGTAGACTCATTCAGTCATCTGAGATGATCATTGGCTTCAGATTTGTTTTAGGATTGATGAGATAAGATATGTTAGATGTCATCTGTGTGCGTCTTGTTAAAGTTATGACAACCCTTGCCAAGGTTGATCTGAAAGGCACTGTGACTCACATTCTTTTTTATTGCCATGAACAACAAGTTTGAAAAACATTTTTGAGCCACACTTCAGAGAAGAAAGTGTGAAGTAACGGGATATTTCAGTGCTAGTTGTGGAGGACTGACAACTATTTCTTCAGAATTCTCCTCTATGTATATATTCTTCTTCCACTTCTCATATGTGTTTAACCACTCCCAAACACATTGACCTCCCTCACTCCACCACTAAGATTCAAGAAGTTGGAAAGCTTGGCCTCCCCTTGAACAGTTGGGACTGACTCTCTGTCCTCGCACTGCACCATGTGTAAAGAGTAGAGATTCAGCTGCAGCTCACAGTGAATCTAAAGATGAACCATTTGACTTGGATGCCCTCACAAGCAGTGACAATATTTCTTTTACACCACTATGTACTTTAACTTTGGCTAACAGATTAATTTGAGGGACTTTCTTTCTTAAATTATTATTCAATCTATATTGACTGCACAAGCCAGGATTGAAGACAATTACTTAATCATGTATGATGAGAGATTTAAGAGATGTATGTTAAATCAATCATGAACATTTGCTGCACATGTACTGAGAGATGTGATGGAGAGGCATTACCTAATGGCCATAGCTTTTCATTATTGAGTGACCAGGTGGTGAAACCAGCATTAATTGCTCTTTCCTAATTGTTGTTTCAAAGTTGATGGTGAGCCACTACTTTTAATTGCCCCAGGCTTATGGTGGAGGTACTCACCCAGCACTGTTAGGTAGAAGGTTCCAGATAGTGAGTTGACCACAGGCTGACACAGGTTCTGACGTGTCTGGATAATTTCTGTAGCTCGGTAAAAAGTTTCTGCCCAACAGTATGCACTCTTCTGGGGTGTTCAGTATATAATGGTGGTAATCAAGGTGTCAAGGTTAGGTGGTTAAGCTTTTCCTTTTTGGAAATGGTTATTGTCTGCTGTTTGTGTAGCACAATGTTACAAACACTATCACACAATGCCTGAATATTTTCCAGAATTTGCTGCATCCAGGTATGGACTGTTTCATTTGTTCAGTTGCTGCAAATTGATAGAACATTATGCAGTCATCAGCAAACATCTCCACTTATGAAACTATGGGACATAGCCTTAAGATTCAGGGGAATAAATAGATGTAGGACAGAGATGAGGAGAAACTGCTTTCATCTGAGAGGAATGAATCTGTGAATTCTTTGCCCAGAGAAGCTGCAGAGCCTTCCTCATTAAATATACTTAGACACAGTTAGATAAATTGTTTCCATAGCAGCAGAATTAAGGGCTATGGGTTAAAAGCAAGCAGGTGGAATATAGTCCACTGCCAGATCAACCATATTGAATGGTGGAGCAAGTTTGATTGGCCAGATGGTCTTCTCCTACTTCTATTTCTGATATTCTTATGAAGCAGCCGAAGATTGTTGGACCTAGAGCACTGAGGAGCTCTGTTAATCATGTCCTTGGCTCAGGCAAGTGATCTCCAAAAGCTATAGCCACCTTCTTTAATGCAAGATATGACTATAGCCCTTGAACATAGATCTTCAATCTATGTTTGAAGCAAGGCTGTAATGAGATCTGGAGCCAGATGGTCATTGTCAAATCCAAACCAAGCTTACTGAGCATATTATTTCCATGTTAATCCTGTTTGATGGTATAGGTTGATGAGATCTTCCAGCAGTTTGCTGATTATTGAGAATAGCCTTTCCGGGTTGATAATTATTCAGATATATGAATCTGTTCTGCGTTACCTCTTCCCTTTTCCTAGGTAGGAAAAGTAAAGAGGTCCTGAAAAAAAGACTGCAGGGAGTTAGGAGGGAAGTTGAGAAGCAGAACCACAAAAGTAGTAATCTTGGGATTACTGCCTGTGCCACGCATCAGTGAGAATAGGAGTAGAATAAGGTGGAGGATAAATGCATGGCTGAGGGATTGGAGCAGGGGCAGGGATTCAGATTTCGGAATCATTGGGACCTCTTTTGGGGCGGGTATGACCTGTACAAAAAGGACAGGTTGCACTTGAATCCCAGGGGGACCAAAATCCTGGCGGGGAGGTTTGCTAAGGGTACTGGGGAGAGTTTAAACTAGAATTGTTGGGGGGGTGGGAACTGAACTGAAGAGACTGGGGAAGAGGAGATTGGGTCACAAATAGAGAAAGCTTGTAGACAGTGAGAGAGGGAGGAAAGGCAGGTGATAGAGAAGGGACGCGCTCAGACCGGAAGTTTGAGATGCGTCTGTTTTAATGCAAGGAGTATTGTGAACAAAGTGGATGAGCTTAGAGTGTGGATCAGTACTTGGAGATATGACGTGGTGGTCATTACAGAAACTTGGAAGGCTGAGGGACAGGAATGGTTGCTTCAAGTGCTGGGTTTTAAATGTTTCAGAAAGGACAAGGAGGGAGGTAAAAGAGATGCGGACGTGGCACTGTTGATCAGAGATAATGTCATGGCTACAGAAAAGGTGGACACCATGGAGAGATTGTCTATAGTGTCTCTGTGGGTGGAGGTTAGGAACAGGAAGGGGTCAATAACTTTACTGGGTGTTGTTTATAGGCCACCCAATAAGTTAGGGAACCAGATCCTGGAAAGGTGTAATAATAACAGAGTTGTCGTGATGGGAGATTTTAATTTCCCAAATATCGATTGGTATCTCCCTAGGTCAAGGGGTTTAGATGGGGTGGAATTTGTTAGGTGTATTCAAGAAGGTTTCTTGACACAATATGTAGATAAGCCTATGAGAGGAGAGGCTGTACTTGATTTGGTATTGGGAAAGGCTGTACTTGATTTGGTATTGGGAAATGAACCTGGTCAGGTGTCAGATCTCTCAGTGGAGGAGCATTTTGGAGATAGCGATCATAATTCTGTCTCCTTTACAATAACATTGGAGAGGGATAGGAGCAGACAAGTTAGAAAAGCATTTAGTTGGAGTAAGGGGAATTATGAGGCTATCAGGCAGGAAATTGGAAGCTTAAATTGGAAACATGTTCTCAGGGAAAAGTACAGAAGAAATGTGGCAACTGTTCAGGGGATATTTGTGTGGAGTTCTGCATAGGTATGTCCCAATGAGACAGGGAAGTTATGGTAGGGTACAGGAACCGTGGTGTACAAAGGCTGTAATAAATCTAGTCAAGAAGTAAAGAAAAGCTTACAAAAGGTTCAGAGAGCTAGGTAATGTTAGAGATCTAGAAGATTATAAGGCTGATAGGAAGGAGCAAGAAGGAAATTAGGAGCACCAGAAAGGGCCATAAGAAGGCCTTGGGCAGACAGGATTAAGGAAAGCCCCAAGGCGTTCTACAAGTATGTGAAGAGCAAGAGGATAAGACGTGAAAGAAATATCAAGTGTGACAGTGGGGAAAGTGTGTATGGAACCGGAGGAAATAGCAGAGATACTTAATGAATACTTTACTTCAGTATTCAGTATGGAAAAGGATCTTGGTGATTGTAGTGATGACTTGCAGCGGACTGAAAAGCTTGAGCATGTAGATATTAAGAAAGAATATGTGCTGGAGCTTTTGGAAAGCAACAGGTTGGATAAGTCGCCGGGACCGGATGAGATGTACCCCAGGCTACTGTGGGAGGCAAGGGAGGAGATTGCTGAGCCTCTAGTAATGATCTTTGCATCATCAATAGGGACAGGAGAGGTTCCAGAGGATTGGAGGGTTGCGGATGTTGTTCCTCTATTCAAGAAAGGGAGTAGAGATAGCCCAGGAAATTATAGACCAGTGAGTCTTACTTCAGTGGTTGGTAAGTTGATGGAGAAGATCCTGAGAGGCAGGATTTATGAACATCTGGAGAGCTATAATATGATTAGGAATAGTCAGCATGGCTTTGTCAAGGGCAGGTCGTGCCTTATGGGCCTGATTGAATTTTTTGAGGATGTGACTAAACACATTGATGAAGGAAGAGGAGTAGATGTAGTGTATATGGATTTCAGCAAGGCATTTGATAAGGTACCCCATGCAAGGTTTATTGAGAAAGTAAGGAGGCATGGTATCCCAAGAGGACATTGTTTTGTGGATCCAGAACTGGCTTGCCCACAAAAGGCAAAGAATGGTTGTAGATGGGTCATGTTCTGCATGGAGGTTGGTCACCAGTGGGGGTGCCTCATGGATTTGTTCTGGGACCCTTATTCTTCAAGATTTTTATAAATGACCTGGATGAGGAAGTGGAGGGATGGGTTAGTGAGTTTGCTGAAGACACAAAGGTTGGAGGTGTTGTGGATAGTGTGGAGAGCTGTCAGAGATTACAGCAGGACGTTGATAGGATGCAAAACTGGGCTGAGAAGTGGCAGATGGAGTTCAACCCAGGTAAGTGTGAAGTGGTTCATTTTGGTAGGTCAAATATGATGGCAGAATATAGTATTAATGGTAAGACTCTTGGCAGTGTGGAGGATCAGAGGAATCTTGGTGTCCGAGTCCATGGGACGCTCAAAGCAGTTGCTTAGGTTGACTCTGTGGTTAAGAAGACATACGGTGTTTTGGCCTTCATCAATCGTAGAATTCAATTCAGGAGCCGAGAGGTAATGTTGCAGCTATATAGGACCCTGGTCAGACCCTACTTGGAGTACTGTGCTCATTTCTGGTCTCCTCACTACAGGTAGGATGTGGAAGCCATAGAAAGGGTGCAGAGGAGATTTACAAGGATGTTGCCTGGATTGGGGAGCATGCCTCATGAGAACAGGTTGAGTGAACTCGGCATTTTCTCCTTGGAGCGACGGAGGATGAGAGGTGACCTGATAGAGGTGTATAAGCTGATGAGATGCATTGATTGTGTGGATAGTCGAGACTTTTTCTCAGGGCTGAAATTGTTGCCACAAGAGGACACATGTTTAAGGTGCTGGGGAGTAGGTACAGAGATGTCAGGGGTAAGTTTTTTACTTGAGAGAGTGGTGAGTGAGTGGAATGGGCTGCCAGCAGCGGTGGTGGAGATGGATACGATAGAGTCTTTTAAGACTTTTGAATAGGTACAAGGAACTCAGAAAAATAGAGGGCTATAGGTAAGTCTAGTAATCTCTAAGATAGGGACATGTTCGGCATAACTTTGTGAGCCAAAGGGCCTGTATTGTGCTGTAGGTTTTCTATGTTTCTATGTTACTAAGTGCAGGGTATTCCTGAACAATTTCCCAGTGTTGAATAGATGTCATTATTGTAACTATTCTGAGGAAGATTGAGGTTTGAATGTATTGACATAAAAACCTAACAATGTTATTAAAATGAACATTACTGGACAGCATAGTGTTGCAGCTGTCTTACAGATCCAGGGAACTGGGTTCAATTCCAACTTCTAGTACTGACTGTATGGAGTTTTCACATGGTTCAGATTCTCTGGTTTCTTTGCATATCCCTGAGATGCGCATCTTGGTCAGTTAACTGGCCGTATAAATTTCCCCTAATGTGTAGGTGTGTGGTAGAACGGGGGTGAGTTGATGGGAATGTGGGGAGAATAAAATGGGACTAGTATAGGATTCTTGTATATAATGCTTGATGTTTGACACAGACCTGATGGACTGAAGGACCTGTTTCCACATTGTGTGGCATGATGACTAATACATATTCTTTATCTCACTGACTTGATAAAATAACATTTTAATCAGAGCTTGTATTATCATTCTCAAACTTGTGTTAGAAATAAAGAATGTTTTGAAACATATTATTCTGTTCCTAAGTAGTGGTAACACAGGAATATATGGCGAGACAAATGAAATCGGTTTTATGACTGTATCTGACAGGCACCCAACCTAGACTGGCATTGCGTAGGTAACTATACTGATTGAATTAATATCCACAATCAGTGCTTCAGTGAAGAGCCAAATGTTAATAGGCCGAATTGCTAGAGGACTGGAATGTAAATCAAGTTTATGCTGTTTATCAAGTTTATAAGGCACTATCTGAAACAGTATGCAGTGTTGGTCAGTTGTTACTACCATGGGTATTATCTTCTTGAGTGCTTTCAGTGGGGAATCGAGAGAGAGGCTGTAGAGTTTCACCAACCTAGCAAAGGTCTAGTATAACTATGTTCTGTCTTAATTGAACACGCTCAGATCGCCCAGTTCCAGGTGCAAAGTTAGAAGGTTAGAAGGGTTTCATTGTGTTGGTAAAAAGCTCAAAGAAAATGCATGCTCAATTTTACACAGCATAGCGGACAACTTTAACATCTGCATTACAAGTGAAACTGGCATTTCCTAACCAATTCTGGAGGATGTGATAGCCCTGCAGTATTCCCAAAACAATATAATGAGGTTATAACCATTATTTGAGGTGGACTGTTGAGCAGTTTAGTTGTTTCAAGTCTGCTGTTCCATATTCAAACTGTCTGGAGGGAATAAGTACAGTATTATGTTCAGAGTTGTCCTTTTCAGTACCTGTCTCATCCTGGTGCTGATAGGAGTGGGAACAGCCTGAGGGCATGTGTTCTTGCATTAAAGATTCTAAGGTTCAAGTGTAGCTGTTCCTCTGTAATGTTGGTGTTGATATTGGAGCAGAGTTTGGATGAAGCCATGCAGTTAATTGCTTATGCAAGTCGTGTGATAGATCATGAAGTACAAGTCCGCAGGGTTGGCTTTTACACTGGTGTTTGCGTTGTATCTCTGCAGGTTACAATGCTCCATATCTGTCTGTGTATAGTGAGAATGCTGTAGATGTATTTGATGTGAACACAATGGAATGGATTCAGACAGTTGCACTAAAAAAGGTAAGCTTTTTTACAATCATTTGTTCCACTTAATTTTTTTTTTGTTTTTAATGTATCTTGCTATGACTATTTCAGTCAGTCAGATCACTTCCCGAACTCCCTTCTAAGAGTCTAACATTTGCCCTAATCCATCACTAAAATGCTTTATCCCCAGATTCTTCCTGCATTGTCCTGGCATCATATCCAGGGTCTACACACTCTTTCTAAGGTTAAGCACAGTATTCTGTATTTTAAATTAATAATCTGAATGAAATTCCTGTAGTGATTTTTTTCTGTGTGAGGTTTCACATCCCGTGAGCTATCTCAATCACTTCTTGTATTTGTCGGTTGAATTTTGAAAGAGTGTATAGATGTATACAGGTAGACAAGGCAGTGAAGATGTACTTACCTTCATCAAACAGGGCATTGAGTACAAGAGTTGGAACATCCATGTTACAGCTGTACAAGACATGTTGAGACTGCACCTGGAATTTTGCTTGCATATCCTACTATAGGAAGGATGTAATTAATTGAGAGGGGTTGCAGAGAAGATACACGAGGATGCTTCCAGGTCCAGAGGCTTGAGTATAAGGAGAGAAATTGATAGACTGGGGCTGTTTTCCCTGGAATTAAAGAAGCCAACTTTAAAGTGGCTTATAAAATTACAGGGGCCATTGATAAGATAGGTAGTCAGTGTCTTAGTCCCAGGGTAGGAGATTCTATAACTAGAGGGCATAGGTTAAAGGCGACTGGAGGAACAGGTTTTTCACACAGAGGATGGCGGGTAAGTGGAAGAAGCTGCTCAAGGAAATGGTAAGGCCGTTCCAATTATGTTTAAAAGACTTTTGGGCAGGAATGTAGAAAGGAAAGGTTTAGAGGGGTATAGGCCAAATGGGATGAGCTCAGGATGGCACCGAGGCCAGTATGTACAAGTTGTGCCGAAGAGCCTGTTTCTGTGCTGCATGACCATACGTCTATTCAACCATTCTTCAGAGTTCTACCATCTGGGGTGTCATTTAATTTTTAGTCATCTGTGTCTATCTTTCTGGCTGATTTGTTTTAATAACATTGCATGTCAAGCCTATCTGTTTTCTCACTGCACTATAACCCACTAAGCAGCAGCTGAGATCTGGAGACAAAAGCACCTTTGGATATTCCATATGGGCCTGAGTTACGAAGATGTTAAGGTTCTGTTTCAGGAATACCTTATTAGATTTTTCACAATGAGCTTCTCTCGTTACAGGTTCGGCCACTTAATACAGAGGGATCACTAAACCTGCTTGGCCTTGAGACAATCAGGTTAATCTATTTCAAAAATAAGATGGCAGGTATGTCCATTAAATGACTTTTGCCTTGATGTAAAATGTCAGACTTTACTGCAATGATTTCAGGGTTGGCTAAATGATAGTAAGTTTCTCAGCCAGAAAAATTGAGTGGCCAGAATGTTTAGCATGAATGAAAGTGTAAAATTTAAGACCTCCAAAGTCTCACAGTCCTTCACATGACTCCTTTCCTACAATTTTGTGGCATGAACATCTCAGTTATACTCTACTTTTTGTAAAACATGAGTAAATCATTACCAAATCCTGAATTATTCTATTGTAACTGTAAAATCCTGCTGGTTTTCCTTGATATTAAAATAGAATCAGCCTTTCCCCAAGAGAAATCTTTCAATCTAGAAAAACTTCTGACAGCAACAATTCTCATCTGCTGATAATTGATCTCACCATGAGAATCAAGAACTAAGGGCTTTTTGTCAGGGTTGGAGGGTCATGAACTGGGGGCATTCACTTAAGGTGACGGGAAAAATTTAAAGGGGCCCGAGGGCTGGTTTCTTTATGGAGAGGGTGGTGGTATAATGAACAAGCTGCCAAAAGAAGTGGTTGAGGCAGGCACATTAAAGGTCATTTGGACAGGCTCACGGATAGAAAAAGTTGGAGGGATATAGGCCAAATACGGACAAGTAGGTCAGCATGGACTAGTTGGGCCAAAGGGCCTGTTTCCTTGATGTGTGACTTAATGTGCCTTTGTACATTGGTATCACATCAGAGCATAGTGTATAACGGACTGGCCAAGTCAATGACTAAACATCAGAAACAAGAGACAGATTGCTCATAATCAGTAACTAAGGATCTCACATTGCATCATCTTCCTGTCACATGATCATCTCTCTTAAGCTGTTTGTTTCACTCCCACAGAAGGGGATGAGCTTGTGGTTCCCGAAACATCTGACAACAGCCGCAAACAGATGGTCCGGACCAGAAGCAAGAGGAGATATTCTTTCCGGGTTCCTGAAGAGGAGAGGCTTCAACAGAGGAGGTGGGCAATATGGCAAACACAAACCTTTGACCTCCTCCAGCTTCCAAACTTGCCTAGCCCTCCTCTGAAGCCTTCTCTCCCACTTGAGTTCTTCTTGTATTCTCACCTCTGGGCTCCAATTACCAATAAGGGTTACATTCTTGCCACTGGCTCTAAGGAGTTTTTAACATTCTTCCCATGACCACCTGGGTTTCTTCCGGGTGCTCCAGTTTTTTCCCATATTCCAAATGTGTATGGTTAGGGTTTGGGTTTCTGAGTTGTGGGCATGCTACATTGATGCTGGAAGCATGGCAAGACTTCGAGCTGCCCCCAGCACAATCCTCACTGATCTGATTTGATGCAAATGATGCCCTTCAATGTACATGTGACAAATAATCCAATCCAGTAAATTTCCTCCCTCAACTATGCATGACCCTGCTCCCTCCTTTTAGAAATGGAAATAAGTAGTGGAAAGGAATGTAAAGATGGAAAGCAATGATAGGTTCTACTTATGGAAGCTCTCAGCAGGTGCTCAATTCTTTCACTGTGGTTAATAAAGGAAAATAACTCCCTTTCCAGAATCTTCTACCCATGTTGTAGGTCTATCAAACACCATCCAGCAATGTCCTGCAGTGGGAAATGAGAACAGTGCACATTCCACACTGCTTACTCAGTGACTAAAAGCTGACAAGTGAGATCATTAGTAACTTGCAGATATTTGCTGCTACTAGCAATGGCCCAATTTGTGTCAGGCAGCCGGTCTTGATGCTCTGGAAGATAAAGCTGTGGTTCTAAACGAAAGGATTTGGTGGGGTCGTGGTTTGTTGGTGCTGTGACAGCTGCTGACATTTACACTCCAGACACACCGCCATCTGTCCGCATTAACCTTGCTGAGGCCGGGGAAGAAAGGAAAGTAAAACAAGTTGCTTCCCTGTATGTCTTGACCAGCTCAAAATTATAAACAGTGAAAAGTCTTCCTGCTAGTAAAGAAAGACCAAGTTGCACCACAGGAAAGGAAAGGTATGATAGTTATTTTTGAAGTTATTTGACTATGAAATACTTTAGTCTGATTTTTTGTTTCAGAGAGATGCTTCGTGATCCAGAAATGAGGTCCAAATTAATCTCAAACCCAACTAATTTCAACCATATTGTACACATGGGGCCAGGTGATGGCATACAGATTTTGAAGGACCTTCCAATGGTAAGTCACAGACTGAAAGATGTACAGGCTACATCTTTTAATGACCTTACAGAATGTCCTTTCACTCATTCAAATCCTTTTGTAATCAGGATTAACGCCTAAAGACCACACTGAGACTGAACCAGTGGGGAAACCAAGTCGGCAGAATTCAATTGTTATTTCTGGATATTCACTTTATAGATAGATACTTTATTGATCCCAAAGGAAATTACAGTGTCACAGTAGCATTACAAGTGCACAGATACAAAATACTAGAAAAATTAAGTTACCACAAACAGCCTAACAGGAGGGAGTCATCTCTTCACTGGCTAAAGCTCATTATAAAGCCCAATGGCTGAGGGTAAGAATGGTCTCATATAGCACTCTTTGGAACAGCACAGTTGTCTTAGTCTGTTACTGAAAGTGCTCCTGTTCAGCCAAAGTGGCATGTAGAGGGTGAGAAACATTGCCCAGGATTGCCAGGATGTTCCATAGGGTCCCTTGTTCTACCATTGCCTCCAGTGTGACCAGTTTTCCTGTAACACAGCCAGCCCTTCTAATCAGTTTATTAATCTTGTTGGCATCACCTGTGTTGATGCCATTGCCCCAGCACACCACTGCATAGAAGATTTTTACTGGTGACAACAGACTGGCAGAACATGTGAAAGAGAGGCCTGCATACTCCAAAGGACCTCAGTCCCCTCAAGAAGTAGAGGTGACTCTGGCCCTTCTTGTACACAGCTTCTATGTTGGTGCTCCACTCAAGTCTGTCATCCAGGTGCACCGCTGAGTACTTGAGGTACTTGTAGGTCTTCACCACATCCACATACTCAATTATATTAAAAAATATAATTATTAATATATTCTGATTGCTTTGTGTTGACTATAATATGTAGTCACTTTCTGCAATACCTGGAACTGTTAATACTCCTGTTGATTTGTGTTTTCATTTCTTATCATACTTCTATTCTCCTTTGATAGCCAGGCTCCCCTCATCCACCTCCCCGACATCACTTCAACCTGATCTCTACTCCAACCAACTTCGAGCATGTCTATCACATGACCGCCCATTCTGCTGAGAACTTCCTGAGCCATGATTCCACAACCCCCACCTGCTTCCCTGTACAAGTTTCTGCCTCCAGCTCATCACCCATGACACCCAGGGTATGGTGTGTGTGCTGATCATCTCGCTAACCATAGTATGCGGTGCCCGTGTGTGTGTGTACTAACACTGCATTACCCTATCTGCTTCAGCCCTAAACATTCTCCAGCCAGGCACTGCTTTCCTAGCCTCTTGGTTCAAAGCTCCTGGTATTTCTCTTTTGAAGTTGGTGGACTTAACTTCTGAACTTAATCATGTGATTGCAACCAAATATGATCTTATGATCTTCTGAAAGGCAGAGATATCAGAGGCACTTCATCCACAGAGAGTGATCTGTAGAAAATGCTCCCAAATGGAATGAGATCACTAAAGAAAGACCTTCAGACATTCCAAGTGCCTCACAGCTTAAAAAAAGGCAATTTAAGGAGAGAGAAGTGGAGGTTTGCTGATATTTCTATGGAGTTTAGAAGTTTGGGAGACGATCTCATTGAAAAATTTGAGATCCTGATCCTGAGGGACATTTTAGAATAGATGCTGAGCAAATATATCATGGTGGGACTATCTGGAACCATGGTTATAGTATAACCATGAACTGAGGAGCGGGCACGAGGACAAGATCAGATGGACCAGGGAATACAGCTAGTAACTTCCAGTAATTTCTATTACCTGGCAGATGATTAGCAGACAGCAGGCTCCCAAAACTAGTGGTGTGAATGCTACGTAGCGCTTACAACACTGTCACATAGTTCAGGAGATCTTTAATGTAAACCCAAGAGAACTAACCAGTCTGAGGCACTTGCAGACCCAGCACTGCAGCTCTCCTGATGCTTAATAACTGACCTGGAAATGAGACCTTCTGAACATTTTGCAAAAGATGCAATCAAATGCTTGTTTTTCCTGCCACTCAATATGATCCTAGCTTTGCGCGTTATTTGAATGTGATCTGAAACAGTTTTAACACAAGAAGATGTCATTTTAATCATCCAAGCTATTTCAAGCAATTTTAAGATTGGTCAGTTAAATTCAAAATAAAAACAGAAAATGGCGGTGGTGCAGCAGGTCAGGTAGCATCTGATGTGAGAGCAACAATACTCTCTGTTGCAATTCTCTCTTTAGAACCTGGAACCTGATGAATTTTTTGAAATAACTGAGTTACCTTCTTGTAGTTCTAATTAAACTGGGATCTTGTGTGCTCTATGTGTATTGATCATGGTGGTTGTCTGCTGCTGAATCTTCAAACTGTTCTTTATCTCTCTGTGGTCATAATATTCTGTGCAGGACAGTATTATGCAGGTGGAGAGTGTCGCTTGTTGGATATACTTTGTTGTTTCTGTTCCCTTGCCATTTTGCTCACAGAGAGAAGAATTTGCTGAAACTTTTCGATAAATTAGATATTGCAGTGATATTACCTGCACTGTTCACAGAAGATAATTTGTCAATGAAACCACATCCAACAAAGCTCCTCAGTGCACTGACAAACAGTCTGCTGGAGGAATTCAGCCTGTTGAGCAATATCGCCAGCATGTCAACATTGATGCAAGGTTTTGACCGAAAACATTAACAACTCTTCTCCCACCACATATACTGCTTGATTGCTGAGTTCCTCCAGCGGACACTTGTTGTTGCAGGTTCCAGTGTCTGCAGTTTTTTGTGTCCCTCTTCAATGTATCACTATTGTAATGTTCCCAGCTATAGCGAGACATATTCACAGGTGCTGCTGGTCAAAGATCGCTCAATGCAGCATTAAACTGTGTTCCAGACAGTCCTAATCTTTGGGCTGAATCAAGGTACGTTAGTTGGCCTTGGCTCTGCTGCCTGTAAACATGTGAGAGTTGGTGCCAGCTGCACAGTGACACCTGCTGTTCTCAATTGCCCCTGTTTTTACAGCCTCGCTTCTTGATTGCCTAGGCAGCTTCAGAAGGTGAAGATGGAATGTTGTCTGAACAGAACCGCTAGTGACAGAGGAGCAGGATGATCACATTTAGGGAAGGACTGTGGGTAGTGGTATTCTGTGTGTGGGACGGACACCCATTGTGCTAACCTCCTGACTCCAAATAGTTGATTATCTTCTTTTCTCCCTTGGCACCTTGTAGAACTTGCGGCCTCAGGATGAGAAGAGTCGGACCATGTTTAGTGCTTCTGTCAGCATACCTGCCATTGCACGGTCTCGCACAGAGCCAGGACGCTCCATGAGTGCTAGCAGTGGTCTCTCATCAAGTAAGACTTTGCACTCACTTTCCTTCCTGGAAAAAGTTTGTAATCCTGTGTAGTGGTCCTGTTGTGATACCATGGTTACTGCTGCTGCCACCTGCATCACATAATTCCATGGACCAGAGGAGGGGGTCCGGGAGCCCTTTTTTCCAATAGTGAGCTGATAAGTGCTTTGAGGAATGTGCTCACCAGGTAACACCCTTTCCAGTATCAACAGGATGGACCAAATGAGGACAATCACTCAGAAAACTTAGCCCCAACCACAAACAAGCCCTTCTCTTCAGTCTACTAGAGGCCAAAGTTCTTCCTCTCTCCAGTCCCCACCCATCTTCTGTCTGTTGGGCAATGAGTTCCTGATTACAAACACATGTACCCTGTCATGGGTTCTCATAATAATGCAAGCAAATGGGATTAGCATGGATAGCTATTATAGTCAGTGTGGACGAGGTGGGCCAAGGAGACTCGTTTCTCTGCTGTATGTTTCTATGATATAGTGTATTTATAGACTAGAGATATTCTGAGGTGTTTCATAAATAGATTTGAGAGAAAACTGAATATATAGTCAGGAAAGGGTTGCTGAGAGACATGGTCAAAGCCTTGGGCTTTGATCTAGAAACTGACAAGATTTGTGCATCAGATTACTAAGGTACCAATAAAAACGAGCCAATTTATCCTTGGACATATGAGCCCTGTGCACAACTTTAAACTGTATTAATGTATGTTTAGCACATATAGATGATAAATTGACTAATTGAAGAATTTTATCCCAATTCTCAATAGGGATAGTAAGGTTAAGTTCTCTTTCCCAATCATTTTTAATCTTATAGAAGGGCTCTGAACATATTTTCATAATTATATTGTAGAATTTTGATATTACACCTTTCTGAGAAGGATTTAGTTCTAACAAATTCTCCAAAATACCAGAAGACTCAAGATTTGGAAAGGTAGGAAGTACAGTATTTAAGAAATTCCTCATCTGTAAATATCTAAAAAAAATGAAATCTAGGCAAATATTTACTAGATAATATATAAATCCTATTTGTGACAGATGTCATTCTGAGAATAGCATCTTTAAACTCATATGTTTTGGTCTTGTCCACTTTTGAAAAAATATTGTAAAGACATTTTTGATATTATTTCCACGGTATTGAACATTGATTTACAACCTCATCCTATTACTATAATTTTTGGTTTACCAATGATGGACTCAATCCATTTATCTTCTTCTGCTTGTTGAATGATTGCATTTCTTACATTAATGGCTAGAAGATCTATTTTGTTGAATTGGAAAGAAATTAATCCCCCTACCGTATTTCATTGGCTTTCTCAAACTATGTTATGTCTAAATTTGGAGAAAATTAGAAGTGTTGTATTTGACCCTTCTATTAAATTTGAAAAGACATGGAGACCATTTATTCAATATTTTCATATGATGTAATGTGACCCTGTTCCAAACCTATTCATTTTTCCAGTTTTGATTATACATATGTGGAGAGGATTGGAGTTGGCGACACTGATGATTTTGTATTTTTTTAATAGATATTATAAACAGCCCATTTTTCATTTTTTTTTCTCTTTATTAGTTATTAGGTTGTTAGATTAATTTTTCTAGCATAATTTTTTTTCTTTTTCTCTTTTCTTTTTTTAATATATATTATGATATAACCCAGTTTTGCTTTGTTTATATGTTATTTGTATCATTCATGATTTGGGAAGACTTAATTATCTTGTAACTATTGCTTGTGTATCCTTTCATGTTCAGTTTAAATTTGTAAGTTTGTAATCCCACTATCTATGTATTAATCTTATTATGTTGATATTAATAATAATAATAAAAAGATTGAAAAAGATTACTAAGGTACGAACAAGTTAAAATATGGGAATGGAGGAATCCAGTCCAAACCTTAAAGGGGCAAAGAAAGAGAAACAAGCTGCAAATAAAATTACCTCAGTAAGGTTTTGACTGTAAGGACTTAAAAAATATCTTTTATGTGTGAGAGACTTTCTGGTGAATTAAGTCTTCTGTGAGACTCACAGTGCAGAAGAGATTTACCAAGATGGTAAAGGGGTTCTGATAGGGGTTTATAAAATTATGTGAAATATAGATAAACAGCCAGTATCTTTTTTCCCCCAGGGTTGAAAGGTCTGATCTAGAGGGCATGCAATTAAGATGAGAGGGTGTTCAAAGGAGATTATGGGGTGAGTTTTTCTTACACAGAGAATGACAGGTGCCTGAAATGTACTGCCAGGGGTAGTAGTGGAGGCAGATAGAGTTGAGATGTTTAATGAATGTGCTGTGAATGGAGGGATGTGGACATAGAAAAACCACAAAATGCTGGCAGAACTCAGCAGGCCAGACAGCATCTATGGAAGGAGGTAATAATGACGTTTTGGGCCGAAACCCTTCATCAGGAGAGCCTTCAGACTTTGAATTGTGCTGTGTAACTGTTGTTCATGTTGCCTCACATGTTGGTGTTCACACAGGATCATCGGCACAGAATGGAAGTGCCCTTCGAAGGGAATTCTCAGGAGGTAATTATGTCAACAAAAGACAGCCAATGACGTCCCCTTCTGATGGGTCTCTGTCCTCTGGTGGAATGGATCCTGGGAGCGATGTGCCAACAAGGGAGTTCGAACGAGATGTAATTTCAGTTTTAATATTTTCCCTGTTTCCTAATTTGAGATCTGTTAATGAAGGAAGATAAAATTAAGAAATGTTGAATTCACTCACGAGTAAGTCTTCCTGATCCTTCACACTGTTTGCAGTGGCTTGGTGGAGGTCACGATTATCATTTTGGTGACAATAGTTCCACAACACAGGCACATGCCCTTTAGCTTCTGTAGCAAACTCAGAAGGATGATTCTACCCTTCAAGGGAAGAAGACCTCCCAACCTCCCTAAGCAGTCAGTAGGTCAACAGTGGGTGGATATATTTGGAATTAGTTTATTATTGTCACATGTGCTGAGATGCAGTGAAAAGTGTTCTCTGCATAGCATCCAGAGAATTCATTCCATACATTATTACATTGAGGTAGTACAAAAGGCAAAAGAAAAACAAGAACAGAGTAAATTCTTAAAATCATAGAACTGAGATTTAAAAGAGTAGAAAATTATAATAAGTGTAATGAATAAATCTGTTGTAGCCATCTCTTAACATTGCCACACTCCAGCACCATTTATAAGAGACTGGTAATAATCAGAATCAGGTTTATTATCTCCGGCATGTATTGTGAAATTTGTTAACTTAGCAGTTCAGTGCAATACATAATGTAGAAGAAGAAAAAATAATAGTAAATAAGTAAATCAATTACAGTATACATATATTGAATAGATTAAAAACCATGCAAAAACCAAATAATATATTTTTTTTAATGTGAGGTAGTGTTCACGGGCTCAATATCCATTTAAGAATTAAGGTGGCAGAGGGGAAGAAGCTGTTCCTGAATCACTGAATGTGTGCCTTCAGGCTTCTGTACCTCCTACTTGATGGTAACAGTGAGAAAAGGGCATGCCCTGGGTGCTGGAGGTCCTTAATAATGGACGTTGCCTTTCTGAGACACTGCTCCTTGAAGATGTCCTGGGTACTAGTACACAAGATGGAGCCAACTAAATTTACAACCCTCTGCAGCTTCTTTCAGTCCTGTGTAGTAGCCCCCCGTTCCCCATATCAAACAGTGATGCAGCCTGTCAGAATGCTCTCCACGGTATGTCTATAGAAGTTTTTCAGTGTATTTGTTGACATACCAGATCTATTCAAACTCCTAACGAAGTATAGTGAATAGTGCCACTCTAGGACCCGGGACAGACTTTAGGTTGGATTTCTGGGAAGTAGGGTGCCAGTGAGTCCACTCAAGAGCCATTGCCATTGCCAATCACGGCAATGGGATGCTGCCATTTCCGCCTGCCCTTAGTTTACCATCAGCTGATGTAGCTGCTCTCACAAAGTATTTTTCTTCCATCAAATGCAGGAGTGTATCTTGTTTGTAAGGAGGGAAGAAAGAAGAAAATTGCAGCACAGTTAGGTTGAAACCAGTTGCAGATGCTGAAACTGAAATAAATACAGAAAATGCTTGATCTCTGCAGCAGGTCAGGAACCATCTGTGGAGAGAGAAGTCATTAAGGAGCATTATGCAGTGAAGCCTAACTTGTTTAAATGTGGAAATGGTCTATTTTTTGTTCTTTTCCAGGACTCTGATTCCCCCAGACACTCTACAGCCTCCAATAGCTCTAATCTGAGCAGCCCACCAAGCCCGATTTCTCCCCACAAACCACATACCCTTCTGCTTGAAAACACAGAGCACGTTAACTGGGAAACATGAGACTACCAACTCCAGAGAGAAATTTCAACAGACCAGCCCTTGCTCTTGTCTTGCTGCACCTATCCCAACTCCTTTCTCTGGTTCCAGCTGGATGGATACAGCAGATCTGATGAAAAGAAGCAAAAAGCATTGTGGACCTGGGACAGTGCCCAATATTGTGAATCTCACAAACACGCACGTGCACCATGTGGGAGTTTTTACCCTGCTGACCACTTTACTCTACTTTCTGTGTGTGTCTCTCTCGCTCTCTCTTTCTCTGCCCCTCTGTCTTTCTCTCTGCCTCTCTTTCTCTGTCACCCCACTTCTCTTTTTTTTTCTCTCTCACTCTCTTTTTCTCTTTCATTCTCCAAATGAGGAGGTGCAAGTTTTTTTCTCACGTGCATACTCTGCTCTTTTTGCTTACCTTGTTCCTTCACAAGAATGGACCACAGTTAAGTCGTGTAACTGATGTTTAAGATGTTGTTTCTCATTGCAGCCTCACTAGCCTCATAGGTCCTCATAAAATATGTAGGGTTGGGGTTAGTGGGGTGGGGGGAGATGCAGTTTCAAATTTGAATCATCACTTCAGTCTGTTTCAGATACAGTGTCAGCGGGCTTTTCTTTGTATTAGTGCTCAGTCTTTTTATTATTATGTTATTTTGCAATAATGATGTGTGTACATCTGCAAACAAATCACCAAACCTTATTTTACTAAGAAAAACACAAAAAAAGTTCTTTTGTGATATAGAATATATATAAAGTATATATATTATATATATATTATAAAAAGTTGTGTATAGTTTTACTTGTTGAAACAGCAGCAAAAAGAAAGGTTACAGTGTATGTGATGTCACAGACTGCTGGTAGATTCTTATATAAAGTTCCTCAATGTAGTGAACCCAGGTAAAGCTGAAAATTCAAGTTAGGGGGGGGAAAAGTGGAAGCGGCAGTTGGTAAGCTGTGATAAAACATCGTGAGGGCAACTGTATTTTAGTTAATAAACTCCAATATATAGACAGAAAATGACTGATTTATGTTGCATGTTGCAAAGAGACTGCACTGGTTAGAGAGTCAATTCGGGGTGTCTTATTGATCCAGTTCTGAGTAAACAAGGCCCATTTTTGTAGTCATTCCAGTATTTGATCTGGTACCCAGATCCTTGAGCTGAACTAACCTTGTACATTATATACTGCTGCTGGGCAGGACTCGTCCTTGCTTCACTTCACTCCAGCCCTCACCAAATGCTGATGTTTATTACACATTTAAAAAAATCCTGAGGACTATGCTTTGGTAAGCTTGCTCTGGCCAGTAAAAAAAAAATCCCTACATTCCCTTTTCTACAGCCACTTCCCCCTGTCTGTCATCTTCACTACTTTCTGTACACTGTTTGCTGCAGCAGGAAGCAATGAGGCAGAAAATTCCTCCAAGCAGCGAGAGGGCATTCAAGGATGGCTTGCTAGTTTAGACCTGGTGAGAGTTGTTTGTTAGTGGCTGAGACCACCCTTCTTGGAACAGAATAGCAAGCGATCTCAAATCCCATCCTGCCATGTCTGTCCTCTGATCCCTTCCTATCCCCTGATCCCTTCCTATCCCCAACTGCTCTTTAATCTTTACGCAAGCCTGATGATGATCTTCTCACCCCTATCTAACCCTGACAGCCCTCTTCCACCCATTTTCCTGCCTGTCTGATTTTCTTCTGCTATCAACTACACCCCCAGCTCAACTGCCCTTTGACCCCCTGCTCCCCCTTCTTGAGCCACCTCCCCTTTGCTGCTGCCTACTCTCTGATGCCTTTTCAACTTGACATTAAACCCCAGTATCTCTCTGATGTAACAAAATGAGCTCCAAGTGGTCTGAATCCAATAAAGGGCACATTTAGTTTCAGTTAAATAATTTCTAAAATGTTTGACATCTAGTTTGAAAATGCCAGTCAAAGGTCCCTCTCTTCTCCCTCCCAGTTACCACTGTCCTTAACCATTGCTTCCCGGCAGGTGCATGCATTGGTTGGATGGGAGAGGAGATGGGCTCGATCCTCAGTGTTAAGAAGTGTTAGCAGAATGGAGAGAACCTGGCAGCCCCCTGAGCAAGGAAGATACATTTACAGTATTGCGTTCAGTGGGCACCAAGCTGCCATTGTCCACAGCAGTTTCATATCATTTATTTTCAAGAGCTTTAGGGATTCCCTTTTGTAAGATTATTGTACAGTTTTGCATGTCATAGATGTAATCATTTTTTTAATTTTTCTTTTGTCCAGGTTAAAGGCTGACTTTAGTAAATTAATTGCTTGGCTTGATTACTCCTTCCTCTTCCCCTTAAAATGTTTGTAGGGGTTAATTTGTAAGAGAGACTCTGCAGATTGCAGATTCTTTTGCACAAGAATATTTAAGGCAGGTGTCCGACCAGCCGCCATTATTTTATGTTGGTGACACACGAAATATTAACCAAGACTTTGATGTATTCAATAAAACAGGGAACTGTTACAAATGGAATGTTTTTGTATTTTTATTCCTTTTTATATAAATGAAGGTAGAGTAGTGGAGTAAGGGTCAGATATCCAAGCTCCCACCTCTTGTTAATTTATTATTTTGGCTTTAATAAGTTAAAGTGAAAGTGAGTTTTATCATCAAATGCACTAGTACATGTACTTTTTTTTTTGAACTACAACATGGATCAGGCCCTTCTGGCCCAACGTGGCATACCACCCAGCAGCCCACCTATTTAATACTAGCCTCACCACAGGACAATTAATCCTTTACGTCCCTCCCAATACGTCTTTGGACTGTGGGAGGAAAGCAGAGCACCCAGAGAAAACCCAATCATTCATAGGAAGAATGTACAAATTCCTTACAGACAACACCAGAATTGAATTCGGAACTCTGGAACGCCTTTAGCTGTAACAGCAGTGAGCTAACTGCTGTACTACCGTTTCACCTGTGTATGCACAGGTGCAATGAAAAACTTAATTACAGCAGCATCATATAAGCAACATTCACAAATTATACATTTTTAACAAGAAAACAATTAGAACAAAAGAAGTAGATTTTAGTGCAAATTGGTCATGGTATTGCTAAACCACAGTGATTAAGGTTTTGTCAGTTGATTCAAGAACCAAATGGTTGAAGGGAAGTTGCTGTTCATGAACCTGGTGGTGTGGGACTTCAGGCTTGATGGCAAGGCCCAGATAGATGGTAGGGACCTCTGATGATAGATGATGCCTTTTGAGGCACCACCTCCTGTAGATACCATTAGTGCTGGGAAGCACAGCAGCTTCTCACATTTCTGTACATTTGGTCTGCTTATCAGACCAGGGTGCCATTAGCCAAGGTATTTTCAATAATGTATCTATAGAAGTGTGTTAGCATGTTTGATGACTATCTGCACCTCCTTAACCTCCTAAAAAAAAATTCAAGAAGCTGGACTGTTTTCCTTATGATTATATCTACATGCTGACCCCTGGACAGTTCATCTGATATGTGGCCAAGAATTCAAAGCTACTGATCCTCCATGTGGATTAGTTTATAATCACATGTGCCAAAATATAGTGAAAAGCTTTTCTTGCAAACCATTCATAAAAGTTGAGTATTGAGGTAGTACAAGGAAAACAGTAACAGAGTTCAGAGTAAAGTGTGCTATTACAGACAGTGCAGGTGAGCAATAAGGTGGAAGGTCAGAAACAAGGTTGATTGAGGTCAAGAGGTCATCTTATCATACTGGAGGACCAGACATTAGTCTTGTAATAGTGGGATCAAAAGTGACCTTGTCAGGTGGTACGTGTTTTAAAACTGATACATAATCACCTTCCCCTTCCTGAAGTCAACAATCAATTCTTTAGTTTTGCTGACGTGACTAAGAGATTTTTGCAGCATCACGCAACCAGGTAAGCTAACTCTTGGCCACCTGTGATTCATCTATCAGTAGTAGTGTCATCAAATTTGCATATGGCATTGGAGCTGTGATTAGCAAGAGTCAGGTGAGCACACAACCAAGAGCAGGGGCTAAGCATGTAGCCTTGAGGAGCACCTTGAGATTGGTCAGTGAGGAGAATGTGTTGCCAAACTTAAATGATTGCAATTTGCCAATATGAGTATCCAGTTCACTGGAAGCTACAGAGACCTAGGTCTTGAAGCTCGGTGATAGGTTTCAGTGGGATGATTGTGTTGAACATTCTGCTTTAGTTAATGAACAGCAGCCTGACGTCCAAGTTCCTCTTGTCCAGAGCAGATTGAAGAGCCAGACAAATTGTATCTGCTGTTGATCTGTTACAGTGGCAGCTCTAGGGCAGAAGTTGATACACGCGAATAACCAGCCTGTCTTAAGGAATTACAGTTGATGTAAGTGCTTCTGGGCAGTAGTCTTTTAGGCAGGTCATCATGCTGTTCTTGGGCACTGGTACAACATTTGCCTTTCTGAAGCACGTAGAGGCTCAAATTACAAGCGCAAGACTTTGAAGATGTCCAGTTGGTCACCCTCAGATCTTTATAAACAAGGTCAGGTGTGCTTCTGTAGCACATACCTTCCATAGATTTGCCCTTTTGAGTTTGTGGGTATGTCATAGTTCTCCCTATCTAAAGACATTAAGCACATCCAGGAGTGATGGGTGTCCATCTGTGTTTCCACTTTAATTTGAAATTGACTCTTTCTGCTTTCAATGAGCTTCAGGAATTATATTTGACTTTAGGTATTAAGGGATGGTGACCCACATTACAAAAAGTTCAGGTGGATTTAATGTGTGTGGGTGGTTCCCACAGGCCAAAGGTGTACAGTATGGAAAACAGGTCCTTTGGTCCCACATATCCACACCAACCATCATACCCAGCAATACTGATCCCATTTACCAGCCTTGGTCCATAGTCATCTACAAAGTGGTGTGTGGATTCAGAATTAGTTTTCCCACCAAAGGCAGGCGGTAGTAGCATATTCTGCCTGGAGGTCGATGACAGTGGT
Organism: Hypanus sabinus; assembly: GCF_030144855.1. Taxonomy (NCBI): domain Eukaryota; kingdom Metazoa; phylum Chordata; class Chondrichthyes; order Myliobatiformes; family Dasyatidae; genus Hypanus; species Hypanus sabinus. Next base: position 114,412,336 of record NC_082715.1, read on the forward strand.
GTTCCACATGGATCTGTTCTGGGACCCCTGATTTTTATAAATGACTTGCGTAAGGAAGTTGGTGGTATTATGGATAGTGTAGAAGGTTGTTGTAGTTTATCAAGGGATATTGATAGGGTGCAGATGGAATTCAAACCAGAGAAGTGGGAAGTGATACACTTTCGTTCAAACTTGAAGGCAGTGTACAAGGTTCATGTTAGAATTCTTGGTAGAGTGAAGGAACAGAGGGATTTTGGGGTCCAGGTCCAAAGATACCTCAAAATTGCCATGCAAGTTGATCAGATGATTAAAAAGGCATATGGTGTGTTGGCCTTTATTCGTCAGGGGATTGAGTTCAGTTATGTTGCAAATTTATAAAACTCTGGTTAGACTATATTTGGAGTATTGTATTCAATTCTGGCTGTTTCATTACAGGAAGGGTGTGGAAACCTTAAATGGTTTAGAGATTTACAAGAATGCTGCTTGGATTAGAGAATGCGTCTTAAGTGGAATGGTGAGCAAGCTAGAGCTACTTTCTTAGGAGAGGAGGATGAGAGGTAACTTGATAGAAAGGTATAAAATGAGTGGACAGCAAGCACTTTTTCCCAGGGCAGAAACAGGCAATTTGAGAGGGCATAATTTTAAGGTGATTGGAGGAAGAGATTAGGAAGGATATCAGAGGTATGTTTTTACAGTGGTGGGTACATGGAACATGCTGCCATGTGTGGTGGTGTCGTGGTTTCTCGTGCCTCACAAACGACCAGGAGACGCAGAAGATTCTTCAAAAAGTATTAAAACTTTAACTTGCAAATCAAAGCTGAGACAGTCATTGAGCCAGTCGCTGATTGCCCACCGATACTTGTACATGGCATTTTTTATAGCAATCTCCTGGTTTAGCTGCATTAGCATATCCAATCGGTCTATAGTTGCGTATCACAAGTACATCCGCCTCTATTGTTTCTACCCATTGACTTAATCATGTTCTAATCTACATCTCTTAGCTACCTCTCATTAACACACCATTGTCTTCTACATTCTTAAGATTTCATTCTCCTACTAAATTGGAAACCTGCATAGCAAATAGCAAACAATGCAACTTTTATACTCCAATAGTGGTTGAAGCAGGCATTTGAGATTCAGGCCCATGGATGGAAGAAAAATGGGGGGGGGGGGGGGGCTTTGGGAGCGGTTAGACTGATCTTGGAGGTTAAAAGGTCAGCACATCATGGCTGAAAGGGCCTGAACTGTACTGTGCACTATTCTGTGCTCTTCTCACTGACGCCTGGCAAACTCTTTTCCTTCCCCCCCCCCCCCCCCCAATATCCCTTCATACCCTGACCAATCAAGAATCACCATTGGATAGGTTTCAATGAGGTCATCCCTCATTTCTGTGAATACAGGTCCAGAGGCATCAAACGCTCTTCATAGGAGAAGCCATTCAATGCAGGAATATTTTTTGTGAATATTCTTTGAAACCTCTCCAGTTTCAGCACACCCTTTCTCGACAAGGGCCCAAAACTGCTCACAATAAACCCAAGTGAGAGTTCACTAGTGCTTTATAAAGTCTCAACATTACATCCTTGTTTTCATATTTTAGTACTCTTGAAATGAATGTTAACATCACATATAACTTCCTCACCACAGATAACCTTTAGAGAATCCTGCACAGGTCTCACAAGACCCTTTGCACCTCAGATTTTTGTATCTTCCCTTCATTTAGAAAATAGTCAACCTTAGTTTCTTTTACCAAGTGCATGTCCATACACTTCCCAACACACTATTCCATCAGCCAGTTCTTTGCACATTCTCCTAAACTGAGTACTTCTGTATCCTCTACTTCATCAAAATCTGCCCTTCCACCCATTTTCATAGTCTGCAAACTGCAACAAAGTTCCATCATCCAAATCATTGACATATAATGTTAAAAGAATCATTCTGAACATAGACCCATGTGGAACAGCATTAGTCACCGGCAGCCAACCAGAAAAGGCTCACTTTTTTCCATGCTAGAATCTTTCCTGTAATATCATGGGCTCACAGCTTGTTAAGCAGCCTCAGGTGTAGCACCTCATCAAAGGCCTTCTGAAAATCCAAGTACAGTTGCAAGAAAAGGTTTGTAAACCCATTGCATTTACCTAGTTTTCTGCATTAATTGGTCATAAAATGCCCGATCTTCATCAAAGGCACAATAATGGATAAACGTAATCTGTATAACAATACAAGCAATTGTACTTCTTGTCAAGGTTCAAAAAAAAATGTGAACCTCTTGGGGTATTGCCTTCTGCAAAAGCTATTAGAAGTCTGGTGTTCCGGTCAATGAGATGAGATTGGAGGTGTGGGTTGCAGAGGTGTCTTGCCCTACAAAAAGACAGACAAAGTCATATTACTGACTGAGCCTACTCTTCTCAACAGAGATCTGTTCATGTGCTCCATGCCTCAATCAAAATAACTTTCAGAGGACCTTAGAAGAATTCTATGTTTCTAATTGTAGAGAAGCATGAAGCTAGAAAAAGGCTATAAACACCCGAGTGTTTTTCAGTCCACAGTAAGAGAAACTGTCTACAAATGGAGGGAATTAAGTACTTTTGCTACTCTCCCTTGGAGTGGGCATCCTGCAAAGATCACACCAAGAGCACAACATGCAATGCTGAAGGAGGTGAAGAAGAACCCAAGGGTAACAACGAAAGGCCTGCAGAAATCTCTAGAACTTGCTAAAGTCTGTTCACGTGTCCATTAATGGAACAAAAATGATGTTCATGAAAGGAAACCACTGCTTTTCAAAGAAAAACATTGTTGCATGCTTCAAGTTTGCAAAAGCATGTTCCACAATGCTTCTGGGACAGTGTTATGTGACAGATGTGTCAGAAGTTGAATTTTTTTTTGGCAGAAATGCACACCACTATATTCAGAAGAAAAAGGGCATTGCACACCAACACCTAAACCTCATCCCAACTGTGAAACATGGTGGAAGGTGCATTATGATCTGGGGCTGCTTTGCTGCCTCATGGCCTGGACAGATTGCAATCCTTGAGGGAGCAATGAATTCAAAATTGCATCAAAACATTTTAACAGGAGAATGTCAGGGTAGTGCTCAGTCAGCTGAAGCTTAATAGAAGTTGGTTATGCAACAAGACAATGATCCAAAAGACAAGAGTAAATCAACAACAGAATTGTTTAAAAAGATACAGTAAATCGTTTTGGAATGGCCAAGTTAGAGGTCAAAACTTAACCAAATTGAGATGCTGTGGCATGACCTGAAGAGAGCTGTTCATGTTCATGCAAGGTAGCTAAAAATACTGATGAACTGAAACAGTCGTGTATGGCATAATAGTCTTAAATTCCTCCTCACCATTGTGCAGGTCTGATCAGCAACTACAGCAAACATTTGGTAGAGGTTATTAAATACAGAGGTTCACATACTTTATCTAGCCTGGACTGTGATTGTTTAAACAATGTGTTCAATGAGGATATGAAAAGTACGTAATTACTTTAGGGAGAATATCTGTGTCTGTTATTGTGACTTAAGATGAAGATTCTTCATTTATCCTGCTTGTTATTTCTTCAAAGAATTTTAATAGAATTATCAGGCGAGATTTTCCCTTGAGGAAACCTTCCTGACCACGGTGTATTTTATCATGCGTCTTCAAGTACCCTGAGACCACATCTTAAATGATCGACTCCAACAGCTTCCCAACCATTGATGGCTAAGAGTTTCCATCCTTCCTTCCTTGAAGAATGGAGTGACATTTGCAATTTTCCAGTCTTCCGCCACTATTCCAGAATCTCTTTAAAAAAAATCCAGTGAGTACAGGCCCACAGCTCCCAAATGCTCTTCATGTTAATTCCTTCATTCCCAGAAATATCCTCATGAACTTCCTCTGGACTCTCCGATGAAAACATAACCTTTCTGAGATATTGGGCCCAAAACTGTTTACAATAATCTAATTGCGACCTGACTACTGTCTTAAAAAGCCTCAGCATTATCTCCTTGATTTTATATTCTATCCCCTTGAAATGGATGCCAACATTACATTGACCTTTCTTACCACAGACTCAACCTTTAAATTAACCACCTGGGTCTTGCACAAGGATTCCAAGTCCCTCTGCACATCTTATGTTTGAATTTTCTCCCCAGTTATAGACTGTACTGTTGTTCCTTTTCCCAAAATGTATTCTCGTACATTTCCCAACAATGATTTCATTTTTTACTAACAAAGCAACACCCCAATCTGCCTTCCTGCCTGTTCTTTCAATACAATGTGTATCCTTGGACATTAAGCCCCGAGCTGGAATCTTTCAGCTATGATTCAGCGATGCCTACAACATCATACATACCAATCTGTAACTGTGCTACAAGTTCGCCAACTTTATTCCATATTCCATTTAAATACAACACCTTCTGTCCTGTATTGACCTTTATTAATCTTGTCCACCTTTTATGTTGTAACTCATCCTGTTATCTGCAATTTTGCCCTAACAGCAGCAGCTCCTTGCTAGGAGTGTCAATGCATTTTGCCCATTTGTAAACAAACTACCTCACCTAGACACTATTACTCCAATTCCCACCCCCCTGCCAAATTAGTTTAAATCCACCCAAACAGCACGAGTGACCTGCCCCAAGGATGTTGGACCCGGTCCCTTTTGTACAGGTCATACCTGCCCCAGAAGAGATCCCAATGATCCAAAAATCTGAACCCCTGCCCCCTACACCAGTTCCAGAGCCATGCATTCACCTGCTAAATCATCCCATTTTTACCCTCACTGACACATGGCACGGGCTGCAATCCAGAGATTAACACATACAAACAAGCTGGATGAACTCAGCAGGTCAGGCAGCATTGGTTGAAATGAGCAATGTTTCGGGCCGAGACCCTTCGTCAGGGATTACTACCCTGGAGGTTCTATTTCTCAGCTTCCTACCTAGCTCCCCCAAATATCGCCTCACCTGTTTACAGGCAGTTCCCGGGTTACAGATGAGTTCCGTTCCCGAGTCCAGCTTTAAGTCAGATTTGTACGCAAGTCAGAACAAGTACATCCGGTGTTATTTAGCATCAGTTAGTCAAATGTTTGTCTTAGTATATAGTATATATTTTACCTTTCTATGCATATAAAAACACTTAAGGAACATATGTATTCCAATAATTAAATCACTGCGTTGCTTAGTAATAATTGTAGCTTTCATTGGGGCAGGGCCTTTCACATGCTCCATTATTCTCACCTTATCCTTTAAGATTGTTGCGATCGTTGACTGACTAGCCAAACACTTTTCCAATGACCGATGACATTTCACCTCTTTCCAAGTGCTTTATTATTTCCACATTATTTTCAATCGTGATCGCTTCCCGTCAATGGAACAGAAACACTGCAGGCGGCGGTCCTGAGCTGCACCAGCTCCCGAGCTCCACTGGGTCCTAAACTCCACTGCACGGAGACAGGTTAAATGGGACAAGTGGGGGCTGTGCTGGGTTTGGGTATTTGAGCCTCCACAATATTCCGCGTGGGAATTTAAACTGGAGGTGGCAGTGTTTTTTTCTTTATGAGGTCGAGTTGCGAGCTCGACCCGGCACGGATCGTACGGGAGTCACTGGATCAACACCAACCCGGCGCACTTGGGTGGAAGCGGTCTGTCTCCAGCCAAGTGCTGATCTCACTGCACCACCAGCTGACTGAAACGGGGAATCTTGCCAAGTAAAATTTAAGCCAAATACAAAGTTACACACTTAACAGTGTCAACAGCAACGACTTAGTGGCGGACGGTGTTCTCCTTCCTCGGTTCGTAAGTACAAGTTGTCCGTAAGTCAGACGTCCATAACTCGGACTACCTGTATATCATTGGCGCCACCATGTACCAAGACTTCAGGCTGCTCACCCTTGCCCTTGAGAATGGGATGGACACCATCCAAGACATCCATGATCCTGGCACCAGGGAGGCAACATACCATCCAGGTCTTTCCATCACAACCACAGAACCTTATCTCTGTTCCTCTGACTATGGAATCTCTATCAATATTGCAGTCCCCTTCACCTCTATGCTCTTCTGAGCCACAGCACCACACTCAGTGCCAGAGGCCTCTTTGCCCCAACCCCCCTCAATAGTGTCTAAAATTGTATACTTAATACTGAGGGGAACAGCTACAGGTGTACTCTGCACTTGCTGTGCAGTTCCCCTTTTTCTGACAGTCACACAGTTATCTGTCTCCTGCAACCTTGTGGTGACTATCTCCCTGTAGCTCCTGTTTGTCATCACCTCATTCTCCCCTAGGAGTGAATTGATAAAAGCCAACATTATTATTATATGCCTTTCTAATCTCTTGCTGCACAGCATGTGTCTTTCACTTACCTACAAGGGCCACCCTTTGAACATCAACAGTCCCAGTGTCTCAGCTATAGACAGCCAATACAGGGCAGCTGCTCTGAATGGAGCAGGCTGAGAACACTTTGCAATTACAGGTGATTTATTCCTCTCCCAGTTCTAACAGAGGGGATGGAAGAGTGGATCTATCCAGTAGGATGAGCTACGAGTGCCCTGGCGAACTCTGGGAGGACGTCTGGGCTCTGGTTTGTCAACATTAATGAGTTGAAGTTCAAACAGGAGAGGAAGAATCACCCAAAAACAATGACCAGTTCTGTTGCTTGAAGACGATGTGGGCTCACATGCATGATTTCTTTAATTGCATAAACTGTGACAGGTATACAAATTTGGCTAATGATCACATCTAAAGTAATTCAAAAGTTCATTATTTTCCAAAGGTACAAATCTCAAGTTATTTTAATTAAATCAACAATAAAAACCTCTCAAATGCCCCTCCTTAGGGGGAAATGCACGTCTTCCCCTCACTGGTATTTGCTGTCAAGATCACACGCACTTGGTTAGTGCAATCCCTAGAGTTCATTCAAACCCACTATTCCTTTGAACAGGAACTGAGGAATTTTTTAATATACAAAAACAAGTAACACGGTAAGGTGGTTCGGCCATCGTCGTCAGCTCAGACCCTTCGTGCCTCTTCTGTTTACTGGCTGCCATCTCCCAATTTGGACTTCCTGCTCCAGTATCTCAGGTAGGCTTCTTCAAATAAGTGCTTGCAGGAGATCTGTGCATTGAGCTTGCTGCAGATGAGAAAGGAGCCTGCCATTTTACGATGAAGGGAATAAGTCTCTTCTGGAGGGGGAATCAGTCTGTGTTGTAACATTATGGGAATCAGGCTGTGGATTCTCTTGGTGGTGTCTTGACTGCCAAAGTTGAAATCTTCCACTGATGAGAAGGCTTCTCCAAGGATCATCACAGCATCAACGTGGGCATTTTGCATAACCTCAAATGAGAAATAGTCATTCTGTTAGAGTCTGTACAGCCTCCTGTCTGCACAGCTACACAAGCCCTTTGGCCCACCATGTCAACACTGACCTTTTCTGCCTACCTACAATAACCCAATTTTCCTGTCTTAATATCCTTCTATGTCTTGCATGTTTATGTGTCCATTAAATAACTCAAGTGATTGTATCCAATTCCACTTTATACTCTGGAAGCAAATTTTAGGTATCTCAATTACTCTCTGGAATATAAACATTTCTCAGATTTCCAACCCCCTCCTCTCACCATTAACCTTGTCTTTTTTTGATATTTTTGTTTTTGATATCCCTACCACGGGGAAAATGTGATCCCATTCACTGCATCAGTGCAAGACCAGACACCGGTTTGTCAACCTGGTGGTTTATTACTAATGAAACACACAGCCCCAGGGGTAATGTGGAGAGTGGGAGTGTGAACACAATCAGACAAGGGCCTGTTCCCCAGGCATTTCAAATGCTCCACCCACCTTTGTCTCATATCCAGTGAGGAACTTCAGCTCAATGGACTTGCTCAGCACCTTCTCCCTGTCGCCATTGGCTGCAGCTCCAACAATCTGTCCAAACAATGACTGAGTTCAGAATAGAAGAAGCAAGACACGTATACAAGTGGCAAGCGAGTCCATGATGCGCATTACAGGACCAGGGGTTTTTGCATTTAACATACAGACCAGAAGATGAATACATGAACTGTTCTCCCACCCGAGGTAAACTCCCAATGTTCGCCCATCCCAGAAGCTGTGTATCACAGATTAGTCTCACCTCAATGTAGGTATCAGTGAAATCTTCCTCAAATGAACGTGTGGCTCCAAAATCCAATAGAGCCACCTGGGTGGGGGAAAGACAGAGAGCATGGTAAACCTCAAAAGGATCAGCAGGAATCTCCAACTGAGACCTCAGAGTGAAACACCCTTCAGATCCTCATACCTATCCCCCTCACATCCTCCCTCCCGTCCCTGACACTGCCCTCTGGCCCTCAACCCACCTTGCCAGTCTCCGGATTGTAGAAGAAGTTGGACCAGTTGGGGTCAGTCTGCATGAAGTGAAACTCAAAGAGTTCACGCAGACACAGCCTCAGGATGTTCTCACTGATCTGAAACAGAGAGGGGAGGAAAATATTAGATCCCAATTCAGCCAGCTGACATTCCCTCACCATTCTACATTGGTTCCTTCCAGAGAATTATTGCAGCCAATATTCATGCATCGAAGTCATTTCTGGGAACTTTTCCTATGATGGAAACCAACCTCTCCTCCATGGACTGTCTACGTTTCTTGCTACTGCGGTAAAGTAGCCAGCATAATTAAAGACTGCTCCACCCTGAGCATTTTCTCTTTTGCCCCCCCCCCCCTATCAGGGAGGAGATACAAAAGCCTGAAAGCATGAACCACCATTCTGAAGGGTAGTTTTTATCCTGCTGTTACAAGGCTAATGATTGATCTCCTAAAATGATAAGATGGACTCTTGACTTCGCAATCTATCTCATCTTGGCCTTGCACCTTATTGGTAGCCTACACTGCACTTCCCTTGTTATAATATTTTATTTTGCATTCAATTATTCTTTTCCCTCATACGACCTCGACGCATTGTTGCGATGAAATTATCTATATGGATGGCATGCAAGACAAAGTTATTCACTGTACCAAAGTGCATGTGACAATAAAAAAAACTATTTCCTATCCCCTGACAAAGTAGCAATCTCCCTCTGCTCCACATTTTCCCAGTCCACAAACCTAGGCCAGGTGACGGACAAGGTTGAAAGGAATCACCTGGTTCCGAACATCTTGGCTTAGCTGCTCTGCCTTGTCAAGCGGGAAACCTGGCACTAGCTCGGTGGTGAGGATGTGCTTGCTGCTGAGAGAGTCGATCACTGGCGGTACGTAGAAGAAAGGGTCGTCCTTCACCAGCTCTCTGCAGGAGGGATGGGTCAGTGGAGAAGCATCTTAACAGAGACATTACCTACACACCCACCAACACAACAGAACTAGAGTACCTGACTGCAACGTTGAGTGTCAGAAGGGCACCATTTACCCAATCTATGCCATACCATTTATGCCACTGCCACTCTGCGGGCTCTGGGAGACATTGCCTGCCCTTGATTACAGGTGGTGTTTTCCCAGATTGTATGAAAGGACCAGAAGGTTTAGAGGGCATTTCCAGAGTGGGACAGTGTGACAAACAGAAAGTCACACCAGTGGGATTGTACTACAGATCCCCTCACAGCCACCAAGATATTGAGGAATAGATATGTAATCAGATTAAGGAAATTAGTAAAAATAATAGGGTTGTTTTCATGGGGGGGTTCAACTTAATTAATATAAACCTGGACCTTCATAATGAAAGGGGTTTAGATAGGGCAGAATTTGTCAGTGTATTCAGGAAGGTTTCTTAAATCAATATGTAGATGGTCCAATGACAAGAGGGACTGCAACACACACTGGAGGAACACAGCAGGCCAGGCAGCATCTATGGCAACGAGTAAACAGTCAACTTTTTGGGCTGAGCCCTTCATCAAGACTCTACCAGTCCTGGTACTGGGTAATGAGCATGGCCAGGTGACCGACCCTATATTGGGTGAGCAGTTAGGGAACAGTGACAACTACTCCTTAATTTTCAGGATAGCTATTGATAAGGATAGGTATGGTCCTTGCGAGGGTAGGGCATTAGGCAGGAAATAAGGGTTAATTGGTAACATTTTTTCTGGCAAGTCCACATCAGACATGTGGAGGGTACATTGTTAAGAGTTCAGGAAAGGTTTGCTCCTGTTAAAAGGAAGGGTGGGAATGGAAAGTCAAGAGAACCTTTGATGTCCAGAAAGGTGATAAACTTGATCAAGAATATGTATGTAAAGCTTTGGAAGTTAGGATCAAAGCACACAGGGAGTATAAAGTACCCAGAAAAGAACTAAAGGAGGGATTGGGTCTCCTAATGAAAATTAAGACCATAAGACATTGGAGCAGAATTAGGCCATCTGGTCAATTGAGTCTCCTCTGCCATTCAATCATGGCTGATCCCTTTTTTCTATCTCCATTTCAAAGCAGTTCCCGGTTTTCTCCCCGTAACCTTTGATGTCTGTCCAATTGAGAACCTATCAATCTCTGCCTTAAATACACCCAATGACCTGGCCTCCACAGCTGCATGTGGCAACAAATTCACCACTCTTCAGCTAAAGAAATTTCACCTCATCTGTTTTGAAAGGGTGCCTCTCTATCCTGAGGCTGTGCCCTCTTGACCTAGACTCTCCCACCACTGGAATCATACTTTCCACATCTACTCTGTCTAGTCCTTTAAACATCCGAAAGGTTTCAATAAGATCCCCCCTCATCCTTCGGAATTCCTGCAAGTACAGGCCCAGAGCAATCAAATGTTCCTCATATGATAACCCTTTTATTGCTGGAATCATCCTTGTGAACCTCCTCTGGACCCTCTCCAAAGCCAGCACATCTTTTCTAAGATGAGGGGCCCAAAACTGTTTACAATACTCAAGGTGAGGCCTCACCAGTACCTTATAAAGCCTCAGCATCACATCCTTGCTCTTGTACTCTAGACCTCTTGAAATGAATGTTAACATTATGTTTGCCTTCCTCACTACCGCCTCTACCTGCAAGTTAACCTTTAGGATGTTCTGCACAAGAACTCCCAAGTCCCTCTGCATCTCAGATTCCTGTATTTTCTCCCCTTTTAGAGAATGGTCCACACATTTATTTCCCCTACCAAAGTGCATGACCATGCACTTTCCAACACTGTATTTAATTTGCAACTTTCTTGCCCATTCTTCTAAACTGTCCAAGTCCTTCTGCATCCTACCCATTTCCTCAGCCCTAGCTGCTCCTCCACCAATCTCCGTATCATCTGCAAACTTGGCAACAAAGCCACCTATTCCATCATCTAAATCATTGATATACAGCATAAAAAGCGGTCCCAACACCGACCCCTGCGGAACACAACTAGTCACTGGCAGCCAACCAGAAAAGAATCCTTTTATTCCCACTCGCTGCCTCCTACCAACCAGCCAATGCCCTCACCATGTTAGTACTTTCCTGTAATACTATGGGCTCTTAACTTGGCACCTTGTCAAAGGCCTTCTGAAAGTCCAAATATACAACATCCACTGCATCCCCCTTTAAATATCCTACTTGTAATCTCCTCAAAGAATTCCAATAGGTTTGCCAGGCAGGATTTTCCCTGAAGGAAACCATGCTGACTTTGTCCTATCTTGTCCTGTATCACCAAGTACTCCCATCCTTAACAATTGACTCCTAACATCTTTCCAACCACTGAGGTTAGGCTAACTGGTCTATAATTTCCATTCTGCTGCCTTCCTCCTTTCTTAAAGGGTGGAGTGACATTTACTTCCTTCCTGAACCACATGTGCTAGATATTTTTATTGAGGTCCTCTTTCTGACTGAGTTAAGGATTTGGCTCTACTCGTTTAAAGACCTTTCTGTTAATCTATTTCCCAGTCTTTCTGCATCCTATCCATTTCCTCAATACTACCTGCCCCTCCACCATCATCTGATGAGTGTCATGTCAGTTGTATAGAAATTACTGGAGAAAATTGTTAGGGATAGGATATATGATCATTGGACCCATGGTCCAGTTGGGGAGAGCCCTTGCTCCTCAACTGCTGTATCACAAACCTCTGCTGTTTGTGATACATACAAATGACCTGGATGAAAATGTAGATGGGTGGGTAAAAGTAGATAGATGGCTAAAATCAGTGGATGATACTAAGATTGGTGGAGTTGTGGATGGTGACTGGCAAAGAATATAGTATGATATAAGTGAGTGGCAGATACAGGTAGAGAAATGGCAGATGGAGATTAACCCAGATAAATGTGAGGTGTTGCGCCTTGGTAGGGCAAATGCAAGAAGACAGTACACTGTCAAAGGCACGATCCTTAACAGTGTTGCTAAGCAGAGAGATCTCAGGGTCCAAGTTCATAGCTCCATGAAAGTGGTGACACAGTTCGATAGGGTGATTAAGGCAGCCCATGGAATACTTGCACTGAGCTCAAAAGGCAAGAGCTGAGCTTGCAACTTTATAAAACAATGGTTTGGCCACGCCTGGAGCATCACATATAATTCTGGTTGCTACACTATAGGAAGGACAGTGAGATTTTGGAGAGGGTGCAGAAGAGGTTTACCAGGATGCCGCCTGGTTTAAAGGGCATGTGCTATCACAAGAGGCTGGAGAAACTTGGATTATTTACTGTGCAGCAGCAGAGACTGAGGGGAGATCTGATAGAGGTTTATAAAATTATGAAAGGCATAGATAGAGTGGACAGGGAGTTTCTTTTGCCCCCAGAGTAGAAAAGTCTTATAATATTTGAAGGGAATGCATTGAAGGTGAGAGAGGGTAGGTTCAAAGGGGATCTGAGGGGCAAGTTTTTTTTTACTCTTGAGTGGAGGATGCTTGGAATGTGCTGCCTGGTATGGTGGTAGAGGTTTTAAGAGACGTTTAGATATGCACATGCATGTGAGGAAGACGAGGGGGATACGGACATTGTGTAGGTAGAAGGGTTTAGTTTTCGGGGATTTTGATTTACTTTTTTACTGGTTCAGTACAACATTTTGGGCCAAAGGGCCTGTTGCTGTGCTGTATGTTTTCTATTCCAGAGACTGTGTGGAGCAGTTAAACCGTAGGGTGAGATAGGGGCCATCTCCAAGGGTGCGGAGATTACAGCAATACTGTGTGCGCGGGAAACTGACCCAAGGAACAACTGAGTTACTGGGCAGAAGACAGATAACAGGAGGGAATCACAGTGCAGGCAAAGGCTTTTAAACACGAAAACACTGTCGAGACCCCCAGGAAACAAGACACTCCTAGTGGGTTATATTAACAGTCCTGCACCTTCACTGGGATACCCACCCCCAATCACCCCCCCAACCCACTTGAAGCACACCCCATTTCTCCTACACACCTGAACTGCTTGTAGCAGGCTGCCTCCCTCTCGTAGTCACACTCCAGCGACAACTCCCGTCTCATCACTTCGATCATGTGCTCAGGGAAGAGACCTGTCAACGGCAGCAGGAGAGACTCCAGAGGACCAGCCTCTACCACCAAGAGCTGGCAGTGGGGGAGGGTCCTACCCCAAAGGACGCAGGACTTCCTCAGCATGACACCCACCACACCTGCTCCACAGACTACCCACTGCCCAAAAGAGGGTGACTCATTCACGATGGGGACAGAGCTCATTTGACATTGCTGCCTGTCTGCAGACCCGTCACCTCTGACTCTGACACCATGGACAAGAAAGTTCACAAGCCCCTTTACTTCCATAGAAGTTTAAAGAAATTTGACAAGAACTTGTGACAGTGACCAATTTTTAATTGATATAACATAGAAAGCATCCTATCTGGATGCATCAGCTTGGTATGGCAAGTGCTCTGCCTGTAACTGCAAGAAACTGCAGAGATGTGGCTCAGCACATCATGGAGAGTAGCCTCCCTTTCACGGGCTTATGTTTCACTGCCTCAGTAAAGCAAGCAGCATAATGAAAGACTTTACCCACCCTGTACAATCCCGCTTCCTTCTCCTATTGGGCAGAAAATACAAATAAAAACTAAAAGCATGCACCACCATACTCATGAACAGCTCCCACCCAACTGTTACTCGAATCGATCGGACCTCTCTGCAACTAAAAATGAACTCTTGATCTCTCAGTCTACTTTCACTCTGCCTGTACTGCACTTTCACTGTAAACATAACATTGTATTCTGCATTGATATTGACCGTTACCACCTCAATATACTTGAGTATGAAATGATCAATGTGGATGACATGCAAACCCCACCCCACCCCTCCTGCCCTGGGTACTCTCCAACCTCCAAGCCCAACTCTGCCACACTGCCCATCTCCAAGGGCTCACTCATTGTGTTAACCTCCAACTCATCACCATGGGCTCAACCCTCCACACTACAGTGGCTGTGAGTGATCTCCCATAGTGGACCTGCTCACCTCCACCCAGCCTATAGACCCTCCCCCACCCCAAGTATTATGGCTGGGCATGTTCTGCACAACATCAACCCCTGGCCTGGGAGGGTGGGTGAGGGGGCCAGCACTCACCCTCAGGCAGGGCGTTGCTCATGTTGAGGACAGAGATCAGGTTGTCCACGTCACTGGAAATGCTCTGGGCCACTCCGGGGTACTGCCGAGAGAGGGAGGGAGGCCATTGGCAACACACCAACCCCAACCCATACCCCACCAAACACACACCACCCCCAACTCCTGCACAACAAGCCACCGCGCTGAAAACACAGACCCCCACCGTCCCATTCCCCACCCCCAGTCCCAACATGGACCAATTGCTTAGAGACAGCAGCTCCAGGGAGAGCACACTGAAACCCCCCACCCCATCCCCAACACACAGTGGACAGGGTCAGACAAGACCCCAACATCCACAATAAGACAGACATTACTCAGACCCACATCCAGACCGGCAAAGCTCCCCACCCACCAACCCCCCGAGGTGGGACAGACTCCACAAAGTGGGAGTCACAGCCCCTTGTACACTGACGGATGGGACTCTTTGCAAGGTGAGACTACCCCAATCCCAGACCACCGCTTTCCTCTTGAGAACCCCCAGCCAGGGTGAAGCCCCCGCCCCCACCCTCACCCTCCCCCGCCAACTCACCAGTCTCCCCCACCCCCAGGCATGCACGGTTGGCTTACCTGGATTTTCATGGCCACCTGGCGCCCGTCGGTGAGTGTGGCCAGGTGAACCTG
The DNA here is from genome assembly GCF_030144855.1 of Hypanus sabinus. NCBI lineage: Eukaryota > Metazoa > Chordata > Chondrichthyes > Myliobatiformes > Dasyatidae > Hypanus > Hypanus sabinus. The sequence continues at coordinate 114,427,386 of NC_082715.1, forward strand.
CCCAATGGAAGCCGCGGCAAACGGCCGGTCCTCGAAACTCTGCAGTCGCTGCCTCCAGTCTGGGCCCAGGTCACTGAGCAGCACCTTCTGTGGGGAGAAGGTCCCAGAGAGCAGGGTGTGAGACCGCAGCAGGAGGGTGCTCAGGGACGAGAGGCAAAGCTCCGGGCCTCACAGGACAGGACAACAACAAGGGAACTCACAGACCCAAGAGGCTAACTGGGGAGGGTGGGTAACCACCCACATGGGCAGGAGTGTGGAGGGACCTCCCTATGGGGTGGTGCTGTCAGCCAAAGGTGGGGTCACTATAGGAAAGGGAGTGACAACGGGATTAAATACTGGGGGCGATGGGAGGGGTGCAGGTCAGCACCAGGGAGGGTGGTGTGCGCAAGTCAGTAGGTGGGGTTGCAGGTTTGAGAGCCTCACCATCATCTGCTTGCTGGGCATGAAGTCTGCACTCTGCCGCACGCGCTCAAAGATCTTCTGCAACTGGGGGTTGATGAAGCTGTCATCTGTGGGAGAAAGAGGCAAACAGTCACGTCACCAGACTAGGACAAGGCCTGACCCCCTCCTGCCAGTGTCTACCACTCCATTAACCACCCAGGTGTCCTGTCACTATCACCATACTGACAACGGGGACACTGCGCGGTCAGGTGGGCTCCCTCAGCCAGAGCCAAGCAACAGGACACTGACAATGGGTACTGGGTTTGTGCTGATTGCTACTCCCCAAGTGGATTTCAGCAAGGTTCCAGCTCAGGTTATAGTGAGGAAGGGCTTAACGCACAAGTGAGAGAGAGAGCGGACGCGCACCTGGAGCCAAAGGGACAAAAATGTGAAGTGTGAGTGAGTGTGGAGGGGTACAGGATCTCTGGGAGAGGCTGGAGAGGAGGGCGAGGTAAAGTGGAGCAGGGGAAGGAAGGCCAGTGGTGAAAGATGTGGGGAAGCTGTGGATGAACTTCCAATGACAGATAGGAGGGACGGCACACACTCTGGAGTAGGAAGGGCGAGGGAGTATGAGGAAGGAGGGAGGGGTGATGACAGTGAAAAGGGAGGTTGGGACAGGGATGGGGTGAGTAGATGGGAGGAGAGGGGAAGGTAGAAATTGAGGGGGGAGAGGACAGAGGGAGGGTGGGAGGGATGAGGAGTGCTGGGATCTCTTCACCCAAGCTCAGAGTTCACAGCTGAAGAGTGTTTGGCCTCAGCAAGTCAGGGGGAACTAGAGTTCAAAACTAGGTCAGCCTTCGTCTCTCCAGACAGCCAAGAAGCCCCGAAAGGATTCAAGGATGTCAATTTTTTTCTCCCTCCTCTCTCCCACAAAGTGCACCAGACCCAAAGCCAGTCAAAAATTACCCCGTAATACCAGCATTTTATTAACTTGTAATTGTTAATAATTCCTTATTGGTGGGCTGCATGGTTAGCACATTGCTTTGCAGCCCCAGCTTTCAGAGTTCGACTGGCATTGCTGTCTGTAAGGAGCTTGTACATTATCCCCATGACCATGTGGATTTCCTCTGGGCACTCCACTTTCCTCCCACATCCCGTGAGTGAGTTCTGGACATGCCATGTTGTCAGTGGGGTGACTCAGCACAATCTACACTGATTGCATTCGACACAACTGAGAAATTTCAACACGTCAAATAAAGCACTTGAAAAGTGAGACCGTTTCCACTCCAGGCCCTGGGAGGGGTGTGGGACCTAGGATCTCAAGGCCAGTAACCAGCAGCAAGACGATTGATCACTCATTGCTGGTGAGGCCCTGGGAAAACAGTGTTCTGGCTGGTTACTGGACTGACTGTAGAGATTGCCAGCTGAGACACGGCAGGTTGAGAAACCAGGTTCAGGTCAGAGCCAGTAACTACAGGAAAGTTTGCTGGTCTTTCCCTCCCGCCACTCTGGATCCAAGGCTCCCTGCTCCCATTCCACTAGTGCATCTCCTTCCCTGAGCACTCAAGGATCCATGATATGGCAGGGATTGGTGCTGGGATCAATGTTGTTCATAAAGTACTTGTAGGTGGACTAGTTAATCAGGTTGCTGAAGTAGTAGATGACCAAGTCTGTGAAAGGCTTCATGGGCCAGTTGGGTGGAGTTGTTAACCCAGACAAGGATAAGGTAATAATGCCTTTTACAGTCATTGAGCTTCACAACCTGGAAACTAGCCCTTGGCCCAACTCATGCATGGCGACAAGTTGCCCAGCTGAGCTCACCCCATTACCTGCGTTTAGCCTGCATCCCTCTAAACCTGTCCAAGTGTTTTCTGAACAATACAAATGGACATTTCCTCTGGCAACCCATTCCAGATGCCCACCACCCTCTGTATGAAAGCGGTCAATCAGGTCCCTTTAATTTCTCATTTTAAATCTATGCCCTCTAGTTCTGGATTCCACCACCCCGAAGAAAAGGTGGTACTACTTCATCTTATCTGTCCCTTAAACCTTAGTCTCTTTTGTTTCAGAGGGAAAAAAAATCCCAGTCTATCCGGCCTTTCCTTTTCTTTGGAACAGCATATACATTATATGACAGGGACCTCAGGAGCATTGCCATGAAATTCGTCTTCCTGGAAGTGGCAAGACAAGTCCCTGGGTAGTGAAGATATTCGTGGGGGCCCGAGGTATTGAATAGAGTCAGGTTGTCATGTTGCAGCTGTACAAAACACTGGAAGATTGTACAGTTCTGTTCACCATACCACAGGAAGGATGTAGTAGCTTTAGAAAGTGCACATGAGATTCAGGTGCTGGAATCTGAAGCAACAAACAATCTGCTGGAGAAACTCAGGTCAAGCAGCATCTGTGGGGAAAAAAATTGTTGACCCTGGTGCAGGTTGACCCGAAATATCGGCAATCCTTTCTCACCCCCACCTCCTCCCAACCTCTCAAGATGCTGCTCGAACTGCTGTTTCTCCATCAGATTGTCAGAAGATGCTTGCAATGGAGGGATTTACTTCCAGAGAGAGATTGGTTAGGGTGGACCATCTGTGAAATCTAAACCTAGAGAGCAGTTTTAGGGTAAGATGGGAAAAACTTAAAGGAGATCAAAGGAGCAAGATGGTAGTGGGTACATGGACTGAGCTGCCAGGGATGTGGTATAATCACGTGTTTAAAATGCACATGGAGAGGTATAATAAGTCACCAGGTTGCCACAGTTCCTGAAAACTGTTCATAAATCAAAACTGTACAGTGCGTGGAAAAGGCTCACAGAAACAGATGTGATAGAGCAAACAGGTGTGGGACATGAGAGTGCCTGCCCACTGCTCCCAGCTTTGTTCCACCCTGCCACAGTCCCCGACTGCTACAGCTTGGGAGCTTAGTAGGTGGGGAGAAGGCAAGCAGGAACACCCTGTTCCCACCCAGTCTGAAAATCCAACCATCTTCCAAATTCTCATTCGCGTGTACAAGATGGCCCTAAGTGGACGTTCATAATCTGCAGGAGACCTGCATTTGGAGAGTAAGGGTGTGAAGGGTCTAATGAGTTGAAACAGGATTAGTGTAGAAAGGGGCCACAATCAGCACAGACAAGTTGGGCTGAAAGACCTGTCCCCATGCTGTACAATTTTGTGCATTTACAACCCACAGCCTATCACTATGACCAAACCAAGTACTCCTAAACTAGAAGCAGGTTCATTAGCTGAAGCTGGGACCTGATTTCACAAAGTTACATTACATAGGCAGGAATGGGAAAGTGCAGTGAAATCCCCATTAACGTGGCTGTCTCACTTTAACCATAATGAAGCAGGAACCAAGCCCAGGCATCCACCGTTACCAACAGTTCCTCGAACACTCCTCTCCCAAAGCTCACCACCTCCAGCACCATCAGTAAGCAGAGCAGGAGCTGAGTGCTGTTTCACTTCACAGGGCTTCGGGACAGCACCCCCACTCCCCTCCCCCCCCCCCCCCCCCCCGAGCCGCTTACTGATGCATCCCCAAGCCTACAGAACACAAATGTACAATTCCACTCCAATACTGGAACACAAGGGATTAATTGAGAGTGCTCTCGACACCCTCCCTCTGTCGACTGCATTAAATTGTGCCCTAACATTACCAAAACTCCGTCAATTATCCCGATTTGGTGCACCTCCAAGCCTCTCCACTCCCAGAGACATTCAGATTCCTGGTCTTGGCACAAAGCCCAGATTCAGGGCACTGCTCCAGTAACCCACAGCCTCCATGAGAATAGTGCTGAGTGATCTTGGCTGCGAGCACAGGTCTGGGTTGAATGGTCCCCTGACTGTACAGCCTCCCTCAGAACCAGGGAGAGCTCCAGTCCTGGCAAATAATGCAAGCTGACATCAAGTACTGGCCCAATGCCTCTGTGTTCAGTACATACTGCACAGAGTGGCATGGATGTGTGAAGGGAACGAAGACAGCACCTCTCATCATGAGCATAGAGCTTCTGGAGATTCAGGAAACTGCAGATGTTGCCACTGGAGCTTGTGGCCCAGTTTGAAAGGTGCAGAGTGCTTGTTCACTATTCTCCACTTCGTTTTCTCAGCTTAGGATCCCGCGAGCATTCCTTAGTAATCCTGGCCTGACATCTTGAAGGATTTGTGTCACTATGCCTCTCCAACCACGCCTGGTCCCTGAGACACTGAATATGATTTAGTTCCTCCACCAAACATTAACTCTTGGCATTAGGTTCTATGCTGTGTGCGCCCCCTGGTTTACAGATGAGGTTTATTACTACAGCACTTTATACAAATATTATTGCACTTGTTAAACTGGTTCCCTGCTGAGCAACACCTCCAATCGGAAATCCTGTTTTCCAAATGTTTCCTCTAACTTAATGGGGAGGGACGAAAATTCTTCACAAATGTTCCCTGTGGCTCTCTCCTTATGTTGGCTTCCTGCTGTGTAATCTCTCCACAGGGCATTTAGATCTATAATCCTCACTCACTCTAACTGAGCGCAGTCCAGGCATACCGAGAAAGTCCTTGTGTATCTGAGGAGCAGAGAAGCAACTGCAATGATCTCACTGGAACCAACGGGTTAACAGGTCCTTTGACAAGTGCAAATAAACAGGGGGGTTTTGGAAGGGGAATGTTAGGCTGTGCCAGCTAGATTTGTGTATTCTCTCACGTCGCACATATTTCCCCAAGTTTACCCTCTCAGACTATCCATGGTCTCACCCAAGTTTAACCAGCAAATGTGACCATTCTGCTTGTTGTTTACTGGATAGACGACAACTGGTTAGCACACTGCCTCCTGTCAGGTCTCTGATACGCTGGACTGAGGGACCTCAAAACAGATCCGTGGATATGGATACAATTATTGGGTCAGCAGCAATTGAAACAGTTTCCAGGGCATGACAGCTGCAACAGTAGAACGGCAGGGGGCAGTACAGGAAGGTGTGGTGAAAATAGAGAGTGCAAATGAGATTCACCAGGATACTTTCTAGAATAGAGGGCTGGAGAGGGTGGGTTTATTCTCACACAATCAGAACCAGACAGCTGACTTTATAAAGGTTTAAAAAATTAAGAGGGTCATACACTTTGGTAGAAGAAAAGAAAGGATTGACTATTTTCGAACTGGAGAGAAAATACGAAAAAACTGAGGCGCAGAGACTTGGCAGTTCTTGTGCAGGATTCCCTAAAGGTTAATTTGCAGGTGAATCTGTGGCGAGGAAGGCAAATGTAAGGTTGGCGTTCATTTCAAAAGGACTAAAATGTAAAAGCAAGGATATATTGTTGTCTTCATAAGGCACTGGTGAGGCCTCACTTGGGACTATTGTGAGCTCTGGGCCCCTTATCTTAGAAAGGACGTGCTAAAACTGGACAGGGTTCAAAGAAGGTTCATGAAAATGATTCGGTGTTTGAATGGCTTGTCATATGAAGAACATTTGATGGCTCTGGGCCTGTACTCACTAGAATTCAGAAGAGTGAGGGGTGACCTCATTGAAATCTATTGAACGGTGAAAGGCCTTGACAGTGAATGTGGAGAAGATGTCTCCTACGGTAGGAGAGTTTAAGACCAGAGGACACAGCCTCAGAATAGAGGGATGTCCTCTTAGAACAGAGAGGAGGAGGAATTTCTTAAAGCCAGAGAGTTGATCCGTGAAATTCTTTCCACAGGCAGATGTGGAGGCCAAGTCTTTATGTAAATTTAAGGCAGACATTGATAGATTCTTGACTGGTCAGGGCATGAAGGGATATGGGGAGAAGGCAGCAGAATGGTGTAGAGACAGAAAATTGGATCAGCCATGATGATATGGCGGATGCGATGAGCTAAATGGCCTAATTCTGCTCTTATATCTTATGGGTAGATAGAATCTTTCAGCAGGGGAGCATAAAGCTAAAGGACACAGGTTTTCCCCACATGGAGGGGGTGGTTACACAGGAAGGGCTGCCAGATCCACTTGAAGCCAGATCCACTTCTGTTTAAAAGGCATTTGGACAGGTACTTAATAAGAGGCATAGAGGGCTCATGCAGACAAATGGGATTACTGCTGATAGCCATTACTGTTAGCATAGACAAGATGGGCCAAATGGCCTGTTTCTACATTGTATGGTTTTATAAACAGGCTCATGGAGCTGGCTGTCCCCATCCAGACAGTCGGAGTTTCTTGTGAAATCATCAGCAACCCCAGTTGAACTGGATCTCTCCCAGGGCCTCAATGCTACAGTACTAATACTGGACACATCACACAGACCGGAAGTCACTGGAAACAACATCTACAATTAAAGGCAGCTTCCAGCTGTACAAAATAGGTGCAGATCCCCGGCAGTTTCATATCCTGTGACGTACCATTACAGCAGGGAACGCAATAGTTTATGCACAGCAAGATCCCACTAACAACAAAATGATGTAAGCACCATATTCAGATGTTCCTTCGCCCTGACAGTGGGGAAGATTTCCTGGTCTAACAACACTTCACCAGGAATCTGGGACTGAGTTTAATATCTCACCCATGTGATCCCTCAGTGCTGGCTGGGAGACGGGGGTAGGGGGTAATGTGAGCCGACACAATGAGTTTACTGACAGTGCTGGCTCCTTACATCTAGTGTGAGGCAGGTCCACCAGTCCAATATACACGAGAGAGAAGGGAGAACGTTGAGCTGGAGGCCTCTTACCTTGAATGCTGAGCATCTGACCCAGTTTGAGAGCAGCACCCCGCACCTTGCAGAGAGTGTTCACAATCCTTTCAGCGTTTGCCTCCGAGAGGAAGGGGCTTCCATCCATCATGGCTTTGCCACCTGTAGGCACAAAAGGCACTTGTTACCAAACCAAGCAGACCCACGGGAATGGAGACAAGAGACGGCAGATACTGCAATCTGGAGCAATACATTTGCTGATCCGCTGTAGGGCTTCAGCAGATTGTCCAAAAGAAGGCAGCTACACACTCAAATGCCATCACTAGACCCAGTGCAGAATAAGCGTCATAGTGTAGGATTCGATACTGTGGATCCCACTGCCCTCTCATTGTAACAGTTAGGACAAAGGGTCAGACTGATCTGCTATTCTGCTGTTTTTGAAGATGGATATCTACCTCCCACCTTTCCCTCCTTTCTGTCCCCTCGCTTCCCCACTCCTCTCCTCCTTTCTCCTACATCATTCTCTTCCTGCAAACAGCATGAAAAATGGCCCTTCAAGCTAATCCCATTACCCAACACTTGAATTATCTCTCTCTAAACCCGTCATCCTGTCCACATCATTCTTAACTGTATCCCAACAATTTCACTGCTCTCCCATCACCAAAGTCTGTCATCCCCCCACTCCCCTCCTTTACTGTGTCTAATTTCCACTCTGGCCTGGGATCCATGTAAATCCTTTGATCTGTTATGAGAGCACGATCTTGGTTGTTGGCTGGCTTGACTCTATAATGAAATCATTAATTTTCTATTTTAGTAAATGGATTTAAAAATAGAAGGCCTTTCAGCCCATCATTCCTGCTGCCAGTAACTGATTCATTATTTTACTGCCCCTTTCCTACATTAACTCTACATTCTTAAGATCAGGATTTCCACAACAAACACACCTTAATTGCACAAGCACATTTTCCATCTCTACACGATCAAATTTGAATTGGAATTAACACAAAGAGTAAACGGTTGGACATCAAATCTGCTCTCACCAGCCCTGATAGGAGCTATATATGGAAGGTGTGAAGTAGAACACAGAACAGTACCTTCGGCCCACGACTTCTGTGCAGAGCACGATGACAAATTTAACTAATCCATTCCATGATCCACACGCACGTCTGTCTAAAAGCCTCAATCACCATTATTATATCTGCTCCCATCACTATCTTTGGTGTAGTGTTTCAGACACCCACCTATGTATATCAAAAAAAACTTGCCCCACATAACCCTTTAAACTCCTCCCCCCCCCACCTAAAAGCTAATCTCTCTAACACTGAACACGTCTACCCCGAGATAGACAATAGACAGTAGGCGCAGGATAAAGGTACTTGCTCTTAGACTCTGGGACTATTTCAGTGGAGAAGATCTAAGGAGATTTAATGAAAGATAAAAAAGAATTTTAATCAAGTGAACAGGAGTTAACCGGGCGAAGAGGAGCCATCAACATCAAAGTCAGTACGGACTCATTTTAGAGAGAGAAGTAATCAGAGCTGCCCTGCAAAACTGACAGGGAGACAACACAAGCATCCAGAGCAATGAGTGGGAAGCAGAAGGGAGAAAAGCTGGCTATTCTTTAAGGAAGTCCTTGCCATTAAAAATGGGCTAGTCAGGATTTAACTCCATGGGTACAGGTGGCTTGAGAGTATGGTTGTGGGTGGGCAACAGACAAAGACAAAGTTAGAAGCAGTGACTGAGAATGAACACACCAGCAAAGTGGATGGAATCTGGTAAATAAGAGGAAAGGTGTCGCTCGATGGCAGATGACAAGCGCTCGATAAGAATTGTTAATCGTCAGGAATGTGGAATAATAAAGAATACACTGGCTGCTACTGCACAGATACTCAACAGTTCTGGATGAGTATAAGGATGTGCGGTTTCTGAACAACACCATTCAGTAGAAAAAGGTGGTTTGGGTACAAGTGCAGGTCATACAAAAGCACCAGACACTGTATTTAAGAGTCACCCGAGCTAGAATTAACTATTTTATTGAGAGTTACACCCTAGCATGAGGAAAACAGGCAGCAAGCATGATGGAGATCATGATAAGAGGATCACAGTGTTTGATTTTGCACTAGTCGAACAGATATAAATACACAAACACAGAGGACAACACACTCTGGCTCCTTTGGAATGAAGCAGGTGCTGGAGATTTAACCTTGCTCCCTCAGTGTCCCAGGATAACACTGATCAAATTGGTGTGGGAGCTGGTACAGGTGGGGAGGGCAGGCCGAGGTGAGTTCATTGCAATGTGCACAAACAGGAGGACAAGGTACAAGTACAATGAGAAACGTAAGTAGGGTTAGTCAAAACTGCAGAAAGCCATTCCATCCAACCACCCATGAGTCCTCATGGAAATTAAAGCAGCAAAAAAAAAAATCCAAACCATAAAAACTACAATAATTCCACAGAAGTAGCTAGGAATTTCAATACAGTTCATTAATAATAAAAAAAAATCAGGTTGTTAGCTCATTCTAGTAATGATAACTTGTGGTTAAACAAAAACACAGCTAATTCACCGATATGCTCAAGTAACCTGTCGTCATTACTGTAACTACAAACCCCTCACTATCTGACTCATGGCCTGCAATCTTCTCAGTGTGAAGATACATAGAGGGCCAACAAAAACAAGACTGAAAAGCTAACAAAACCCTCAGATGTGGTGACGTGACAGGACATAGGGACAAAGGGGGAGCTATCCTGCACCCTCATAAACAACCTGTGCACCAGTGACAGATTACTGCTGAGTCCCTGCAGGATACCATAGACACAAGATTCTGCAAATGATGGAAATCTTGAACGCCACACACTAAATCTTGGAGGAACTCAGCAGGTCAAGCGAAATATGGGGAGGGGAATAAACACCTTTCCACTATTTCAGACAAGGCTGGACAAAGGCTTGGAGCTCTGCGGAAAGCAGCATCCAAGCTAGACAAAGAGGGCAGAGCCACGGTTTACAAAGCCCAGGTACGAAGTATCATGGAGTATGCCCACTTATCATGGATGAGTGCCTCACAGAGCTTCCTCAGCCAGCTTGACTCCACTCAAAGAAAGGCTCTCAGGATTATAGATGTAGATGAAACCAGGGGAGAAGCTAGCCATCAGTAGTTTACACAACAGACGACAGGTTGCTGCAGCTACCCTGCTATACAAAATGCACAGCAGCCACTGCCCTACAGACATTCGCACCATGCTGCCTTCATCTTATGAGAGACGGCACACCACATGATAAAGTCTATCTATGCCTGCTCGTGCTGTTTCTATGTCTGATGTGAGAACCTACACACTGGATCGAAGCTTCCTTCACCGTGCTATCAGAATCTAGAACCGCCTTCCAGATGCTGTGGTTGGAAACATCTGTGACGATGGAGTCCAAGCCTCCAAGAGTCGAGTGCACAAACATCTCTGGGAGGGAAATCACGTGCTTCTTCATAAACTTTTATGAAGGGGACCAAGATGGCAATGCTTGGTTGTGGCAGGTAGGGTTAATACCTGACTTTCAAGAGCACTTGGGAGTTATGTTCCAGCTGGACTTAGTCCTTAAACTGCCCGAGAACAGTGCGGAAAGATCAGGTGCTGTTTTCTCCCTGTAGGGATTAGTTTTTAGTTCCAAGTGCTCCTGCCACATTTTGTCACCATGCAACCTTATCCTTCAATCTCTTTGAATTATGGAGGACAGCCGGTGTATAAATGTCTCTCTCCAGCACACTTCATCATGACTCCAGTATTTCTACTATTTTTTAATGTTTCTTAATTGTACAAATGATTTTTTTGTGTTCTATCACAGAGCAGCAGTGAACCATCTGATTAGCCTATCAGAGTTCTGTCTGGGAACTAGTTGACTTGATCAGCATTGCACTTAGTAAAAAAACAATTGACTTCTCAGGTGGAGACCCTTCACCGGTACCGGAGGACACACCCAGTGGCACTATCGCTGCAACTCCAGTGATTACTGCACTGGAAGAATCTGACCCTGCGAGCCTCTGAACAAGGAGTTCTAAATGGGACATACGGGAACGATGGCTCCCTGCAAATAACAACATGACGGAAGCTCTCACTCTGGGTCACCAAAGAACTTAGACAACTGTGCGTAAAAGGCAATCTGCTGGCAACTTGCCTGAAAAGATTACGTGATATTGGAGGTGCAGCAAGCACACTCCCCCTTCCAAGGTTGAGACACTTAGAAACACTCCAAACCCCATCCTCGTCCTCTCTCTCCCAAGGGCAAGAAATTTCTGGCAATTTGCTCTCTCTCCTAATGTAGAGACACTACCTCCCACTCCAACAATACATTGTCCTCCCTCTCCAACATATCATTGTCCTCACTTCCCCTTCCTCCACTAGTTACCAGCCCCCCCCCCACCCTTCTCCTCACTCCCACCCACCCGAACCTGAAACCAGCTTCTTTCAGTTTGCTATGTCAATGTCTTGTCACCATTCAGAAATCCATGCAATTTTTTTAAAAAGCATCAAGTATAGTGGATTCCTGTTAATTGGGGCACAGCAGGACCAGTACATTTTGGCCTATTTAAACAGCAGCCCCAATTAACTGAAGTTTCGAGGAAATAGTTACAAAGGCATAAAAAAGATGTTGTAATGTTTAACTAAGTAACAAATTATGTATTAAAATGAAATATAGAACAAATTTAAACACTACCAATACAGTACTATAAAACTGTATATTAGATCCTAATAGTTAAGGTTGGATTCATCCAGTGTACATTGCCATGTTCTTTTGATTGACTGTATAAACAAAATCATTGCAGATAGTGAAAAGCCTTCATACAAGGTTTTGATTATTACATCAACCAAATATTCATTTTCATTGTAATACTGTCGCTACCTTCATATTCTTTGTAGTTCTTAACTTGAAGTAGTGAAATTGTTTTATTTTCACTCCTGGCTGTTTCTGGCATCTTCAAGCCTGAATGCTTGAAACCACAGTGAGCAAAACGGTTCTGAACTGCCTTACTGCTTATTTCTCGCCAACTATCGGGAGTCAAAAATCACTGCTTTTTGGCACACAAAGAACACTATTTAAAAACTATTTGCTCTAAGCATGGTGTGGTGTCTAACAACCACACAACCACATGCAAGCCACTTAGAAACTGTTTAGCAACAGTCTCCTGTCCTGATTATGCAGCAGTGTCCCAAATCAACTGAGGGAATCCCAGCTAATTCTGAATAATTTCTGTTCTTTAGGAGTTGTCACAAATAAGTGCCTGCCCTGATTAACTAATAGCCCAATTAACCAGAATCTGTTGTACATACTGCCCTCACAAACACGATGTTTTTCTATCAGGTGGACCATGCCCCTTAAGAATGAAACAAATGAAAGGTGCCGACAATCAGAGTGATTTTCATCCATATTTAGAAAGATGGGAAAGCAGCAAGACCAGGTGAGGTGTTCCTAGGTGATCTGTAGGGTGTATTGACCCAGACCAATGAGACAAGGTTAATGATTTCATCATGAAGGTGCCCCAAGACGATAGCAATCATAATGTAGTTGAATTTTGTTTGAAGCAGGGAAAAATAGGATCCAGAGTGGCATTTATCATTGGAATAAAGGCAACAGAGAAGATGGGAAAAGCTAGCTAAGGTGAACAAGCAAATTAGTGAGCCTTCAATACAAGGACCAAAGATCAATAAAATATAATGTAAAATTAACCAGAAATAAAAGCAAATAACTGAAGTTTCTATATTTGAAAGATTGAACTGCACATTGCTCCTATAGAAACCTCTTTTCTTATAGCACAGACAGGCCCTTCAGCCCATCAAGTTCATTCCCACAATAAACTACTTATTTACATTAATCTCATTTTTAAAATTCACTCCATAATCTTATCAACTCCCCCAGTTTCTGCAGCTGCTCTACCTACTAGGGGCAATGTACAGCAGCAAATTATCCTGACAAACCCATGCTTTTGGGATATGGAGAGAAACGAGAACACCCAGTACAGACAGAACACGCAACACAAGAAATTGAGGGAGCAAAGAGGATAGAAGAACAAACAGTGCCAAAAAACTGGCGACAACAAGAAGCCAAATTGAAGCACAAACAGCAATCAAACTATGAGGGCCGTCCAAAAGGGGAATGCCTGCCAAAGCTGCAAGGTCACAGGCAGCTCGGTGATCAGAAACAGATTGACTTTATCTTCCAGAGCTGATATTCAAAGCACTTACAGGAGGGGTAGGGACACAGGCAAGGGCAGAGATGAAGGTGAATGGAGGAGAGGTAACGAGGGAGAAAACATTATTGCAGGTGGAAGGAAAATGACATCGGTACTGATAAATGACATGTTTGTACAGGGCACAGAGCACACACCAGATGAATGTATGTCACATATCCACCCCAGGGTAGACAATCACTCACCCTTCCCAGTCCATTGGGGGGGGGGTAGTGGTTGTGGCTTCTATGGCGCCTTTTTCCCAAAACTTCTGGGACATCTCAGTTCACCTTATAATCCACATTCCAACTCTAAAGTAATACAATGCTAAAAAATCTGAGGCAAATGTGAGCACTACAAGACTCCACTAATGGTAACACAACGAGGAGACAGTCCACCTTCTGGAAAGTGCAGCTAAATCTAGTTGATGGAAATCTGAAATTAATAACAGAAACCCCTCACTGGGTCAAGCATCATCTACAGAGGGCCAAGGACCCTTCACAAGAACTGAAAAACTGAGGGCAGAAAGTGCAGCTGGGTTGGCAGTGAGAATCAGTGGGCTTATAATGAATACCAGTCAGTAAAACATCGTCTTTCTGTCTCCTGGAAATGCTTACTGAGATAAGAGCATTGTACAAGATCCTAGGAATGCCACCCCCTCCTTTTCAAAAGTTGACACAGAATCACTCTCCCATGGTTTGACAATTCATCAGAAGTATGGCACTGCTTTTCTATAACTCTGGTTATCTAGAGGATGAAGGTAGCTGCCCATCGAACGATGACAGGGAGGCTTGGGGGGGGCGGGGGGAAGGGTGTGCTAACCTCGAATTTTCTGTAACACTGGTCATCTAGAGGATGAAGGTAGCTGCCCATCGAACGATGACAGGGAAGCTTGGGGGGGGCGGGGGGAAGGGTGTGCTAACCTCGAATTTTCTGTAACACTGGTCATCTAGAGGATGAAGGTAGCTGCCCATCGAACGATGACAGGGAAGCTTGGGGGGGGGCGGGGGGAAGGGTGTGCTAACCTCGAATTTTCTGTAACACTGGTCATCTAGAGGATGAAGGTAGCTGCCCATCGAACGATGACAGGGAAGCTTGGGGGGGGCGGGGGGAAGGGTGTGCTAACCTCGAATTTTCTGTAACACTGGTCATCTAGAGGATGAAGGTAGCTGCCCATTGAACGATGACAGGGAAGCTTGGGGGTGGGGGGAAGGGTGTGCTAACCTCGAATTTTCTGTAACACTGGTCATCTAGAGGATGAAGGTAGCTGCCCATCGAACGATGACAGGGAAGCTTGGGGGGGGGCGGGGGGAAGGGTGTGCTAACCTCGAATTTTCTATAACTCTGGTCATCTAGAGGATGAAGGTAGCTGCCCATCGAACGATGACAGGGAAGCTTGGGGGGGGCGGGGGGAAGGGTGTGCTAACCTCGAATTTTCTGTAACACTGGTCATCTAGAGGATGAAGGTAGCTGCCCATTGAACGATGACAGGGAAGCTTGGGGGTGGGGGGGAAGGGTGTGCTAACCTCGAATTTTCTGTAACTCTGATCACCTAGAGGACGAAATAACAGGGAAGCTTGGTGGGGGGTGGGGCCTATGCTCACCTAGAATTGACTTCCAAGGCACTCACCACCTGATCCTTGCTCACAAACAAACTACCTGTCATTACCTAACTCCAAGTCACCTTCAAAAGTCAGATACTGCTGTTTAAAATTAGTCCAAAATGAACTTTCCCTGCATTTCCTGCAAGTTCCTACAAGCTATGGTGATAAACCACTCCTTCCACCGTCAAAATTTTAATATAGACACATTTTTTCAAGGTAGGCTTGCTTCCATTCTGTACATAAAACAATCACACTGCCCACAGACGGACACTCCTGACCCTGGGTAAGCACTCCCCCAGAACTAATGCAAGAAACCCAGAGGACCCCACAGGGACCATAAAGGAAACCATTCCATTGAGTGCAGTGTGCCGAGTCAGACTACATGACCTTCTAACGTTATCCAGTCCTGTGCCTTTTCAGATATCACAGTGTACACTATTTGTCTGCGGGAGAAGCCAAAGAGCAGCAAGACTTAACCTGCCTGCACTCATCAACTCCAGCCGGCCAAGCGCGACCCGCCCACCTGTGTGCGGAAGGGTAGGGCGTGACGTGAAGAAATAGAACTGTAAATCAATTCAGCTGTACTCACCCAGGTATCACAACTCTAGAACGGTTTAAATACCTTTGCGGCAAGGGAAAGCCCGAGGAATCACCAGTCAGGAGGCAAAGCGATGGGGGGCAGGGGGTGTAGAAACCGCAGAAAGGGATACAGATCTTTCTAATGGTGCACTGGGCCACATTAAAAGGAAGACTTGACTGGTTGTCCCACTGCAGAAAGGAAGTGGTGGGTTTGGAGAAGGCACAGAAGATTAGCAGGATGAGAGGGTATTAACTACAACCAGAGTTTGGGCAAACTTGGGTTATTTTCTCCAGAGTGTCAAGGTCTGAGGGGAGACATGATGGAGATTTATAAAATTATGAGAGGTGCAGACAGGATAGGCATCAGGGTAAAAATGTTGAGTAGTGGAGGGCATAGCTTGAAGGTGAGAGGAGTTAAGTTCAGAGGGTGTGCACCGCAAGACTCTTACTCCCCCGTACACGTGTACAGTGGGAGGTGCCCAGTACAGACTGACAGAGTAGTGGTGGAAGCAGAAGCAATAATGGTGTTCAAGAGGCTTTTAGATAGAACATGAATAGGCAGGGAATGGAGGCATGATCCACATGCAGGCAGAAGGGATTCAGTTTAATTTGGTACCAAACTCAGCATAGATGCCGTTGGCAATAGGGCACATTGCTGAGCTCCTACATTCTACAAGAATGGTGTAGGATCCTGCTTTGGGGCTTTGCATGTGGTTTTGCTCTTGCTTGAGGAGAATGATCTGGCTACAGAAGGAGTGTTGCGAGGGTTTACTGGACTGATTCCTATTAATGGAAAGAGAGGAATCAAGTTGATTAGGTCTGTACACATTGGAGTACAGAAAAATGGGACTGGATAGACCTGACATGGGAAGATGTTCCAAACTGCAGGAGAGTCTGTAATGAATGTACCACAGCTCTGAGGGGCCGAAGGGTGCGGGGTAGCCCCCTCCTTTGTGAGAATCGCAAGATCACTATTGATTTGGGTCAGGAGACCCAGGAAATGAGAGAGAGACGTGCGGAGACTTGTTCCCCCGGCGATATAAAGCAATGGGAAACGGCCATTGTCTCTTGGAGACGAATTTGTGTATTGCAATACTGTGCTACGTGGAAGCCCTCAGGCAAAGTGGGCTGGTTGAGGGAGGGATTGCATCACCCCCAACCTGATTGACATCCGAGACCCTGTGAGTCAGGATAAAAGAGGGTCTGTGGGAACAGCCCCTCAGACACACCAGAAGAAACGCTAGCGATCCCGTAATAGCGGAAGCCGGTGGAAGGAGGCCACGTGCATTCGGTTCCATTTGCCCCGGAACTGGTGGCTTTTACCATGGGGGACTAGCTTTTAGCTAACAACGGGGAAACCAACTCCCCCCGACTCAAAGGATTGGCATCATAAAAGAACTGGGCAAGTTTAACCCGTCTTTCTCTCAAACCCAAAACGCTGCAGCTTGAACGAACTAACAGTGACTTTTATATTTCCATTGGACAATACATTATCCCCTAGACAACGATAGAGCTATTTCTTATTGATTATTATTATACCCACGCTTTTAGATTTAGTATTGACGACGTATATTATCTGTATGTTTGCATTGATCTTATTTTTGTGTATCTTTATCAATAAATACTGTTAAAAATAGTACCATCAGACTTCAACGGACCTCTCTATCTTTGCTGGTAAGTGACCCAGTTATGGGGTTCGTAACAAGTCTAGAACTGGGGGTCACAGCTTTAAAAGAACTGAGTGGATCATTTAGGACAGAGACCAGGAGGAATATCTTCACCCAGAGCATGGTAAACCCGTGGAATTTTCCACCACAGAAAGCAGTGAAGACCAAGACATACAAAATTTTCAAAGATTAGTTAGACACAATTGTTAATGCTAAAGGCATCAAGAATTATGGGGAGAAGATGGGAACAAGGTACTGAAGAGACTGACCAGCCATGAGTGGGTTGAACAGAAGAGTAGGCTCAAAGGCTGAATGGCCTATTTTATAGATCCCATGTTTCTGACAGGGCAAGTGCTATGGTGTGGCAGAGGAAGACACTGGTGGAAGCTATGTTCGTCATTTTTGTTTTTTTAAAAAGGGAGTGTCCTGATATCTTTAACATCCAACTCACATCAACAGTAAAACTGAATACACTCACAAGAGACTGGTTTAAAAACCAATATACTCCAGGGAGGGCCCTACTAATACCAACACTCTGCTAAGCACTGACACTCTCCTTGGGAGACCAAGCAAATATGGACGCATTCCCAGGGAGACACTGTATGCAAAATGGAAAGATGATACAAATAAATTGATTGAACTTTATAACTATTACACTGAATTTCACAATTCTGTCCTACTCCACTCAGTACGGCAATAGTTTTTGATTTTGTATCTAATTGTCTTCTGAGAGGCTGGATTTTACCTGCTGCTTGACATTCCTTGTTCTAACAGCTCTCCTCGTGAGGTGCTGTTTCTAGGCTGTCCATTCACCTGGTCTGTGGTGGCCCCGGCTTCAGGCCTCAGCTCCCTCAGCAGTGGAAGTTGCCTCTTCCCAAGCCCTCACTCAACTGGGTCCAGGTCAAGCTGCCCAGTAAGACAGTGGCAGGTGGAGCAGGTCCACAGGCAGGAGAGGGAAGAGCGCCCTAGCATGGGTTGTGAGAGGCTAGTTCACACTCCTTCGAGATGAAGATCCATCCCAGACATTTGAACACACAAATCCAACCTCACCCCAAACAGGACAGAATAAATCTACTGCAGGTCTCCAGGAGTGTAACCTCCTCCTTCCCCCCAAAAAGTCATTCCACACTCAACATCACAAATCTCACCATATGAGGGATCATGCTGTGCACAAACTCAGCATTTCTTAGGGTACAGCTAGTACAGCCACTGCTCCAGAAACCCAGGTTCAATCCTGGCCTCCATTGGTGTCTCCACCTCTTCTCCCCACACCCCCCCCCCCATAGGTGCCTCTCAGCCACCCCCCCCAGGGAATGGCTCTCACCCCACTCCCCCGTACGTGCCTCTCAGCCACCCCCCCCCAGGGAATGGCTCTCACCCCACTCCCCCGTACGTGCCTCTCAGCCACCCCCCCCCCCAGGGAATGGCTCTCACCCCACTCCCCCGTACGTGCCTCTCAGCCACCCCCCCCCCCCCAAGGGAATGGCTTTCACCCGTCCCCATCTCTGTGGAGTTTGGACGCTCTCCCAGTGTGAGCTTCCCCCAGGTGCATGGTATCCTCTCCCGTTTTCCCAAATGCACGTAGGTTGGTAGGAGTATGTAGGAGAGTGCTAGCGTGTAGTGAAGTTATAATAGGATTAGGGGAAGTAGGTGTTTGATGGTCAGCAGAGACTCAGGGCACCCAAGGGCCTGTTTCTGTGTTGTATGACCTACAAGTTACAACATTTGTGAAGCAGTTCCCTGTCTATAAGGTGCTCTGGGAATATCCCACAAACGTACAGAATAATAGCAATTCCTTTCTTCCCATCTCTGTTCCTGCTTACCCTCTCGCTCCTCAGATTTCCAGCTCTTCTTGGCAACTTCTGCCAAGGCTCCAATCCCAAGTCCAACTGCCAAACCTGTTCAGAGAGAAGTGAGAATGAGCAGCCAGCAAGAAAGCCCAACTCTTATCACCCCCCCCCCACTCCGCCCTGGATATGACATTCACCAGCAGACCTCTGAACCACAACCCACCTTCCCCTCCCCGGTTCTCATTGTGGTACTGCAGGGATAGCCAGCACCATCAGGACCAAAACAAAATCCTGAAGGAACTCAGTGGATCAGGCAGCATCAGGAGGAAAGAAGTCGATTATTCAGGTCAAAATCTTTCATATGATCTAACTGAGTAGAGGGGTACCAGTATGACGAGGAGAGGGGAAAGGGTGTGGAAAATGATAGAGAACTGGAAGTGATGGGTGGAGCCAACAAAAAGCTGAGGTTCTGAAATTGGATAGGAGAGCATTTAGAGCACGGAGTCAAAAAAGGGAGATGGAGTGAGCAGATGGCAACTGTAAGAAGGGACCCAGTGGGAGGAGTATGTGGGTGATGGACAAATGGAATAGGTGGAAAAGAGGCAAGAAGCAGGGTGATCAAGGGCTGGGAGACAGGAATAGTTGTGTGGAGGAGGAACCGGTTAGATCAGAAGGAGAGAGACAGACAGAAAGAGGACAGAGAGGGGAGGAACCCATCAGGACCAGCTTTAGCATATAACATCTTACTTATGAAGCTAATAGGTTTTAGTGAGTCATATGAACAAGTGAATCTCTGACAGTTCTGCACTCTTTCTGTGCTCTACCACAGGGTCATCTTTGAATCAAACAAGCCAGAAAAGCAAATTTGGAACAAGTCATCTCCCCATCAGTTACGAGGTGGACTCCTGTAATCTGGACACACTCTTGTAGGCAAGCACGTTGGAAACTTGTGAAATTGAATCATAATCTCAATGACAATGTGTACAGACTAAACTAATGGGTCAGATTTATCTACACAGTAAACATAAAACAGAAGCCGGGGGAGAAAGTGTAGCACAGACAGAACAACAAAAATAAAGTTGTTCTACAAGAGTCACACATGTTTTAGAAGAGTGAGGATGGAACTGGCCATCAGTGACTACAGAAAAACAATCTATGGCAAATTTATTATTAACAGACCCCTCTTTACGACCTACACATTTTTTCATTATTTAATTTCAAGTTAAGGCATTTGATTGTCCCCACCTCCCCACTAGCACCCCGTCCGTATTCTAGACAAGCCGAATAAAGCATTCAGAAGAGTGCTCGGAGATAAACTCAATGAGTGCATCTGGAGATTCCAAAACTTGGATTGAGATGGAAATCCAGCAGACCAAGATAACCTAACAAGTAAAGACACAGAGGAATGTCAGACCTCCTAGCAAACTGAAACCTGATTCTCCACTTTTACAGAATTATGCAGAATTATGCCCCTTTCAGGCCCCCCTCCCTACTGGTTTACTCAGAGAGGATACTCTATGAAAGATCCAAACTCACGCCCATGCCTCCTGACCACAATCAACACCACCCACCCCCCCATGCTTGTTACAGTGGTTCCCCAGCTGGCATTAATTCCAATTTGCTGTACAAAAATTAGTAATGCTTCTTCTGTGTTCATTTTTCTCAGTCTCTGTGTTAATTTACTTTGTAAATAAACCTTTCCTTAAAATGTACTGGAAAAAGGTGTTGAATGGGTCCCTCTGATCCATCCACAATTCCGCAGATAGTGAAGTATCAGCAGTATCATCAGTGAGAGGTTCAGGAGAGGAACATTTGTACCACAGAAGCGCCAGGCAAAGTCCACCTCCAACACGAGAGAGTAATAATACACCCAAGGTATACAATGACACTTGTCACTACATCCCTCACAAATCAACTGTCTGGTGAAGGTCATTGCTGCTTCAGCTGGCCAGCCATGAACACTGTGGCTACAAAAGTATTCTGCAGTGTGCAACTCTTCTCTTGACACCCCAAAACCTTTCCACCAACAACGTTCAATCAGGAGCAGGCTGGAATACTCCTCATTTCCCTGAAGGAGTGCAGTTCCAACAGCTTTCAACAGTATCCTGAGCAAAGCAACTGTATGAATAACAGCCCATCCACTGCTCTAATCATTCATTCATTTCCTCAAGTTTACTGTTGTTATGAGCACACATACGCAGGGTATAAATGCCAGGAAAACTGGCTTCATGAAGCAGCATATTACATTACAGAATGAGAACAAATACAGCTAACTCAAGATAAATTATACATGATTACACAAGTACAAATTAAACCTAATGACACTCGTGAAAGATTGAGAGAGAGACAAGTCTGAAGTAGTGTTAAGTCCAAGGTCAGATTAAGAACCCGCACCCCTGGCCAAAGTAACTGCAATATGAACCGTCTGCAAAATGTAGAACAGTCACTCATTCAGGCTACTCCGACAAACCCACCCCCTCTACCACCAAGGACAAGGCAGGAGGTGCAGGGGAACACCACCACCTGCAAGTTCCCTTCCAAGACCCACATCATACTGACTTGGTGTTCCTACATCGTCACTGGTCCAAAACCAGAAACTCCCTCTCCAACAGCAACTTCACCAGAAGGATCACAGCAATTCAAGAAAGCATTTCAACCCCATCTTCAAGGGCAATTAGGGAAGGGTAATAAATGCTGGCATTGCCAGTGACATATTATTAATTCCCCACTAATGATAATCCCAAATTACAACGGTACTTAGTAACCAACTGATGGTTACTACCCACCGCCTGTGGGTGGTGTTGGATTCTCAATAGGTTTGAAGATGTTGGGCCTGAACTTACTTGGTCAAATAACTCACACCCTTCCCAAGTATGTCTCTAATCTCCCTGCTAGCAGCAACTATGACACATTCACTTCAGCATCTCTTGCCTCTTTGGCTGATGTCCTCCCCCATATGGAG
Organism: Hypanus sabinus; assembly: GCF_030144855.1. NCBI lineage: Eukaryota > Metazoa > Chordata > Chondrichthyes > Myliobatiformes > Dasyatidae > Hypanus > Hypanus sabinus. Next base: position 114,449,219 of record NC_082715.1, read on the forward strand.
CAACTCCTCTCTCAGAACAAGTGCCAAATGCCTAGAAGAGGTCTGACAGAAGCTCTAAGCAACAAATGGTTTGAAAAGAAATTGGAAGGAGCAACTGCTTTCAGGGCAATGAGATAGTCACCAGAAGAAAACAATTGCTTAAAAGACCTCAATAGCTACTACTCCCTTACAGTTTAGAAAGTAGCTACCATCCAGCATACATTGCCTGAAAAGGCAGTGGGTGACTTTCAAAGATAGTGAAGACAGTTGGACAGGGAGGTAAACAGAAGGTTTAGAGGGACATGGGCCAATGCAAGTAAACAGTACTAGCTCTGTTAGTCAACATGGTTGGCATGGATGAATTGGGAAGGGCCTGCTGGCTTGTTTCTGTGCTGTATAGCTCCACAAATCTACTATTAAGGGATTAAAAACTTGAAAAATTAGCAGGGTCACAGCAGTCAACAATTACATGAACAGCTCTTCCAAACATGCCAAGCCAGATCAAAAGGCCATTTCAAGTTTCTAGCATCTGCAAGTTTTTTAAAATTTCACTTACAGACGAAATATATTACCATTCACTCAGAAACATAATGAAAGGGCAGGACTGATAACTCAACATTCCAGGACAAGGAACCAATTTTCATGCATGGCTGGAGATGTAAAAGGAGGAGACATTGCAATTTTGAGTTTGAGGGAATACACCATCAGTGATCACTTTATTAAGTACACCTGCTCATTAATGCAAATATCTAATCAACCAATCATGTGGCAGCAACTCAATGCATAAAAGCATGCAGACATGGTCAAGAGGTTCAGACCAAACAGCAGAATGGGGAAGAAATGTGATCCAAGAGATCCTGACCATTGAATGGTTGTTGGTGCCAGACAAGGTGATATGACTATTTCAGAAACTACAGATCTCCTAGGATTTTCACACACAATACTCTTTAGAGTTTAGAGAGAAGGGTGTGATAAACAAAAAAAAAACAACCAGTTAGCAGCAGTTGTGTGGGCAAAAACACTTTGTTAATGAGAGGGGTCAGGAGGTTGGCCAGACTGGTTCAAGGCAACAGTAACTCAAGTACCACGCATTGCAACAGTGGTGTGCAGAACAGCATCTCTGAACACACAACACATCGAACCTTGAAGTGGATGGGCTACAGCACACTGGGTTCCATTCCTGTTACAAATAAAGCAGCTACTGAGTGTATGTCTTAGAAAGCTCTTTAAAATGTGGTTATATGCATGCATGTACCTAAAAAAATTAATAATATTTGCTCTACATCTCATAATAGTGAACTAAATTGAATTGACTTTATGAATTACATCCTTCATATACACCAGTAAAAAATCATTAAGTTATGTCTCTGAGTAAATGTGCAATTTATAGTAATTTATAATAAATAGTATGTACCACAGGATAGTCAATATAACATAGAAATACAGTGCAATCAGCATGAATTAATCAGTCTTTAGTCCTGGTGGAAGAAGCTGTCCCAGAGACTGTTGGTCCTGGCTTTTATGCTGCAGTACTGTTTCCCAGATGGTAGCAGCTGGAACAGTTTGTGGTTGGGGTGACTCGGGTCCCCAATGATCGTTTGGGCCCTTTTTACACACCTGTCTTTGTAAATGTCCTGAATAGTGGGAAGTTCACAACTACAGATGCACTGGGCTGTCCACATCATACTCTGTAGAGTCCTACGATTGAGGGAAGTACAGTTCCCTACCAGGCAGTGAAGGAGCCAGTCAGGATGCTCTCAATCGTGCTGCTGTAGAAAGTTCTTAGGATTTGGGGGCCCATACCAAACTTCTTCAACCGTCTGAGGTGAAAGAGGCTCTGTTGTGCCCTTTTCACCACACAGCCAGTATGTACAGACCACGTGAGATCCTCGATGATGTTTATGCTGTGGAACTTAAAGCTGTTTACACTCTCAACCCCAGAGCCATTAATGGCAATAGGGGTTAACCGGTCTCCATTCCTCCTGTCGTCCACAATCAGCTCCTTTGATTTTGCGACATTGAGGGAGAGGTTGTTTTCTTGACACCATTGTGTCAGGGTGATGACTTCTTCTCTGTAAACTGCCTCATTATTATTTGAGATTAGGCCAATCAGTGTAGTATGGTCAGCAAATTTAATTAGCAGATTGGAGCTGTGGCGACACAGTCATGGATATACAGAGAGTAAAGGAGAGGGCTTAGGACACAGCCCTGAGGGGCTCCTGTGTTGAGGGTCAGAGAGGCAGAGGTGAGGGAGCCCACCCTTACCACCTGCCAGCGATTTGACAGGAAATCCAGGATCCAGCTACACAAGGTAGGGTGAAGGCTGAGGTCTCTGAGCTTCTTGTCGAGCCTGGAGGGAATTATGGTGTTGAATGCTGAACTGTAATCCAAGAACAGCATTTTTTAATGGGAGCAGATGTAGAGACAAATAAGCTCATCAGTCAGGGCATTCATTTTAGGAGTTGGGACATGATGTTGCAGATGTACATGAAGGGCAGGGTTTAGAAGACGAAGGTCCAAAAGAAGGAAATGGAATGAGCACTGCAGTCGGCAGTGCCAAAGGGCCTGTATCTGTGCTGTATTGCTTCATGATTCTAAATTACAGAGAGGTTCGGACTGTAGTAGTAAACAATTTCTAGTTGCCCAATATAACCGAATCACAGAAACTTGTTCACACAGAGAGTGCTGAATTTGTGGAATTCTCTGCCGCAGGAAACAGTTGAGGCCGGTTCATTGGCTATATTTAAGAGGAAGTTAGATATGGCCCTTCTGGCTAAAGGAATCAGGGGGTATGGAGAGAAAGCAGGTGCAGGGTTCTGAGTTGGATGATCAGCCATTCTGAACAGCGGTGCAGGCTTGAAGGGCCGAATGGCCTACTCCTGCACGTATTTTCTATGTTTCTATCACTTTAGTATTAAGAGATTAGAGGGATGGAATTTTTAAAGTGCATCTAGAAGAGCTTTTCGGGTCAGTACATAGCTAGCCCTGCTAGAGAATGGATGGCACTAGACCCAAGGAATGTAGCCGGGAATACGGCTAAAGTGTCAACATGAGACAATTTTGAAGATAGTTTAAAATAACTGACTGTTATGCAAAGAGGGCAAGGACTGAAAACTAAAATCCTGAACTGGTATTAGGCCAATTTTAATAACATATGGGATACTGGTTTTCATTAACCAGGACACAATAATAGAGAGAGAGAAAAAGTAAAAGGGCTATGGTACAGCTCTGACTTATAATCCTTAAGGACACAATTGCACTAGAGAGAACACAGAAGACATTTATCAGGACATAGAGTGTTTCCGTTATGGAGGAGAAAATGGACAGGCTGGGCTCATCTCATTGGAGTGGAAGTGGCTAAGGACGGACCTAACAGAGCTATTCAAAATTATGAGGGGCACAGATAGGGTTGATAGAAAGAAACTGTTGCTCAAAGCATGTCAGAAAACTAGAAGGCATAGGTTTAGAGTAAGGCTAAAGGTTAAACATTGTAACCTTTAACAATTAAAACACTAGGAACCCAAGGAAGAACATTTTCAACCCAAAGGACGAACACATTGCCTGAGAATATGGTGGAGGCAGAGACTCTTAAAACTTTTAAGGACTTAGAAAAGCACTTAAATTGCAAAGGCACCGGAGACAGAGAAAGTAATGGAAAATACATTAGAGTCAATGGGTAGAAGGTGGGTAGAAGGGCCTATTTCTGTACTGCTTTGACTCAATGACACTCCAAGTGTAAAATATAAAAAGCAAAGGCCAGGCATTTCATTCTATTTTAACTCTGAACCAGATCCAAAACTTTACAAGTCCCTGCCATTCTCTTGGCGCAACAATTAAGTGAAAACTGACCACAGGGACTTCTTTGACTGGCATGAAGCTAGAACGAAAACAAAGAACAATATGCCAGATAAAGAAAAACAGAAAGGAACAGACAGTATTACCTCCAAAACTGGCCAGCCGACCAATCCTTGTGGATGGAACCTTCCGCTCCCGAGCCCGCTCACTCAGCTGGGAAGACAAAATGGACTGTGAGCAGAGAGTAGGGTGGGGGGCTCCCATTTCATTAGACCCTTCCACAATCTTTGTACTCAGCAAGTGGAAATTAGTTTCTGCTACAATGCAGGTAACAAAAAAAAATCTACATGTGCACAGCAAGCAAACAACCTGCAGGAAGAAATTAATGGGTTGAGCCGCTACTGTGGAGGATGCAATGTCAACGTTTAGGATAAATTCCTGCACCTGCAATCCCTTCACGTCTCACAGAAAAGTACAGCACAAAACAGGCCCTTCAGCCCATCCAATCCATGCCAAACCATTCAGACAGCCTACCCCTATTGATCTGAACCGGGACCACAGCCCTCCACACCCCTACCACCCACTGTGCATAGAAAGACCCCACCACAGCAAAGTCATGGAGCCATTGGTTTTGGACCTTGGTTGAGATACAATCAAAGAACACTGACGTTCTTACTTGGAGACAATGGAACTTGTGTTCATCCAACACATCTAGAATGTTGTTTTTCTAATAGCCCTGCATGGGCAGCTTTGGCATGAATTTCACATACCCTTACAACACAGGCTATTACATCATCAAGTCTATGCATATGGAACAATAGTGCAGACTACTATCTAAACGGGGAGAAGGTTCAAACAGCAGAGGCACAGAGGAACTGTGGAGTCCTTGCACAAGACTCACAGAAGGTTAAATTATAGATTGAGTCTGTGGTAAAGACGACATTCATTTCAAGAGGAACAGAACATAAAAACAAGAGAAAACGCTGAGGCTTTATAAGACACTAGTCAGGCCACATTTGAAGTATTGTCAACAGTTCTGGGCCCCATATCTCAGAAAGGACACGTTTCTATGGAGAGGGTCCAGAGGAGGTTCACAAGGATGATTCCAGAAATGAGGGGTTAACATATGAGGAGTGTTTGGAATTTAGAAGAATGCTGGGGGATCTCATTGAAACCTACTGAATTTTAAAAGGAATGGTTAAAGTTAATAGAAAGGATGTTTCCTATAGGGCGAGTGTCCAGAACTAGAGCGCACTTCAATTTTTAGAGCCTCAAAATTGAAGGGCAGCCCTCTTTGGCCAGAGAGTAGTGAATCTTTGGAAGGTTCTGCTACTGAGTGCTGGGGAGGACAAGACCATGGGTATGTTTACAGTGAAAAAGGATAGCTTCCTGATTGGTCAGGGCAGCAAAGGTTATGGCAAGAAAGCAGAGTGGGATCAGCCATGGTGGAATGGCAGAGCAAACTCAATGGGCTGAATGGCCTAATTCTGCTTCTGTATCTTATGGAACTCTCAGAGAAAATCCTATAAACCCTATTCCCCCAGTAATTTCACCATCATCTACTCCCTCTCACCACTCTCCCAATTGTACTGCCACCCACCAACACCAGGGCCCATTTACACTGGCCGATTCATCTAAAACCCATTTTCTGGATGGAGGAGGAAACCAGAGCACTCTGGGAAAACCAACACAGGCAAGGGGTGAACAGGTAAACCCACAGAGACATTACCTGCTGTAAAAGACTGAATTGGAGTCATTCGAGATACACCACTATGTGTATAGTTGGGCTTGGACAGCACAGTTCCCCATTGGGTCACAGCATCAACAGTAGAGACCCAAAGGATTTTGTGTTTAGAGAGAAGATTAGTGACAAACCCAGTATGCTCCCATTCCCCAAGTTTCAGTACAATGGTGTGGCTTAAAGACAGAACCCTCCTAGATTACTACACCTGACTGGCATAAACAGACATCAGGAATGTACCAAGTGCACAAAGACCAGGAAGAGAGATTCACACATACCAACTGACTGCATAACAGTCTGGTATGGAGGCTCCAATGCACAGGATCACAACAACCTGTAGAGGGTTGTAGACTCAACCAAGTCCATCATGGGCACAGGCTACCCCTCAAGAAGGCAGCATCTATCACTCAGGACCCTAACCATCCAGGACATGCCCTCTTCTCATTACTACCACTGTGGACCCTCCAGACATTTCTAGAGAAATCTCTTCTCTCAGAATCCATGCAATTCTCTACTTGAAAGACTGTGGAAGCTGGATCATTAGAATTATTTGAAGTGGAAGTATTATACATTTTGACAGATTAAGGAACTGAGTGCTATGGGGAGACAGGCTTACGTGACCCACTCCTGCTCCTGTTTTCTCATGTTTGTGTATAGCTCATTGGCTAGGCTTCCCAAAACTGTGAGGAGACAATGTCTAAATGTAAGCTTCAGTGTTTATTCAATGCATTCTTGAACCTACTCCAGAATCCCACCCGTTGACATAAAGTTGCAATTTACCCTTAGTGTAATCTTTCCCCCTCAACAATTGGACCTTCAATCCTGGACTGCTTCGTTTCCAGATACAGTACAGAATACGACTTCACATTACACACAATTCGCCAATGCCTACTTCTAGCAATGACTCATTTGGATTACTTTCTTATGACAACATGGATTACTTGATCCACATTACAATATCAGCGCCCAGAAAAACATTCCCTCCAGTTTGGTTTCCCATTTTAGGAATGAGAGAAAAAAAATCTCTTATACCATATGCTCCTGGAACTTCACATTCTCACACAGCCCTCAATACACTACCTTCCAGATTCCACCACTCACCTGAACTAGGGCCCGTTAACCTACCAACCAGTCCTGATGAAGAGTGGTTGAAACTGTTTATTCTCCTCCATAGATGCCGCCTGACCTGCAGCATTCCTGTGTAGGTGTGGATGCGTGCACAAATGACTGCGGGCGTGTATGTGTGCACTAACCTACTAACCCACAAGGTCACAGGAAAACATGCGAAGTCTACCAGTCAGGATTGAAGTCCGTGGAGTGTGAGACAACAGCATCAACTGTAGGCCCAATATGCTGGATCCCTCTACAACGTCACCTTGCTCCTGATCTCTGACTGATAGCCTTAAAGACCTCAAAGGTTGCTGTTTATCCTTCTACGTTCCAAGGAATAAAAATCTAGCCTCACCCACCTCTCCCTATAACTCAGGCCCTCTATTCTTGAGAATATCCGTAAATCTTCTACACTTTTTCCATTTAACCATATCTTTGCTTCAGACTGATGAGGGCATACTTTTTATTACCCTTACTAAAGCTCAGCCTTTTTTGCTCCAAGAAACCAACCTTGCTCTCTCTCTAGCTTTCACAGGAGTGCTGGCACTACAAGTTGGGACAAGACTCAACCCCAAAGACAACTTTTTCACCCATGTGGAACAAGCTGTCAAAGGAAGTGCCTGAGGCAGGATCATTAACAACATTTAAAAGGCACTTGGACAGGCACATGGATAGGAAAGATTTAGTTGGATATGGACCAAATGCAGGCAAATGGAACTAGCTCAGATTGGCAACTTGATCAGAATCCACTAGTTGGGCTAAAGGTTATGTTTCTCTGCCACATGATTGACTCTAGCCCCTCCCCACACACACAAACCCAGGCAATATCACCTGCACAGATCATGGTGATATCCCCCAGATACACTCAAACACTACCTCACGAAGAAGCAAACCCCAGTGTCACCCATAGATGCGCCTGCATGCACGGTGGCACAGCTGGTAGAAATGCTGTCACAGTGTGAGGCTCCTGGTACAGTGTGCACGCTGCATGTTCTCCAGGACTAGGCGTGTTGCTTCCATGTGTTCCTGCACCCACCCACACCCCACAAACATGCAAGGTGAAACTTTAATAGGCTGCTACAAATTGGTCTTAATGTACAAATGGATGACGGTATGGGCGGGTGAAGAGTAAGGGAGGGGGATGGTTGAGGAAACTCTTCTGAAAATACAGGGGGGAAAAAATGATTAACATAAACGAACCTGAGCAGTGAGCCAAAAGGCATGTACATCTGTGTCTCCCACACACACACTTTTTACATCGATAGCATTCTGCATAGCATCTCCCATCCTCATGAACCCATTACACTACCTTACTTACTTTTCCACACTACTTATTAAACTTATATTTCTGTTTGTAGTTTATAGTATTTTATTATGTATAACAACGTGCTTCTGCTGTAAAACAACAAACTTCATGACAAATGCGAGTGATGTCAAGCCTGATTCCTCTCTGATAAAGGCCGGTAAGACAGGCATACTGTAGCAGCTGCTGCACCAGTCAGACCGTGCAGTCACTGCAAAACCCAGTCTAGAATTACACCCTCCCTGTCATCCCAAAGGTAGCTGTGGAACGCAAACATCAAGTTTCTTTAAATAGTAATCCAGCTCTAGTGTGGTAAAGGCTATGGTGGGGTTGGGGAAGGGTTAAGAGTGAGGAGATGGAAGAAGAGTAACCTACCATCTGTCTGTAGGGTTTGTCTGCTGGGCTGACTTTAGCCTCTCTAGCCTTGTCAATGTCCTCTGCAGTCAGGCCACTAACGGAGCGGTGGTCTTGGTGGAAGAAGCGCATTTGGGCCACGGATGAGAAAGGACGGCTCGGCTGCCCAAAGTGCTGACCTTCCTTCCCAGGGGAGGGGAGGTCAAAGACTGCAGGGTCACCCATCGCCTGGCATTGCTGGTTATCCGTGGCCAAGTCTGGTTCCTTTGAGTCCGAGGCCTTGCTGGAAAGGTCAAATGTGGAGGAGAAATCCTCCTCTGGTTCTGTGAAGTCTTTCCACTGTGACCCAGAGTCCTGGAAAAGAGACCATACCAACAAGTTAGTGGCCAACTTCAAGCAGGAATTTAGTGACAGCCAGAGCCCATGGAGAAAACATACCTGACACAACAGTCACATTCTTACCCCAGCAGCCAATAATAACTAGGGAATTATCCATGATGGAATAGTCTCCATTTACTTGGATAAGTACAGCTCTAACACCATCCATGAAAAAGCAGCCAAATGATTGGCTCCTTATCAACCATTCTCCATCTCTGGCACACAAAAATGTCTCCCAACTAAAAGATGCATTGCGGTCAATTGTTTGCCCAAATTCATGATCTCCACTGCTGAAAGGGCAAAGGAGGATGAGAACAGGACACCATCACCTGCAGGTTCCCCTCCCTCCCCCTTGCCATCCCAACCTGGGAATGGAAAGCTGATCCTGCATTGTCAGTGGTCTAAATCCCTGGAGCTCCCTCCCCAACAGCACTAAGGAAGCACCTTCACCAGAAGGACCATAACAGTTCAATAAGAGAGCTCACCTCCAACTTCTCAAGGGGCAGAGAGGGATGGGAAATAAATGCTGGCCTTGGTAATGATTCCTCGCTACAGTAAGTCAACAATTGGTTTTATTAGTACCTGCATCTTGCCCACCGCTGTGTTGATGACGTCCTCAGCAGATGCCTGCCAGTCTCTGGCCACAGCCATTGCTTCACTGCCCAACACCTTGACACGCAGCTGTGTGGCCTGTGTCTCCACAATGGCTTGGCTCAGCTTCGCTAGGCCCCTCGCCAACATGACAACATCCCCTGCCATCTTCAGCCTTCTCTCCACCCTTTAACTGCGGAAACACAAAACCCAAACCAAACAGTTAAAGCAGAGGCCACCTCACCAAACAAGGGAAAGCACACTAATATAAAAACTCACTTGCCCCAGACAAACCAAACCCTTCATCCACAAGAAATAAAGGGATGGCAAGTTAGCCACCGCCCTCTGCTGCTGGCCCATTCCTTTTTGCTTAACACTCATTCTCATTTACTCAGAAGTCCCATGTTCTGAACCAGTGGGACAGGGACCAACCTGACCTTCCTCTTCCTAACCCAGTGGTTCACACTCAATGTCGCTATCCCATCAGGCACTGCTCATATGCAGGCTTAATCTGGAATGAGTGGCCAAGCTCAATGTGCTCAGGGGGCCTCTGGATTGACTGGGCTTTGGTGGGGGAGGGGGGAAGAGCAGAATGGCAGTTGGAAAGGAGGTGCAAAGTGTCTAAATCATTGAGACATTCCCTCAGCCAGTCTGCGCCATGTACAAACCCTTTTCTCCTTCCCCATGCCAATCTCTCAATAGCTCATCCCTCTCCATTCCCCCGCTTCACATTCTTCACTTGAATTTCCTTTAGCAACCTTGCACCCCACCCCCAGACTGAGGCTGGGACTCCGTAACTTTTACAAAGTATCTTAACACTACCTGGCCCAGAATTGTCCTTTGAAGCCCTTACTAATCAGGATCTGTTTTAAATTTATCTAACAACTTGGCCATCTTTGACAACGAATTCCACAGATTCAACAGCCCCCCCCCACCACCCCCGGCTAAAGAAATTCCTCATCTCTGCTCTAAAGCAACATCATTCTAATCTGAGGTTGTGCCCAGACAACCACATTCTGTAATACTTGCAGCCCTGCAGAAGTAGGCAGATCTTCTGCAGACAACAGAATCGTCCCCTAGGCCCAGCTGCTGGCTTTTCCTGAAGATCAGAGGAGACAACAGCACACACAACCCATCAGATCTGAGCTCAGCAATTGGTTTTACGCTGGTGGCCACAAGTAGCACCCTTGCCTCTGTCAGAGGTCAGGTTCAAGCTCTAACCAGTGGCTGAGCTCAAAATCCAGCTAACACTTCAGAGCAGTGCCACGAGAGTACAGCTACACTGGGAGAGGCTGAATGAGTTCTTCCTTCCACATCTTCAGAACTCAACCTTCCAGATGGTGTTGAACCAAGGCTCTGTTAGTCCATTCAATTGCAAGGGATAAATTGTAAACTGGTGAATTAGTTTATTATCATCCAAATCCCTGTAATGAGGTACAGTGAAAAAAATGGTTTTGCACATCATCCACACAGATCATTTAATCACATTAGTACATCAACAAATTACTTATTTCTAAAAATACGTTATTCAGGATGACAGAGTGGAGCAGCTCATCGAGCTTCTACCTGCCAGCTCTGGTGACCCCTTCAATCCTGATGTCCAGTGCTGCTCTCCCAGTGACCACATGGGCTTCTTCTGAGTGCTCCTGTTTCCTTCCATATCCCAAAGACACACAGGTCTTGAGATTATTGGCAACTGTAAATTGCTGTTAGTGTGTGGGTGAATTGTAGAATCCAGAGAGAGTTGAAGGGAACATGGGAAGAATAAAGTGAGATTACAGATGCCACCCTTCCTTCCCCCCCCCCCCCCCGCCCCAGATTAGAACATCCGACCTACTGCATACAAACCTCGTAGATATGAACTTTTGGGAGACTGGCAGGATGGATTCGCAGGGTGCTGCAGGACCACAGACACCCACTCCCAACTGGGAACTCCAATCACAGTCACATTTCTGACTTGCAAACCATTTGGGTTATGAACTGGTCTCAAGAACAGACCCCTGCCATTACCTGGAGAGGACCAGTAACGTAGGATTAGTGTTTGATGCTCAGCGTGCACTCGAGGAGCTGGAGGGCCTGTTCCCTTACAGTACACAATAACATTGCTCCTTGTTGGAGCTTACTGTGCAGAAACTGGTTGCCACTAATCTCGTATCATTAAAGAAATCAAATTAATTTGGCACAAGAGGCTGCTGATGAGCCTTAGAAACAGCAATCACATTAATCCTATATCGCCCATCCTATTCCCTTAGTCCTATAAATAATTTACGCTCAAGTACCCTCCCAAATCCCTTTCCAAAACCCTGACTAATCCAGTTTTTAACCACTCCTATGGGATGCAAGCTTCAGATTACATCTGTCTCTCAAACAAGTATTTCCTCTTATCCTCTTCAAGAATGTTCAATCTTCAAAAGGTTAGTGTTAATTGTAAAATTTACAACGCACTCTTGGACATCCTGAAATTAAGGAAAGCACAGTCCTCCCCATTGCTCAGCAAGGATGTGTGTCTGGGTGGCCTGAAGATCTACAATCTTAACACAATATATAACACCTTACCCTTAGAAATATGGGTGCTCATGAATCACTTCCTTACTTCAAGAGAACTGTTGAGAGAAAACTTCTGATTGAGCAACTCACTGTGAAGCAATAGCAATGCTCCTTAAAGGGGAAATACACGCTTCTTCAGATGGCCAAGTACTTAAACATTCAACAGTGAGAGAGAGCTGGAGCTCAAGGCAGCAAAGTGAAACACTTGTATTTATAGAACAACGCCTGTTATGACCTATTTGTTTGCCTCACAGCCAATAAAGCCATGGGCTCTATTGGAATGCAAAAGGGCTGGGGTGGGGGTGGTGTTAGTAGCAGTAGGAGACAAATTAAGACAGGGTAGAAAAGGACAAGAGAAGACAAGGGACAGCAATAGGGCAGAGGGAGGAGTTCCAGAATGACTGGGAGATTGGGTAGGGGTTAGTACAACCGTAAAATAAAACTTGTATCAAACAACTGTTTCATTCCTGAATATGTCTACTTGAACCATTGGGTCTCAACCTGAAAACAGGACAGCTGAAAGTCATGGACAGATCTGAGGATGATAGATTGGAGATGAGATGATAGGAAGAGAGAGGGACAATTGGGAAGGGGTCGAAGGGGAAACACTTACAAACAGTGGCTCCGCACGTGGAAAGAGCAGATTAAAAGGAACAGATGTTAAGGAATGAAGAAATAAGTCCAAAGCAAGAAAGATCAGGTTCAGTGCATCAGCTAACAAAACACAGCTTGCCATGGAGTAAGCAATCCCCATGGACACTGTCTCTGCTGCTGTCTGTCACTGACTGGATCAAAGCCACTTTTCCTGCCTCCTGCTCTCCTCAACATCCAGTATTTGTTAGCAAGATTCCCAGGGGTCACTTGGCTCCCAATCCACTCAGCCATTCACTCTCCCAATTTAGTCACCCTACTCAATGTCGAGAGTCAACTGGGAAACGTCCCCAAGGGGTTCACAACACTTTCAAATGCTGCAGCTGTAGACTGGGGAACTCGTTTCTACACAGAAAGGTCCCATTGCCTCATAGCTGAATGACCAACCAACCCATGCATATTATGATTAATGGTTGAGAGTTGGATACACAACACGAGGAAACACTCAGCTCCTCACACCTGACCTGCAATTCAATAGGATCTTGACTCAACTCCCCTTCTATAGCAGTTTCCAGGTTTGATCTTGGCCTCCGATACCAACCACACAGGAGGCTCGGAGTACCTGATGTGTACTGGTTGGCAAGTTCATTGGCAACTGTAATTTAATGTTGGTGGCTGACGAGAACGGGGGGAGAATGAAACAAATGGGGATTGGATTAATGGGACGACGAGGGTTGACTTAGATATGGTGGAGATTACCAGCTCAATCTACCAATCAGTTGTTTCACTGCACATCCCTTCTATAGCCAGGCCACCAAAGCACACAGCCAGACAGCCTTGGTGTAACATCTGGCCCCTGTCCTGCACAAACTGCTCCAAGCTGTAGAGTCCATCTAAACTGTTCACTCGGGTATCTGGGGTGGGGCTTGAACCTGAATTCCCGTTGGGCCAAGGGGAGCATTGCCCACAGTTAACACAATGATTGCCCTCTCTGGTCCCCTCTGCCACACACATACCTCCTGTTACACCCTTGTCACCAAGTACAAATCCCACAGAACCTTCTATGCCAAACATTTCCCCAGCTGCCTGGTCAACAAGAAAGCCCAAAGCTAATATATCTGAAGTTGGTCATGTGTGAAGATTACAATGCTACCTGCGTGACCCTGCCGTGTGTACTTCCTGCAACAGCGTCCACGATTCCATCATTGACAAGCTTCAGGAGGTAGAAGAATTCTTGCTTCTGACTCCTGCTCCACTGTTCCAAAGATCAGTTATCTGTCATGGAGTCACATACAGTTACAATTGAAAGGATAAAATGAAATAATTTTACCCTTTGTGTTGCTTCGCTCCTCACAAGCCCCATCAGCCAGTCTGGACAGTGGCAACAAAGTCAAGCCTAATGATGAACACTGAAGACCCCCACGTGGAGATCATTCTTCCAAGGGGATGAAAGAATATCAATCAGTTGATATTTCTTCTTTCATGGGGAGCGAATTTCTGGAATTCTCTGCCAGGACACCAACAATTAGATATATTTAATGTGGAAATAAATATTAAAGATTGAGAATGGAGGGTTATGGAGAACTGGAACAGTAGACAATTTGAGGCCAGCACAGAACTGCTAGGGTCATGTAGGGCTGTTCTCCTCTGCTTAAGTCCTGCACCTTTTCCCAACCTCCGGCCAACCTCCCTCTCTGCCTCATTCTCCATTTCTTGACTGCGCATCATGATTTAACTTGGAACATTCTGTAACCTTACAATGCTCAAAAACAAGTGCTGGTCACAGAGGGTTCCTATTATTTACACTTGAGCGCCAACCCTCAAACACAAAAGTTAACAGTGGATCATTCTGCTCCAGTCCAGTAATTACTCTGCCCGTGCCACATTCTCAAAACAACATGTTATTACTGGAGGTTGCCAGAACAGGCTGGGAGTGGAGCAGAAGTTTACACAAGACACAGGGACCCGATGAAACTAACTTTGAAACTCAAAGTTTAAGGTTCAAAACAGTACAATAAAGTCAGGCAGATTAAAGGGCAAAGGGCACCCAAAGAAAGCAAGTTTGGACTCCTTTCTCTGGAACAGAGAGAGAGGTCTCTAACCTCACGGCAGTGTTTGCTAGAACATGGAGATAGATTTCCTCTCATGGCATTGACCAGCAAAAACAAACCATAAATATAACACCTCTGCTCCATCCGCCTAAAATGGAACTTCCTGGTGGCCAAATATTTTAATTCCCATTCCAACATGTCATTCCACAGCCTCCTCTTGTGCCACAGTGAGGAAGAGCTTCCAATCTGATGGCATGAATATCAATTTCTCCTTCTGGTAAAAAGAAAATTTCCTTCCCCTTCTATTCCCCATTCTGGCCCCTTAGCTCTTCTCAACTGCCTATCACCCAGCTCTGGTGCCCCTCCTCCTTCCATCTCCTCTATCAGATTCCTTCTTCTCCAGCCCCTTACCTTTCCTAATCAGCTGGCTTCACCTATCACCATCCAGCTAGCCTGCCCCCTCCCCCCACCTTCTTATTCTGGCATCTTCCCCCTTCCTTTCCAGTCCTGCAGAAGGGTCTCAGCCCGAAACGTCAACTGTTTATTCATTTCCACAGATGCTGCCTGTCCTGCTGAGTTCCTCCAGCATTTTGTGTGCTGCTGTAAATATTAAACAGTTGCTAACAACTATGATGTGAAATTCATGGGAAACCTCTGTACTCAAAAACTGGCGAGACTATGGAACTCGAGTCCACAGGATGTGCTTGACATGAACAGAACTTATCCAAGAAGAAAAACAGATCTTGAAGGAAGATGGCAAGTAGGAAGCACGTTACACAGAGTATAAAAACTAACAAGGAACCGATGAATTAAGTGCCTGGATTCTGTATTACCTGAGAAATGAAGCAAGGTTTCAGAACCTGGTTTATTCTTCTTTGATGTGAGACTTGTTTTGTGGCAGTATTACAATGCAAGACATAAAATTAGTATAGTGGCAACAAAAGAAACAATGAGCATGAACCATTCTGATGGCAGAGGGGAAGAAACTACTTCTGAATTGTTGAGTGTAGATCTCCAGGCTTCTGTACTTCCTCCCTGATGGTAGTAACAAGAGGACTTGTTCCATATGGTGATGGATGTTGCCTTCTTCATCTTGGCTTCGTCTGATCCTGTGCATTGGAAC
This sequence comes from Hypanus sabinus, assembly GCF_030144855.1. NCBI lineage: Eukaryota > Metazoa > Chordata > Chondrichthyes > Myliobatiformes > Dasyatidae > Hypanus > Hypanus sabinus. The sequence goes on from NC_082715.1 coordinate 114,464,782, forward strand.
CTCCATACCAGACAGTGATGTGACTACACAGAATGCTCTCTATAGAAATCTGTCCTTGGTGACATACCAAATCTCCTCAAACTCCGAACAAAGTCGAGTCACTGGCATTCCTTCTTTATGACTGCATCAATGTTTGGCCCCAGGACAAGACCAGAGATGTTGAGAACCAGGAACTTAAAGCCATTGACTATAGGAAAACAAATGCTGATTAGGTAATTTCACTTCTACCAGTTATCCTCTTACCCTTCTCTTTACAAATGGGAGGCATTTGATGGTAAACTGCGCCTTTAAAAAAAAACAATCAACTTCTATTTCGTGCAGGGTTTCACCCCTGCTGAATACGCTGAGGCAAAACACGTGTATCTCAATGGGAAAAAGTGACCCTGTAATTTACAGTAGAAAAGGTTCCGGCAAATGCCACCTGGAGTTGAAAGGGGTTCCGCCCCCAAGGCTGTTTACACCATTGGACAGAATATTATTGCAGGCAGAATTGCAATTCAGCAAAAATAATAAAGGGCATAAATCGGCACCAAAACAAACTCGCAGTGAAGTCATCGGCCTTGGAAAAATCAGACACTGGTTTTTCAATAGAAATTGGACAGGAAGATTGCGACCCAGAAAAGAGGAAATACAGCTACATTCGCAAGGTTAGAGTCTTAAACACATGAAACTGGACATCTACCTGCCCCATGCACCACACCCCGCCCCCGAGTGACTTTCAAACACTTCGAACCAATACGTTAACTGATAATCTTCCAAACTTTCGGATATCCATCCGCAGATCGCAAACCCTCCAAATATGACAAATCCTCAAAGTTCTTAGATTCTGCATGGGCTTCAAGCCCCCCGAACAACTGTCTCGACACGGGTTCAGACTACTGTTTCTTCTAGATACAGTTCTGAGTGGTGTTTCTCATTCTATTCCCTGTAATCTTCATGTCATCCAAAATCACATCTTTCGTTGATCACGGTTCTTTCATACAAACAAAAGCACAATTCAGCGCAGGTCACACACCACACGTATCCTCTGACCTACGTCAAATCCCAGTTCATCCGGGTCTCTAAATTAAAATCTTGTTTTCACATTCCGCTATGGTTTGCTTTAACCTCCTGACATAACTCTGACCCTCGGGGATATTGATTTCCCCTAATTCTAACGTCTTGTACACCCACCAATTTCAATCAGTATTATGTCTGCCTTCAGCTGGCTCGTCCATTCTCCTCTCCTTCACTTTCCTGATAAATGGTTTTTAAGCTGAAACGTTATCCGCAAATGCTGTCTAATTGAACTTCAACCGTTTTCTGTTTTTACAAACATTGCAAATCCTTTAAATCCTCTACCCCAAAATAAACCTCTAATTCACATTTCATTATGTGACGACACTGTTGTGAAACACGATGATAAACGCTGCCCAAACGCAACGTGCTGTTTATTTACCTCCCACATCAGAACACTATTGACATCCTGCAAAATGTGCCTGAATTTAAAAAAGCAAATAAACTTTGTAATTAACAGATTTGCAAGCTTTAACAGATCTTTTAAGCAGAAGTTAAGTCAAGATCCGTACGACGACAGCGCACAATTACTTTTCAGACTAGTTTGTTTTCATACAAACCAGGGCGTATTAAGCTCTTTGCTCGAGTCAAAGGGAAAGAGGTGCAGCTGCCCGTTTGGGGATTGGGCTAACATTGAGCCTGAAACATTCCGGCTGGACGCAGCAGAACTCGAAGCTGCTGTAATACTCAGCCCCTATCAGTCCGACGTGCGCCATAGGACAAGAGGAAAAGTACCAAAACAAGCAAGACTCACTGACAATTCGGTGTCCCCGCCGATTGAAAACTCCCTAAGCAACACCTTCCTCGCACCGAGTCGCGAAGGCCACGATCAGCACGCATCACCCACAATCTGCCTGTCGTCTCCGTCAGGCAGGCCTGCCCAGCCGCCAGTACCGGCCCAGCCCACCGACACCGCCCATTGGCTCCTTCCAAAGCAAACCGCGTCCCTATTGGACCTGCGCTGGATACCTTCGCCCCCTTCACCAATTTATTGATTGACAGACCCGTCTGTCAAGGGAAGGGACTGGAAAGCGGGAAACGGATTCCGAAGGCCGCGGAGGGGGCGGTCGCGTGGTTACATTCAGAGCGGTGATTGGAGCAGGGGTGGTGTCAATCAGGGAGCTGTTGTTGTTGTTGTCCATTGCCAGTCTATTGACGGCACGACGAGAAGCCCGTGTGCAGCACGCGTGCTCTCTCTTAGGTGACCAATCAGCAGCGGGAAACGTTCGGGCTGGGGCGGGTACCAGGACAGGAGCTACCAATCAGAGCAGTGAGGGCTGGCATAGCGCCAGGGCGGAGGACAAAGCTGAAAATGCGTCAGGTCTCACTTCAGATGGTGGTTTGGTCCAGTGAATCTTTTCTAAACTCTCTGTGGATCTGTACTATCCACAATATTCCAGGTATAGAGTCTATATAGATAATGTTAAATTTGGCGTGTTGCTGGTGACATAAGGGCCTATTCCTCGTTGTATCTCTGAAAACAATTATGGTAAGGCATTTTTACCAACGCATTCAAATTTTAAAATAAAAGCTAACATTCTGTTTGCAACAAATCGTAAGTTAAGCTACAGCCAGAGAACTTCGGTTGCCACATGGTTGTTCTGGGGAGGGTGCAGAAAGAAATTGTCAGGATGTTGGATGGGTAGCTAAAAAAGGACCTGGTGGAGGTATACAAAGCTAGAAGGGGCATAGATAGAGGAGATAGTGAGGAACCTTCCTCATAATGAGGACATCATCACAGCATGGTATGGTAACGGTTCTGCCCAAAACTGCAAGAAATTTCAGAAAATTGTGATCACAGCCCTCATTCAAACCACCCTCCCATCCACTTATCAGTCTGCACTTCACTGTAACTAGGGAAAGCAGCCAACATAATCACCAACCCCTCCCACCCTGGTGATTTCTTTAAAAAAAAGCTTGGCACCACTAGACACAAGGACTGCTTCTATCCTGCTATTCTCAGGATCCTGCAAGGACCTCTTGTGCTGAAAGTTTAATACTTGATCTCCCAAGGTGTCTCCTACACTTTATTTTTCGGCACTGCACTTTGTCAGTAACTTTTATTCTGTTTTCCTTTTACTATCTCGATGTAGTTGTGTTTGGAATTATCTGTTTTCACGGCAAGCACACAAAACCTTTCCACTCTGCTTTCACCAATAATAATTAAATAAGTTTGAGGTCATAGGTTACAATAAAGGGGAAGAGATTCAGAGAAGAACTGAGGAAGAGATTTTTACCCAGATTGTGTTTGAAATCTAGAACGCAGCAAAAGGGCAGTAGAGGCAGAGACTCTCACAACTTTTAAGAAGTACTTAGACAAGCACTTGAATTGCCTAGGTGGAGAAAGCTATGAGCCACGTGCTGGAAAATGGGTTTAGAACAGATACTTTTTGATAGCTTGGATCTGGTGGGCTGAAGAGCCTGTTTCCCTGACTCCTTGACTTGATTTGCATTCCTTATCACTTGCTATGCCTGCATGTTGGCTTTCAGTGACTTATACACAATGTTTAAGTCCCTTTGAACATCAGTGTTATTCAAGCATTCATCAATTAAAAAATATCCCTCTCTGATTTCTGCTGAATGGTAGGTGATCACTCATTTTTAACATCAGATTCTATCTACCGTGTTTATACCCATTCGCTTTGCTTAAGTGCTTTCCCTGGGTTTCTGTATATCCTCTTTCCAATTCAATATCCCACCTTGTGTGTGTCAACAGCTAACTGTGAATATAAATAAAGCCTGTGGTCAACGTTAAGTTTCTTATGCCATAGATGCTGCCTTACCTGCTGTGCAGTTTGTGTATACCCTCCCCACTACCCCAGTAAAGCAGCCAACATAACATGGTCAAAGACCACCCCACCCCACTCTCTTCTCTCCCCCTCTCCAGTAAGAAGATACAAAAGCCTGCAAGCATGTATCACTGGGTTCAAGGACAGCTTCCATCCTGTTGTTAAAAGACCATTGAATGGTTTCCTAATATGATAAGTCAGACATTGACCTCACAATCTCCCTCATTAGGGTCTTGCAACTTGTTGTTTGCCTGTTCTGCACTTTAACTGTAACGCTTCATTCTGCATTCTGTTATTGTTTCGCCTTTCATCACCTCAAAGCACTCTTGTAATTAAGTGAACTGTGACACGTGACAATAATAAACCAATTTACCAGATTTGCAGGATTTTGCATTTCAAGTAGAGGAAGGGATGAGGCCTGGGCTCAGATAATGAGGAGCTGAGGGGGTGGACAAAATTCATTGGTGGAGTAGAGGCAGATCATGTTTGAAAGGAATTCTTAGCTGTTGAGGGGAGAGAATCAAGACTGGCAGCAGGAGGACCAAAGTTCAATGAGAGTGAACCAGTTAGAGGGGAGCACTGTTACAGGGAGAGTTGAGCAGAGCCGGATAAAGACTAGTCCTATAAGAAGTCAGGAAACAATTGGAGTGAGATAAGGCACATGGCAGGAGGCAGAAACAGCCGGAACCAGCAAGAATCGGGGTTCAATATCAAGAGGCAACACCAAGCAAGATGTTGTGCAAAGGTAGGCAGTGAAAGTATACACCCCAGCTTTCCCCCACACCACCACTATCTCAGATACCTGTCCTGAGCCTAGCACATAGCTGCAGTCATGAAGAAGGAGCACCAGCCCCTCATATTTCTTGGGAAATTTGGCATGTCACCAAATATTCTCATAAATTTCTACAGATGCACTGTTAAAAATATCTTGATTGGTTTCATCATAGCCTGATATGGTGCTTCCATTGACAACACCATCTGGGTCATGGCCTCTCCTCAGTGCTACATCAGGCAGGATGCATAGATGTTAGAAGTCCCACACCAGCTGGTTCAGAAACAATAGGTGGCTCAGCACACCCTTTGGCCAATCAAGGAAAAAGCTAACTGAAAGACAAGAGCTCAAAGCCAAGACAAAGTTCTTGAACTTCCTCTACCCTCCTACGTGCTCCTGAGATCCAGTCTCCCCAAACCGAAGATCTGAATAATGCTGTGACTGCAAAATACTCTGTACATCCAGACTGTAACAAGATGCTACCCTGTCACAGGAAGAGAATACTAGGCAAACAGAAGAAGCACATCACAGATAGAGTCATAGACAGAGATGCAGAATGGAAACAAGGCTTTCACCCCATCAAAGCTCCATCAATGATCTATCACCCACACACTGATTCCATATCCCATCCAAAAATATATTCTCTTTACATTGTAACGTTCAAACAACACCAAGGACAATTAACAGAATTAGGTAATTCGGCCCGTCGAGTCTGCTCTGCCATTCCGTCATGGCTGATCCTGGGTCCCACTCAACTCCATACACCTGCCTTCTCACCATGTCCTTAGATGTCCTAACCTATCAGGAAACGATCAACTTCCAACTTAAATAAACCCAATGACTTAGCCTCCAGCACATTCTGTGGCAGAGCATTCCTTAAGTTCACAACTCTCTGGCTGAAAACATTCCTCCTTACCTCTATTCTAAAAGGTCACCCCTCAACTTTGAGACTCTGCCCTCTAGTTCTGGATAACCCCAGTATTGGAAACATCCTCTCCACCTTATCTAGTCCTTTCAACATTTGGTTGATCTTGATGAGATCCCCCAGCATTTTTCTAAATTCCAGTGAGTACAGGCCCAAAGCTGCCAAATCCTCCTCATATGTTAACCCCAACATTCCCAGGATAATCCTTGTGAACCTCTGGACTCTCTCCAATGAAAACACATCCCTTCTGAGATATGGGATCCAAAACTGTTTACAATACTCCAAGTGTGGCCTGACTAGTGTCTTATAAAGTCTCAGCATTATCTCTTTACTTTTAAATTCTATTCCCTTTGAAATAAATGCCAACATTGCATTTGCCTTCTTTTACCACAGATTCAATCTGTAAATGAACCTGCTGGAAGTCTTCCACGAGGACTCCCAAGTCCCTCTGCACCTTTGATGTTTGAACCTTCTCCACATTTAGATAATAGTCCGCACTATTGTTCCTTTTACCAAAAAGCATATTATACATTTTCCAACACTGTTCCATCTGCCGCTTTTTTGCCCATTCTTCCAATTTGTCTCAGTCCAGATGCAATTGGATTGCTTTCTCAGTACTACCTACCTCTCCACCTATCTTTGTATCATCTGCAAACTTTGCCACAAAGCCATCAATTCCATTATACAAATCATTGACAAACAATGTGAAAAGTAGTGGTCTCAATATTGACCCCTGAGGAACACCACTAGTCACTGGCAGCCAACCAGAAAAGGCCCCCTTTATTCCCACTCACTGCCTTTTGCATGTCAGCCAGTGCTTTCCTGTAATGCCATAGGATTTTACGTTATTAAGCAGCTTCATCTGTGCTACCTTATCAGATGCCTTCAGAAAATCCATGTAAATGACTTCCACTGCCTCTCCTTTGTCCACCCTGCTTGCTAATTGCTCGAAGAACTCTGAAAGATTTGTCAGGCAAGATTTCCCTTTACAGAAACTGTGCTGACTTTGACTTGTTTAATCATTAGTCTCCAAGTACCCCGAAACCTCATCCTTAATACTGTAATAGACTCCAACACTTTCCCAACCACTGAGGTCAGGCTAACGGGCCTATAATTTCTTTTGCCTTCCTCCCTTCTTAATGAGTGGAGTGATATTTGCAATCTTCCAATCCTCCAGGACCATGCCAGAAGCAAGTGATTCTTGAAAGATCATGACCAATGCATTTGTTACCTCTTCAGTAACCTCTCTCAGGACTCTGGGATGTAGTCCATCTGGCCCAAGTGACTTATCCACCTTAAGACCTTTTGAGTTTATCTAGCACTTTTTCCTTTGTAATAGCAATGGCACTCATTCCTGCTCCCTGACACTCATGGACCTTTAGCATACTGCTGGTGTCTTCCACAGTGAAGACTGATGCAAAGTACTCATTATGTTCATCTGCCATTTCTTTGTCCCCCATTACTATCTCACCAGCATCAGTTTCCAGTAGTCCAATATCAACTCACATCCCTTTTTCTGTTTATATAACCGAAAAACTTCTAATATCTTGCTTTATATTATTGGTTAGTTTGCCCTCACATTTCATCTTTTCCTTTCTTATAGCTTTTTTAGTTGCCTTTTGTTGGATTTTAAAAGCTTCCCAATCGTCAAACTTCTCACTCACTTTTGCTGCCTTATATGCCCTTTCCTTGGCTTTTGTGCAGTCTTTAACTTCCCTTGTCAGCCACGGTTGCCCACCCCTGCCATTTGAGAACTTCTTCCTCTGTGGGACATAACTATCCGAGCACTCTGTACATTTTTGGGATGTAGAAGGAAACCATCGCCCGCTGAGGGATAGCCACAGGGAGAATGTCCAAGTTCTATGCAGGCAGCGCCTGAAGTTGGGATTGACCTCTGAATGATCTCGTCGAATGTCTCTTCACCTTTCCTTTGAGGCTAAGCTTTAAGAGCTGAGGTGAGGCATTATCTTTCAGGTGACCTTCAAACCCACATGTTCATCATGAGGCACAGCATACCTTTCACAGCTTCCTCAGTCTCCTCTCTTCCCAATCCAGATTTAACTTCCATGTGGTTTGAGCTCTTTCTGACATGTTTACCATAAGAAGGAGCTTTGCTTTACTCTCATCACTTCCCAGTCTAACTTTACACGGCCTTATCACCTTGCTCCTTCTCCCATCATACATACAAGGAAAGTTAAAGGGTTTCTTGAACTTCATTCAATATACTGCAATCCATGCCAGTGTTTTACCTTTAATCCTATGAGTAATATTTTTTTTCAAGCTAAAACTGCTTCTCAATTCCAGATAGTATGTGCCCAACCATCCCAACCTTTCCTCATAAGGCAATCTCCAAAATCAACCTTGTGAACTTTGCAAATTTTCTAACCGGAATGCTCAGCATTTGGCAATTTGTCTTAATTTAAATCACATTTAGCTTTTATAAGATACACAAAGTGCTGGAGGAATGCAGCAGGTCAGGCAGCACCTATGGAGGAGAATAAACAGTCAACGTTTTAGACCAAGGCCTTTCATCAGGACTATAAAGCCAGAAGAGGGGGAAGTGGGGTGAAGTAAGATACTGGGAGGTGATAGGTAGAAGATGTGAGTGGCTGAAGAAAAAGGGATCTGAGAGGACAAGGCAGTGAACCATGAAAGAAAGGGAAGGAGGTTGGGGAGGTGATGGGAATGGAAGGGCAAGAGGGGAACCAGAATAGAAAAAGAGGTGGGGGGGTAGAAATTACTAGAAGTTAGATAAATCAGTGTTCATACCAGGTTAGAGGCTACCCAGAAGAAGCACATGTAATCTGCTGTAAGGTTTCACTGATAATGTAATGGTTTCTCTGTAGCAGCAATGTTCGGGTTATGACTAGAGATAACGGGGTTTGGAATGCTGTTGTTCTTCCTTGTGAGCTGGAAGAGAGATTTTTGCCGGGGAGAGATGAGGAGAGAAGACACAAATGGAGAGAGTTGGAGCGAGGGTCCAAGTTCACCCCGAGGAGGTCAATGGTGGACGATCAGCTTATCAATGAGCTCCAACATTGCGCAACAGACTGTTTAATAAGATTGGGCCCTTCTTTCTTTTTTTTCATTTCTTTACTAACCACATAGTCAAAGAATTATAAAGCTTAATCATTTATTGGTATATTTTGTGTGTGTGTGGCCTCCGTTGGTCGTGGTCGACCACGGGTACTGTGCCTCTGGTAGTCACTGGGAGTGGCCTCTCCAGGCCAGTGTGATATGGAGATCCATCTGTTGCCCACCCCCCATGCTGATGACCAGTCCAAAGGGACGACGAAAGTCGATACAGTCTGGTGCCAGCGGCATTGCAGGAGTTGCTGTGCCGGTGCTGGGTACAGCAGTCAGCCACCTTCGGGACTCCGACTCCAGATTTTTCCTTGGGGTTTACTCCCAAAGCCTTTCCCGTGAGCAGGTATAGCCGCAGGGCTGTGGAGGTTTGAAATCAGAGCTTTCCCTCTCCTAGATGAGCTACCATCTGTGGTTAATGAGCCCCATCTGCCCAGAGCAACTGGTTTTAAGGCGCCAGTGGCCCACCTTTGCCCGTTTTCCTGTCAGTGAGAACAGCTCCACCAGATATAAGAGCTATGCCACATGTAAAGGCCAGGAGTTGGACTTGGTCGTCAGAGGCTGTTTGAGATGCACGCATGAAGAGAATTTGTTCAGCAGTGGGAGCTCATCCCCACTACCACCCTTCGGCTATGACTACCTTTGGAGCCTGCATATTGTGTGTTGTTTGTTATTTCGAGGTACTGATTTGTAACGGGGGACACATCGCACAGCATCCACCCAAAACGAGATTTCTTACGTTTGGCCAGGCGAGGGCTATCACCCCTATATTAAGCTGCTAGCCAAAGCAAGAGTTACACATCGAGCAGTACAGCGTGGGAACAGGCCCTTTGGCCCACAACATCATGAACAACCAATTAAATCAGTAATCAAATGGCTAACTAAACTAATCTCTTCTGCCGACACAGTGTCCTTATCCTTACATTTTCCTCATGTCATGTTCCTACCTAAGCATCTCTTAAAAGTTTCTGCCTCTAGCATCATCCAGACAGCGCATTCCAGACACCCACCACTCTCTTTGTGAAAAAAAAACTTGCCCCTCACATCTCCTTTGAAATTACTCCCTTCTTGCCTTAAAGGTATGCATTCTGGTATTAGACATTTCAACTTTGGAAAAAAATATTGCCTGTCTACACTATCTATGCCTCTCATAATCTTATTAACCTCTCTCTGATCTCCCCTCAGCCTCCGCCACTCGAGAGAAAACAACCCAAGTTTGTCCAACATCTCATTATAGCACATGCCCTCAAATCCAGGCAACAGCCTGGTAAACCTCTTCTGACCCCTCTCCAAAGCCTCAACATCCTCCCTGATCAGGACTGTATGCATTACTCCAGATTTATCCTAACTAGAGCTTTACAAATCTGCAACATTACTTAGTATCTTTTGAACTCAATGCCTTGACTAATAAAGAGAAGAATGTGATGTGCCTTCTTAACCACCCTATCGACCTGTGTAGCCAGGAAGCTATGAACTTGCACCCTAAGGTCCCTCTGTTCATCAACACGAATAAGGACCTTGCCCTTAACAGTGTACTGTCTCTTTGCATTTTCACTTACCAAGGTGCAACACTTCACATTTGGCCAGGTTAAACTCCATTTGCCATTTTTACGCCCACCCAATTTTCAGATCATCTGCACTTACTAACCCACCCATCTATATTTTCATTCAGATCACTTATATACATCACAAACAGCAGAGGTCTGGGTCCAGATCCCTGCAGAACACCATGAATGACAGACCTCCAGCGAGTGGTCCTCTATCCTCTGTCTCCTATGGGTAAGTCCTGATGGCCAAATGGCCAAGTCACCATGGATCCCATGCATCTTGATCTGGATGAGCCTCACATGAGGGACCTTACCATACTCCTTACTAAAATCCATGTAAACAACATCCACAGCTCTACCTGCATCAATCACCAGTGTCACTTTGTCAAAAAATGCAATCAAGTCAGGAAGACACCATTTGCACCACACAAAGCTATTCTGTCTTTCCTTAATAAGACCTTCATTTTCCAAATACTCATAAATTGTATCCCTATGAATTTTCTCCAGTAACTTCCCTGCCACTGATGTGAGACCAATCTATAGTTTCCAGGTTTATTCCTAATTCCCTCTCGAATAATGGAACAACATTAGCTACTCGCCAGCCCTCTGGACCTTGCCTGTGGTGAGAAAGGCCACGAAGATATTGGTCAAGGTCCCAGCAATCCCTTCTCTTGCCTCACTCAATAACTTGGAATATATCACATAAGGCCCTGGGGATCTAAACTCTTAATGCTCTTTAAAAGACCAAACACTACCTCCTCCTTTATCTCAAAATGCCGTATTATATCAAGACACTCAGCATTGATCTCCTTATCCCTACATCTTTCTCCTTGGTAAATACTGACATAACATCCAAGGAAATGTTATGCCTTTATCCATGAGTGGTCCCACCCTCTCCTCTTGATGTATGTATAGAATGTTTTGGGATTGTCTTTAATCCTACTTGTCAAGGACTTTTCATGGTCCCTCCTGGCTTTCTTAATTCCCTTCTTGAGTTATTTTCAGGCTTCTTTAGAATCCTCATGGGCTCCACTTGATTCTAGCTCCCTAAGCTTTCCATACTTTTCCTCTTTCTTTTTGACTAAATTCATCACCTTTCTTGACATCCAAATTTCTCTTACCTTGCCAGCCTTGTCCGTTTTTCTTGGTGGAATGTACCTGCCCTGCATTCTGTGCAGTTTGTCTTTAAAGTTGGTCTTCATGTGTCAGATGTGGACGTGCCCAACAACAGCTGTTCCCAATTAACCCTCCTTAGTTCCTGCCTAATGCTCTCATAATTTACCCTGCTCCAATGTAATACTCTCCCACAAGGTCCATATCCTTATCTACAGCTATATTAAAACTTAAGGAGTTGTAGTCACTGTTTCCTAGTGGTTCACCCACTGAAAGGTCAGTCAGCTGGCCAGGCTCATTACACAACATCAGGACCAGTACAGCCTCTCCTCTTGTTGGACCATCCACATATTGAATTAAGAAAACCTCCTGAATGCCCTAACAAATTCTGCCCCATCTAAATCTCTTGCACTCAGAAGGTACCTGTTTATATTAGGAAGGTTGAAGTCCCCCATGACAACAACCCTATTGATTATACACATTTCCTTAATCTGCCTGCATATAGGTTCCTCAATGTCCTAGTGGCTATTGTGGGGGGGGGGGGGGTTGTCTGTAATGCAATCCCATTACAGTGATTTCACACTTCTTATTTTTGAGTTCTGCCTACATCGACTCAGTGAGTGAGCCCTCCATTGAGTGCAGCTGTGATATTGTCCCTGATTAGTAGTGCAACTCCCCCACCTCTTTGACCTCACTCTCTATCTTTTCTAAAGCATATAAACCCTGTGACATTAAGCACTCATTCCTGTCCCTCTCTCAGTCAAGTCTCTCCACATCATAGTTCCATATACTGATCCATGCTCCAAGTTCATCACCTTTACCCAAAATACTTACGGCATTAAAATGCACACATTTCAAACTATCCATCCCATGGTATCTATCACTTTGTTCCTGCCTGTTTTTACTGGCTCTGACGTTACCTTCCTCTTCATCTCTCCACTTCCTGATCTAGTGCTCTGGTTACCATAACCCTGCCAATCTAGTTGAACCCCTCCTGAACTAGTTTAAACCCTTCTGAGAAGCACTCAGAGTACGAGGTGTTGCTCCTCCAACCTGACTGTGGCCTCTTGTGACAGTAGAGGAGGCCATAGACAAACATGTTTTAATGTAACAGAAGGCCACTGGGAAATCCTACGTTTCGTGACAGATTTTTTTTTCGCAAAATAGCAAAGCTCACATTTTCCCACATTAAACTATGTCAATTTTTTGCCTACTCACTTAACCCCTGCTCTCTCCCAATCCCTATCTGTGATGGGCCCTTTCAACACACACAAAATACTAGAGGAACACAACAGGTCAGGCAGCATCAAGGCAGGACTGGTTTCAGCTCAAAACATTGACTGTACTGTTTTCCCAGATACTGCCTGGCCTGCTGTGTTCCACCAGCATTTTATCTGTGTTGCTCAGATTACCAGCATCTGCAGATTTTCTCCTGTTTGTGATAGCCCTTTCTTCATCCTTCCCAAACAGCCCCTCATCTCCCTACCTTTTAACACTGCCTCCTCCTCATACCCTATCCCTCAATACACAGCTCCTACCCCTGTCAGTCCCTTTCCTCGTCTGCCTTCATCTGCTCCCCTCCTTTGGCACCCTCTTTCCACCATCTCTTTATACACCAGCTATTCACCCCTTTCCCATTTTTGGGTCCTAATGCTTCTCTTAACATGACCCTCTCCACCCCTCCCTTGAACTCCTTCTCTTTGTTGGTCTTCAGCTCTGGACCCCCACCATCCTCTCCCCATTTCGCCGTTTAAAGCTTCCATTAATCGCTGAGTAAAGTGTTGAGGAAGGTTGAGACTGAGGCGAATGCAAAAAGACGAGCAAGAGTTCAGCGCCAACTGCCTTCCTTTTGATTGCTGCCAGAGAAGGTATCTGTGAGCGGCCCATCACCGTGTGGCTCGTTGTGGCAGGAGGGTAGGCCTCTCTCTGCCTCGTGTGATGACCCTGTCTTTCAATGAATGTTGGAGATATTGTCAGATGGTATCGTGGTTTTGCGTTTCTAGATTGGACTATTGCGTCTACAGACTGGATTTTTTCAAACTTATAATTTCTATGTTCTGTGTTTTTTTAATCGCCTGTTCCTTTTCCTTTTTGTTGTGCAAGGGGAGGGTGTTTGTGGGTGTTCAGTTTTTTTGTGTGGGTGTGTTTCTTTAGGGGTTGATGTTACTATTCAGTTTTGTGGGGGGAGGGGAGTTTTTTTTGTGAGGGGCTTAATGATCAGAATGCCATTCTTTTTTTGTGCAGGGGTGGTGGGTTCAATTTTTTTCTGTCTGAATGACTTTCATGCTCTTTCTTTGTTTTGTGACCATCTGGAGAAGACAAATTTCAGAGTCGTATATGAATAAATGCTTTGAACCTTCGAATCTTTGAGTGAGTTGCAGCTTGAACAAAACACATAAGATCCTGAAAGGCTTTGGCAGGTTAGGTATAAGGAGGCTGCTTCATCTCGTGGGAGAATCTAAAACCAAGGGTAACTGCTTAAAACTAACACAGAGATGAGTCAATTATTTTTCTTTTCAAATGAGTGTTACCCAACTGTTGAATTCATTAAAGTGGAACTCTCTCCAAGATAGACGTGAAGCCCACCGCCTGACCTGTTTTTACAGAATATTAAATGGTCAACTTGACATAGACTACCAATCCTACACCAAACCCAAAGCTATTAGGAGCAGACGAGGGCACTCATTTCAATTTGAAATACTAACTGCCAAGTCAGATGTGTACAACAATTCATTCTTCCCCCACACAATTAAAGCATGGAATAATCTTCATCTTACCATAGTCACACAATCAAACCCAATTAAATTTAAGACAGCTCTTCTTCTTCAAAAATCTCCTTCTTGACCACCCTCCACCACCTCCAGTTTAAATTCCATGCAGAATATTTTGGAGGACCGAGGACCAAGAACCAAGGACCAAGTTGTAGACCTAACTAATGCCTATGGCTCCATCCCACACAAGCTCGTTGAAACAGCACTGACAAGACACCATGTTCCAGAGATGATCTGAAACCTCATTCTGGACTATTACAGCAACTTAAGGTTGAGAGTCTCCTCAGGGTCACAAACATCTGCCTGGCATCAGCTGGAGAAGGCATAATCACTGGCTACACAATCTCGTTGTCACTCTTCTCATTGACCATGAACATGATTGTCAAGTCAGCGGAGGTGGAATGTAGAGGCGCCATGTCTAGATCTGGCACTCGGCAGCCCTCTATAACAGCATTCATGGATGACCTGACGGTGATGGCAACATCCGTCCCTGGGTGCAGATGGATCCTTCAAGGGCTGGAACAGCTCATCTCATGGGCAAGGATGAGCTTTAAACCAACCAAGTCCAGGTCTCTGGTCCTGAAGGAGGGAAGAGTGGCCAACCGGTTCCGCTTTACCCGAGGAGGGATCCAGATTCCAACAGTGACAGAAAAACCAGTCAAGAGCCTGGGCAAGATCTTCTACAGTTCCCTGAAGGACACAGCCACACTTCAACAAACCAGGAGCAACTTGATAACCTGGCTCACTGCAATTGACAAATTGGGTCTTCCACTGGATGTACCAACACGCAGTCTTGCCAAGGCTACTCTGACCCTTTCCAGTCTACAAGGTGCCAATATCAGCAGTGTAGGCTCCAGAGAAGACCATCAGTCAGCTTCTCCGGAGGTGGTTGGGGCTCCCCCGGACCTTAAGCAGCATTGACCTGTATGGGCATTCCACCAAGCTGTAGCTCCTCATCAGCGGCCTACCAGAGGAATTCAAAGTCACTCGCTCCAGGGAGGTTACGATGTACCGAGACTCCTCTGATGTTAAGGTCGCTTTGGCAGGAATCCGCGTAAAGACTGGAAGGAAGTGGCAGGCACAGGAAGCGGTCGACAGAGCGGAGGCACGGCCACGGCACAACATTTTGGTGGGCACTGTGGTGGTGGGGCGGGCAGGACTGGGCTGTTTTCCCAAACCACGCTATGACAAAACCCGCGGAAAGGAGAAGCGTCAACTGATTCAGGACGAGATATGAGCAGAAGTGGAGGAAGAACGATACAGCAGGATGGTCGGCATGTACAAACAGGGCATCTGGACTAGATGGGAGCGTGTGGAACCTCGCGAGTTCACCTGGACAGAGCTCTGGAGAGCCGAACCAATGTGTATCAAGTTTCTCATCCAATCAGTCTATGACGTTCTCCCAAGCCCGGCCAACCTGCCCAGGTGGGGCATGGCAAACACTCCAGCATGCCAACTGCACCAGAAGAGGGGCACCCTGAAGCATATCCTCAGTTGCTGCCCGAAGGCGTTGGGGGAAGGGCGATACTGCTGGCACCATGACCAAGTCTTAAGGTCCATAGCGGACACAATCAGCATAGTGATTCAAGACAGAAAAGATCAGCACGCTCCCAAATAGTCCATCACCTTTATTAGAGTGGGGGAGAAGGCTCAACATCGGCCTAGCTCCTCGGGAGGGCTTCGTGCCACTGCTCGAGACTGGCAGCTTCAAGTTGACCTTGGGAGGCAGCTCAAGTTCCCAGAGATCATCGAAGCTACTCCACACTGCCCGGTCATGGTGTTAATATTGGAATCTACAAAGCAAGTGGTCCTGCTGGAACCTACTGCTCCCTGGGAAGACCAAATTGAAGGGGCCAACAAGCACAAGAGGGCTAAATACACAGATCTTGTTGCAGAATGCTGGAGCAATGTCTGGAGAGCTCACTGTGAGCCAGTCAACATTGGGTCCAATGGCTGGAGAACTCACTGTGAGCCAGTCAACATTGGGTACAATGGCTGGAGAACTCACTGTGAGCCAGTCAACATTGGGTACAATGGCTGGAGAACTCACTGTGAGCCAGTCAACATTGGGTACAATGGCTGGAGAACTCACTGTGAGCCAGTCAACATTGGGTACAATGGCTGGAGAACTCACTGTGAGCCAGTCAACATTGGGTACAATGGCTGGAGAACTCACTGTGAGCCAGTCAACATTGGGTACAATGGCTGGAGAACTCGCTGTGAGCCAGTCAACATTGGGTACAATGGCTGGAGAACTCGCTGTGAGCCAGTCAACATTGGGTACAATGGCTGGAGAACTCGCTGTGAGCCAGTCAACGTTGGGTACAATGGCTGGAGAACTCGCTGTGAGCCAGTCAACGTTGGGTACAATGGCTGGAGAACTCGCTGTGAGCCAGTCAACGTTGGGTACAATGGCTGGAGAACTCGCTGTGAGCCAGTCAACATTGGGTACAATGGCTGGAGAACTCGCTGTGAGCCAGTCAACATTGGGTACAATGGCTGGAGAACTCGCTGTGAGCCAGTCAACATTGGGTACAATGGCTGGAGAACTCGCTGTGAGCCAGTCAACATTGGGTACAATGGCTGGAGAACTCGCTGTGAGCCAGTCAACATTGGGTACAATGGCTGGAGAACTCACTGTGAGCCAGTCAACATTGGGTACAATGGCTGGAGAACTCGCAGTGAGCCAGTCAACGTTGGGTGCAATGGCTGGAGAACTCGCTGTGAGCCAGTCAACATTGGGTACAATGGCTGGAGAACTCACTGTGAGCCAGTTGAAGTTGGGTACAATGGCTGGAGAACTCACTGTGAGCCAGTCAACATTGGGTACAATGGCTGGAGAACTCACTGTGAGCCAGTCAACATTGGGTACAATGGCTGGAGAACTCGCTGTGAGCCAGTCAACATTGGGTACAATGGCTGGAGAACTCGCTGTGAGCCAGTCAACATTGGGTACAATGGCTGGAGAACTCGCTGTGAGCCAGTCAACATTGGGTACAATGGCTGGAGAACTCACTGTGAGCCAGTCAACATTGGGTACAATGGCTGGAGAACTCACTGTGAGCCAGTCAACATTGGGTACAATGGCTGGAGAACTCACTGTGAGCCAGTCAACATTGGGTACAATGGCTGGAGAACTCACTGTGAGCCAGTCAACATTGGGTACAATGGCTGGAAAACTCGCTGTGAGCCAGTCAACATTGGGTACAATGGCTGGAGAACTCGCTGTGAGCCAGTCAACATTGGGTACAATGGCTGGAGAACTCACTGTGAGCCAGTCAACATTGGGTACAATGGCTGGAGAACTCGCTTTGAGCCAGTCAACGTTGGGTACAATGGCTGGAGAACTCGCTGTGAGCCAGTCAACGTTGGGTACAATGGCTGGAGAACTCGCTGTGAGCCAGTCAACATTGGGTACAATGGCTGGAGAACTCGCTGTGAGCCAGTCAACATTGGGTACAATGGCTGGAGAACTCGCTGTGAGCCAGTCAACATTGGGTACAATGGCTGGAGAACTCGCTGTGAGCCAGTCAACGTTGGGTACAATGGCTGGAGAACTCGCTGTGAGCCAGTCAACGTTGGGTACAATGGCTGGAGAACTCGCTGTGAGCCAGTCAACATTGGGTACAATGGCTGGAGAACTCACTGTGAGCCAGTCAACATTGGGTACAATGGCTGGAGAACTCGCTGTGAGCCAGTCAACATTGGGTACAATGGCTGGAGAACTCACTGTGAGCCAGTCAACATTGGGTACAATGGCTGGAGAACTCACTGTGAGCCAGTCAACATTGGGTACAATGGCTGGAGAACTCGCTGTGAGCCAGTCAACATTGGGTACAATGGCTGGAGAACTCGCTGTGAGCCAGTCAACGTTGGGTACAATGGCTGGAGAGCTCGCTGTGAGCCAGTCAACATTGGGTACAATGGCTGGAGAACTCGCTGTGAGCCAGTCAACATTGGGTACAATGGCTGGAGAACTCGCTGTGAGCCAGTCAACGTTGGGTACAATGGCTGGAGAGCTCGCTGTGAGCCAGTCAATGTTGGGTACAATGGCTGGAGAACTCACTGTGAGCCAGTCAACGTTCGGTGCCAGGGCTTTGCTCGCCATTCATTACAGTGGACTCATAAACTCCCTGGAGTAAAAGGACTGCAGTGCGGAAGAGCCACCAAGAACATTCTGGAGTCTGCTGAAAAGGCCTCGCGGTGCCTGTGGATCCGGAGGGGGGGGATATGTGGATTAGTGCACCACTTGAACACGTCGGGGGCTGATCACCCCCGGCTGAGTCGCCCGGGCGAGGGTGTCTGATGATTAAAGACCCGAAACATCCTACAACCCCAGGTTCATCACTGAAGTCCAAGTAGCACCAGAAGGTGTTTTCTACAACTAACACTTCGTAATCTCTTTTTCATAGGAAGTGGAATTTTTGATTGTTTGATAACAAGGGGTTGTGAAAGGTTTCTGGAGGTGAAGGCTATCATCACAAAATAAGGGTCCAGACTTTTAAACTGGAAATGTGTAGAAATTCTTTCTGCAGACCAGTGTATCTTACAAATTCTTTACACTAGGGAATTGTGGAAGTGGATCATTAGAAGTAGCTTCATAAGGTAGAGGTGGATACAGTTTTTGAAAGATCAGGGAACATTGAAGTGAACATTTTCATAACATGAATTTTATGCCTCTTCAGTTATCATCCATTTACAAATAGTTTGTGGGGTTTTAACTCAAACTTTAACTGCTTTGTTACAAAGGTGGGAGGACTGAACGGTGGACCTGCCTCAGTCTTTCGCAATAATAACTTCATTTATTTATTTATAATGCTTACAACAACTTTGTACCCAGTTGCTTTCCAGGATGCAATTCTATCCCTGTAGTGCTCACTAGTCCTGGATGGCCTTCAGAAAGCCAGCAGGCACTATCTGCTCCCTCACTATGGACACTGAGCACGGTCATCTCCTTGGAACATCCTTGGATATCATATCCTTGGCTCAAACAAATCCTTTGCTCAAGTTATGTTTTTTTTTATTAATGATACACATGGAATAGTATGGCGTAAGAACAGGTCCTTCGGTCCATGATGCCTGCTGAATATAATGCCAAATTAAGCAAAATCTCTCCTCCTGCACATGTTCCACATCCCCCCATTCCCTGCATGTTCATGCATCTCTCCAAAACCATTATCATAACTGCTCCTGGTAGCATCTCCCAGCCACATATCACTGACTGTGAAGAAACGTTGCCCTGCTTATCTCCTTTAAATTGTCTCCCTCATTTCCTCAAGTACTTTATACACTTTCAAGTAAACAGCAAAGTCTCATATAGCAATGTATCAAGGTCACTCATGGAATGACCTCTGTATTTAAATACTGCGTGGGTATTGGCATTCAGGCAGCTAATTAGAGCTGAGGCCAAAATCAGATTAGCCACATCTTTACTGGATGGCAGAACAGGCTGTTCATGCTCCTACATTTAATGTTCTTACTTGGATCTTTCTCCATGCAACTAAGTGGGTTCCAGGAATGTCACATCACATATCCTGAAAAGATCAGACAATGCCATCTATTCCCTCTGGGGCTGTTTTACAAAGAAAGCTCTGGTTCACTTTTGCCAGGGCTAACCGCTGTGTGATGTGGAAGCGATCAGTGCAGGTAATCAGGGATTAGGTCAACAGTGTCAGGTCTTCAACAGCTGCTGGTTATTGAGTTTTCAATTACTGGTTTAATTAGCTCGGCACAACATTGTGGGATAAAAGACCTATTCCTGTGCTGTGCTGTTTTATCCTATCAGGACTGTAGTAGTTTAATAAGGCAGCCCCACCTTCTCAAGAGCGGTTATCTGCTATTCTTTTCCGTGCCTTGTGGCACATCGGGTAGCAACCTTGCCGTTTCTGTAGCATTTTATCTGTTTTACGAGGCTGAGCTGCCAGCTCGATGCTCAACCCAGCACAGATGGAAAGTCTGCAAGGAGCCGGCTGGATTCAAACACGGGACCACTCAGTTCGAAGTCTGGGGCGGATGCCACTACACCACTGGCCAACTAAGGGTGGTTAGGGATGAGTAATGATTACAGGCCCTGGAGCAGTGCCCAGGTCCTGAAAATGAATAACAAAGTTACAGTCAAGCCAGAATGAGTAAGGAGTTCCTCCAAGATGAAGCTTGTGGTTTTTGCATCAGTCTACAGTCCTCATTACTAAGACTGCTTTTATATTACAGAATTTTGCCCTGAACTGAACTTGAATTTACTGGCTACTGTGGAAGGATTCAAACTCATGTTTTTGGATCAATATCTACAAGTTCAGTAATTTAACCACTAAAATCATCCCAGTCCTTTGGCCATCCACTAGCCCGTGCAGTTTTGTATACCAACATTTCAATTTGAATTTATCCTTTACCATAACGCAGTACAGTTGGGCCATTCAGCCCATAGAGTCTGCTCCTCCATGGGTGATATATTTTCAACCCTATTCTTCCTCCATCTCTCTGTAACCACCTCACCCCTTACCAATTATAAACCTATTAATCTCTGTCTTAAATGGCCCAATGACTTGGCCTCCACAGGTCTCTGAAGCAACGAAGTCCACAAATTCACCACCATCTGGCTGAAGAAGTTCCTCCTCATCTGAGTTTTAGAGGAATATCACTTTATACTAAGGCTGTGCCCTCAGATCCTTGGAAACATTGGCTCCACCTTGACTCTGTCCAAGCTTATCAGTATCCAGTAGGTTTCAATGTGATTACTCCTCAACCTTCGATTGGAGGCCCAGAGATATCACATGCTCCTCATACAGTATGCATAGCTTTTAATTCCTGGGATCATTCTCTGGACCCTCTTCAGGGCCAGCACATCCTTCCTTAGAAATGTGTCCCAAAGTTGCTCACAATATTCTAAATGTGATCTGACCTGCACCTTATAAAGCCTTGGCTTTTACATTCTAGTTCTCTCAAAATGAATGCCAAATTCTTCCTTCATTAAACATGGTCTGTGCTTCTTTGTCATGTAATCCCTCTTTTTAATTTGAATAAACTCCAGCTGAGCATTATGGATCACCCACTTAAATATCTTCTTCTGTTCTTCTAGACTTTTCTCTTAGCTTCTTTACCTAGTTCACCTTACATAATTGCTCCTTCAGACCTTTCTAATTGTTCTTATTTAAATTGAAGATTCCAGTTGTGGACCAATGGTGTTTATCGTCAAACTGCATTTTGAATTCAATGCTATTAATATAAATTATGAGAGGCATAGCTAGAGTAGATGGCTAGAGTCTTTATCCTAGGATAGAAATGCTGAATACTAGACAGCTTAGCTTTAATGAGAGAGGTGGGAAGTTTAAAGGGGATGTGCATGGCAGGTTTTTTTATAGAGAGCTACAGGTGCCAGGAGTAGTGGTGCATACAGATATGATAGTGGTGTTCAAGGGGCTTTGAGGCTAGCACACAAGATGGCGCTAACGAACAACTCTTACTTGGGTGACGTCTTTCAGATAGTCCACAGGACTGTTTATTTCGCGTATTTCAATTTTTCTATGTCTTCTTTTTATTTTAAATGTGTTTCTGGAACTGTTGAAGCCTGTGAACTACAATTTGTAGATTGATTGAATGATCTAACATCTGCTGTCTCTGAGAAAATTCCAGGAGCCAAGGGTGAGCATGAGCATCCTCGAAGGGAAGAAGCTTAAAGACGGGGTGCAAGCCCACAATCGCCTCCATTTCTCACTGATTAAAGTGTCAAGCAAGATTAAAACATTGAGGCCAGTGAGTGTACAGCACCTACCACCTGCCTCTTGCTCGGTGACATGATGGATCTCTAGCTACTGACACATAAGGTGGCTGTGTGTGACCATTCTTTCTTGTTGCTAATTGGTGAGATCTGTTAGTTTTCTGTGTGAGGGAGGGGTTTGGGGTTTGATATTTGGTGTGATCTGTTAGTTTACTGTGTGAGGGAGGGGTTTGGGGTTTGATGTTTGGTGTGATCTGTTAGTTTTCTGTGTGAGGGAGGGGTTTGGGGTTTGATGTTTGGTGTGATCTGTTAGTTTTCTGTGTGAGGGAGGGGTTTGGGGTTTGATGTTTGGTGTGATCTGTTAGTTTCCTGTGTGAGGGAGGGGTTTGGAGTTTGATGTTTGGTGTGATCTGTTAGTTTCCTGTGTGAGGGAGGTGTTTGGGGTTTGATGTTTGGTGTGATCTGTTAGTTTTCTGTGTGAGGGAGGGGTTTGGGGTTTAATGTTTGGTGTGATCTGTTAGTTTTCTGTGTGAGGGAAGGGATTGGGGGTTTGGGGTTTGATGTTTGGTGTGATCTGTTAGTTTCCTGTGTGAGGGAGGTGTTTGGGGTTTGATGTTTGGTGTGATCTGTTAGTTTTCTGTGTGGGGGGGTTGGGGTTTGATGTGATCTGTTAGTTTTCTGTGTGAGGGAAGGTTTGGGGTTTGATGTTTGGTGTGATCTGTTAGTTTTCTGTGTGAGGGAGGGGTTTGGGGTTTAATGTTTGGTGTGATCTGTTAGTTTTCTGTGTGAGGGAGGGGTTTGGGGTTTAATGTTTGGTGTGATCTGTTAGTTTTCTGTGTGAGGGAAGGGATTGGGGGTTTGGGGTTTGATGTTTGGTGTGATCTGTTAGTTTCCTGTGTGAGGGAGGGGTTTGGGGTTTAATGTTTGGTGTGATCTGTTAGTTTTCTGTGTGAGGGAGGGGTTTGGGGTTTAATGTTTGGTGTGATCTGTTAGTTTTCTGTGTGAGGGAAGGGATTGGGGGTTTGGGGTTTGATGTTTGGTGTGATCTGTTAGTTTTCTGTGTGAGGGAGGGGTTTGGGGTTTAATGTTTGGTGTGATCTGTTAGTTTTCTGTGTGAGGGAGGGGTTTGGGGTTTAATGTTTGGTGTGATCTGTTAGTTTTCTGTGTGAGGGAAGGGATTGGGGGTTTGGGGTTTGATGTTTGGTGTGATCTGTTAGTTTCCTGTGTGAGGGAGGTGTTTGGGGTTTGATGTTTGGTGTGATCTGTTAGTTTTCTGTGTGGGGGGGTTGGGGTTTGATGTGATCTGTTAGTTTTCTGTGTGAGGGAGGGGTTTGGGGTTTGATATTTGGTGTGATCTGTTAGTTTACTGTGTGAGGGAGGGGTTTGGGGTTTGATGTTTGGTGTGATCTGTTAGTTTTCTGTGTGAGGGAGGGGTTTGGGGTTTGATGTTTGGTGTGATCTGTTAGTTTTCTGTGTGAGGGAGGGGTTTGGGGTTTGATGTTTGGTGTGATCTGTTAGTTTCCTGTGTGAGGGAGGGGTTTGGAGTTTGATGTTTGGTGTGATCTGTTAGTTTCCTGTGTGAGGGAGGTGTTTGGGGTTTGATGTTTGGTGTGATCTGTTAGTTTTCTGTGTGGGGGGGTTGGGGTTTGATGTGATCTGTTAGTTTTCTGTGTGAGGGAGTGTTTGGAGTTTGATGTTTGGTGTGATCTGTTAGTTTTCTGTGTGAGGGAGGGGTTTGAAGTTTGATGTTTGGTGTGATCTGTTAGTTTCCTGTGTGAGGGAGGTGTTTGGGGTTTGATGTTTGGTGTGATCTGTTAGTTTTCTGTGTGAGGGAGGGGTTTGGGGTTTAATGTTTGGTGAGATCTGTTAGTTTTCTGTGTGAGGGAAGGGATTGGGTGTTTGGGGTTTGATGTTTGGTGTGATCTGTTAGTTTCCTGTGTGAGGGAGGTGTTTGGGGTTTGATGTTTGGTGTGATCTGTTAGTTTTCTGTGTGGGGGGGTTGGGGTTTGATGTTTGGTGTGATCTGTTAGTTTTCTGTGTGAGGGAAGGTTTGGGGTTTGATGTTTGGTGTGATCTGTTAGTTTTCTGTGTGAGGGAGGGGTTTGGGGTTTGATATTTGGTGTGATCTGTTAGTTTTCTGTGTGAGGGAGGGGTTTGGGGTTTGATGTTTGGTGAGATCTGTTAGTTTTCTGTGCGAGGGAGGGGTTTGGGGTTTGATGTTTGGTGTGATCTGTTAGTTTTCTGTGTGAGGGAGGGGTTTGGGGTTTGATGTTTGGTGAGATCTGTTAGTTTTCTGTGCGAGGGAGGGGTTTGGGGTTTGGTGTGATCTGATAGTTTTCTGTGCGAGGGAGGGGTTTGGGGTTTGATGTTTGGTGTGATCTGTTAGTTTTCTGTGTGAGGGAAGGTTTGGGGTTTGATGTTTGGTGTGATCTGTTAGTTTTCTGTGTGTGGGGGGTTTGGGGTTTGATGTTTGGTGAGATCTGTTAGTTTTCTGTGTGGGGGGGGTTTGGGGTTTGATGTTTGGTGTGATCTGTTAGTTTTCTGTGTGAGGGAAGGTTTGGGGTTTGATGTTTGGTGTGATCTGTTAGTTTTCTGTGTGTGGGGGGGTTTGGGGTTTGATGTTTGGTGTGATCTGTTAGTTTTCTGTGTGGGGGGGGTTTGGGGTTTGATGTTTGGTGTGATCTGTTAGTTTTCTGTGTGAGGGAAGGTTTGGGGTTTGATGTTTGGTGTGATCTGTTAGTTTTCTGTGTGAGGGAGTGTTTGGAGTTTGATGTTTGGTGTGATCTGTTAGTTTTCTGTGCGAGGGAGGGGTTTGGGGTTTGATGTTTGGTGAGATCTGTTAGTTTTCTGTGTGAGGGAGGGGTTTGGGGTTTGATGTTTGGTGAGATCTGTTAGTTTTCTGTGTGAGGGAGGGGTTTGATGTTTGGTGAGATCTGTTAGTTTTCTGTGCGAGGGAGGGGTTTTGGGTTTGGTGTGATCTGTTAGTTTTCTGTGCGAGGGAGGGGTTTGGGGTTTGGTGTGATCTGTTAGTTTTCTGTGTGAGGGAGGGGTTTGGGGTTTGATGTTTGGCGTAATCTGTTAGTTTTCTGTGTGAGGGAGGGGTTTGGGGTTTGATGTTTGGTGTGATCTGTTTTCCACAGTGTGGAAGGCCACACTTTTAGCCCTTAAGTCAAAGGGGTTGCCGGTCTCTCGATGGCAGGAGGTCCTTCCCGAGGCACTCCAGTCCATCCGCTCTCTGCTATGTACGTCCACCAATGCCACCCCTCATGAGTGCCTCTTTTCTTTTCCCAGGAAGTCTGCCACTGGGACCACTCTACCGGCTTGGCTGACGTCCCCAGGGCCAGTGCTGCTCCAGAAACATGCGAGGAGCAATAAATACTCCCCGCTGGTCAAGAGAGTTCACCTACTACATACGAACCCCCAGTATGCCTACGTGGTCTTACCTGATGGGCGGGAGGACACGGTCTCTGTCCGCGACCTTGCACCCGCAGGAGCAGCAGACCACTACTCCGAACACTCCACAGTAACTATGAACCCTGTACCCACCGAGGTGTATACCCACCTGACACCGCGCACACCAAGCCCTACACAGACTCCTCACAACACTCCCATACCGGGCGCCTCGCACACGCATGAGGGATCACTGACGCCTAGTGGGCTGACACCTCCAGTTAGGCCGGAACCAGCACAACTACCGTCTCTGGTGCAATCACCACCACCGGCACCTGTGCAATCACCACCACCGGCATCTGTGCAATCACCACCACCACCGGCACCTGTGCAATCACCACCACTGGCACCTGTGCAATCACCACCACCGGCACCTGTGCAATCACCACCACCGGCACCTGTGCAATCACCACCACCGGCACCTGTGCAATCACCACCACCGGCACCTGTGCAATCACCACCACCGGCACCTGTGCAATCACCACCACCAGCACCTGTGCAATCACCACCACCGGCACCTGTGCAATCACCACCACTGGCACCTGTGCAATCACCACCACCAGCACCTGTGCAATCACCACCACCAGCACCTGTGCAATCACCACCACCAGCACCTGTGCAATCACCACCACCAGCACCTGTGCAATCACCACCACTGGCACCTGTGCAATCACCACCACCGGCACCTGTGCAATCACCACCACCGGCACCTGTGCAATCACCACCACCGGCATCTGTGCAATCACCACCACTGGCACCTGTGCAATCACCACCACCGGCACCTGTGCAATCACCACCACCGGCTCCTGTGCAATCACCACCACCGGCACCTGTGCAATCACCACCACCGGCACCTGTGCAATCACCACCACCGGCACCTGTGCGATCACCACCGCCGGCATCTGTGCGATCATCACCACCGGCACCTGTGCAATCACCACCACCGGCACCTGTGCAATCACCACCACCGGCACCTGTGCAATCACCACCACCAGCACCTGTGCAATCACCACCACCGGCACCTGTGCAATCACCACCGCCGGCATCTGTGCGATCACCACCACCGGCACCTGTGCGATCACCACCACCGGCTCCTGTGCGATCATCACCACCGGCACCTGTGCAATCACCACCACCGGCATCTGTGCAATCACCACCACCGGCACCTGTGCAATCACCACCGCCGGCATTTGTGCAATCACCACCACCGGCATCTGTGCAATCACCACCACCGGCACCTGTGCGATCATCACCACCGGCACCTGTGCAATCACCACCGCCGGCACCTGTGCAATCACCACCACCAGCACCTGTGCAATCACCACCGCCGGCACCTGTGCAATCACCACCACCGGCACCTGTGCGATCATCACCACCGGCACCTGTGCAATCACCACCGCCGGCACCTGTGCAATCACCACCGCCGGCACCTGTGCAATCACCACCACCGGCACCTGTGCAATCACCACCACCAGCACCTGTGCAATCACCACCACTGGCACCTGTGCAATCACCACCACCGGCACCTGTGCAATCACCACCACCGGCATCTGTGCAATCACCACCACCACCGGCACCTGTGCAATCACCGGCACCTGTGCAATCACCACCGCCGGCACCTGTGCAATCACCACCGCCGGCACCTGTGCAATCACCACCACCGGCACCTGTGCAATCACCACCACCGGCTCCTGTGCAATCACCACCGGCACCTGTGCAATCACCACCACCGGCACCTGTGCAATCACCACCGGCACCTGTGCAATCACCACCACCGGCACCTGTGCAATCACCATCACCGGCACCTGTGCAATCACCACCACCGGCACCTGTGCGATCATCACCACCGGCACCTGTGCAATCACCACCACCAGCACCTGTGCAATCACCACCATCGGCACCTGTGCAATCACCACCACCGGCACCTATGCAATCACCACCACCGGCACCTGTGCGATCATCACCACCGGCACCTGTGCAATCACCACCGCTGGCACCTGTGCGATCACAGCCGGTGCTACGTAAATCGCAGCAACAGATTCGACCACCTGATATACTTAACCTGTAAATATACTTGTAAGAAATTTCGCCCCATGGGGACTCTCTTTTAAAACAAAGGGGGGGTGAATGTGGTGAACTACATAAACCTGTCTGGACAAGCCCCCCCCCCCCCCCGCTGACTGCTCCTGTGGCTCCTCCCACAGACCCCAGTATAAAGGCGATTGGAGGCACTGCTCCTCCCTCAGTCTCCAGGATGTTGTGTGGTGGGCTCATGCTGCTGACGCTGCTTTCTTCCAGCTAATAAAACTGATGCACCATCAATAACTCTCAGAGATGTGAGTCAAGGTAGGCTTTTATTAGCTGGAAGAAAGCACTGTCAGCAGCAAGAGACCACCACACAACATCCTGGAGACTGAGGGAGGAGCAGTGCTCCAATCGCCTTTATACCGGGGTCTGTGGGAGGAGCCACAGGAGCAGTCAGCAGAGGGGCGTGTCCAGACAGGTATATGTAGTTCACCACACCGTTAGTTTTCTGTGTGAGGGTGGGGTTTGGGGGTTTGGGGTTTGATGTTTGGTGTGATCTGAGTTTTCTGTGTGAGGGAGGGTTTGGAGTTTGATGTTTGGTGTGATCTGTTAGTTTTCTGTGCGAGGGAGGGGATTGGGGGTTTGGGGTTTAATGTTTAGTGTGATCTGTTAGTTTTCTGTGCAAGGGAGGGTTTGGAGTTTGATGTTTGGTGTGATCTGTTAGTTTTCTGTGTGAGGGAGGGTTTGGAGTTTGATGTTTGGTGAGATCTGTTAGTTTTCTGTGTGAGGGAAGGGATTGGGGGTTTGGGGTTTAATGTTTGGTGTGATCTGTTAGTTTTCTGTGTGAGGGAGGGGTTTGGGGTTTAATGTTTGGTGAGATCTGTTAGTTTTCTGTGTGAGGGAGGGGTTTGGGGTTTAATGTTTGGTGTGATCTGTTAGTTTTCTGTGTGAGGGAGGGGTTTGGGGGTTTGGAGTTTGATGTTTGGTGAGATCTGTTAGTTTTCTGTGCGAGGGAGGGTTTGGAGTTTGATGTTTGGTGAGATCTGTTAGTTTTCTGTGTGAGGGAAGGGATTGGGGGTTTGGGGTTTAATGTTTGGTGTGATCTGTTAGTTTTCTGTGTGAGGGAGGGGTCTGGGGTTTGATATTTGGTGTGATCTGTTAGTTTTCTGTGTGAGGGAGGGGTTTAGGGTTTGGGATTTGATGTTTGGTGTGATATGTCAGTTTCCTGTGTGAGGGAGGGGTTTGGAGTGATGTTTTTGGTGTGATGTGCTTAATTTTTCTGTATGAGCAAGGGAGTTTGTGGTTTGATGTTCTTGTTGCTGTTGGTGGGATTGCAAGATTTTTTTGTGTGCAGGTAATTTTTATTTTTCCTTAGACAACTATGGTTTTCTTTGTATTATGGTTATCTGGAGATGAATCTCAGAGTTGTATACCACGTACATACCTTGATAATAAATGGACCTTTGAAACAAATATGCAGTGTTTGAAAGGATATGGATCATATGCAGGCAGAAGAAATTAATTTGACATTATGTTTAGCACAAACGTTCTGCGATGAAGAACCTATTCTGCACTATTCTTGTCTGTATTATGGCCACTAACCTCTAGGGAATCTTTAACCATAAAATCCCTTATTAATCCTTTCTCAATACATAAGCCAAGTCTAAAATAGCATGTTACTGTGTAGGCTCTGCACTGTACTGCTGTAAAAAGCAGTTGTTGGCACATTCCACAAATCCTTCTACAATACCCTTACCAGTTTTGTTTGTCCATTGATATGTAGACCATGATAACTGCAGTTCCCTTCAAACATGCCCTGTCCTTGATGTTTCCCTAGTTATGCTCTAATCTATTAAGATATTACATTTTGGGGGTCTATTGACTACTCCTATGTCTTCTTTCTCCTGCTGTTGATAATTCCAACCCAAACTGATGCCCCATTACTGGTTGTTACCCTAATATTATGACTCAGCACTGCTCTGATGCCTTCCTTGATTGATAACACCACCTACTTCCTTCTTTCCTCTCTGGCCTTTTCTTTTGGAATATAATATAACCTGGGATTTTGCAACTAAGTTGATGTAAAGCTATTTCACTAGATCCATACTTTGCTATTAACTCATCAACCTTGTTGCAGATGTGCATTCAAGTAAAGAACATTAAGCTTTGATAGTTTTACACTCTGGACTGATGCAGAGTTTCAACCTGAAACATAGATAGTTCCTTTCCTTTGTGGAGTTGCAAACAATACTATCCCACATTTTAAGTATTCTATTGTTCTTCCTTCCCTCTGCAGCACTACAGCATCTCCTGTCCTGAGATGATTGAGGCAAGTGAGGCTTCCCCACTTTAACACATTTTTACAGGAGCACTGTTGAGTGTGTCCTGTCATTACAAAGATTGCAAGGACTGCTGAGTGGATCATCGGGGTCTCTCCTCCACCCATTAGAGATACTTAACAGGACCACTGCAAACACAGAGCCCTCAGACCTGTCAGTGAATCCTCCTCTCTGTCCAACAATCAACTTGAACCCCTTCCATCAAGCAGGAGGTTCTGTAGCATTAGGATGGGAAACCCCCAGACCAGAAGACAATTGAACTCCCTGCCACCACGCAGGTCTCATCATTTTAACATATATTAATATGCACCTTATTATTTGTTAAATTGTTGGTGGTAATATTATTTTAAGGGGTGTGTGTGTGTGATGTGCACCTTGGTCTGGAGGAACATTGTTTCATTTAGCTATATACATGTGTACATTTGAATGACAATTGAACTTGAACTTGAAAGAAAACTTAAATCCTGTCACACTGTCCACCCATGTAACTTTAAATGGCCATGTTTGAACAAAGTCCTTAGGGAAAACCCTGGAATCTAATCAGAGTCAAAGCATTTCACCTATTGTGCTTATGCCATTCTTTGAAAGGGCTTAAAAATTCATCCCACTTTCCTGCTCCTTCTCCCTTCAAGTTCAATTTCAAGTTTATTGTAATTCAACCATACAAATGTATACAGCTAAACAAATCGTCATTCCTCTAGGGCCGAGGAGCAAAACACAGTACATATAGTTACAATCAAGCACGTACAGTCATAAGTCCCTGAAAGGCATGGAGATTGACAGGTTGACAGAAAAAGTGCAGAGTGCATGTTTATGTAAGACAATATAATGTTACTGCCACTATTATAATAAAACACACAGTCGTACAAAAATGTGAAACAGCAATAATAAAAGATGAAACGTGACCAGCGCAGGATAAGAGTGTGTCTGTGAGTTGCAGAGTGGGGGAGGGAGGGGACGACAGGCCATTCCGATAGACTGTAAGTGTGTGCTGGCTGGCAGCTGGGTGTTAAGAGCTCTAATTGCCTGGAGAAGTAGTTACCTACTCGACAGTTCTGGTTCTTGTGTCGTAGTACCTTCCGCCTGACAGCAGGAGGTCACAGAAACTGTGGGAAGGATGGGAGATGTTTTTGACAGTACTGGAGTTGCTGCTGAGATACGTTCTGGACTGGTGGGTGGGGTGGGGTGCAGGTGCTGCCAAAGAGACCCTGATGATGTTTTCAGCAGTCCTCATTACCAACTGCAGGGCCTTGTGACACTTGGGATTGACTTCTTGGGGATGTTTTAATCGATTCTGTCTGAACGTTTGTGCATGGTCACGGTTTTCAGAAGGGCAAGAGGTTTACCAGCAAAAATTGAAAATATAAATTTTGAAATGTGTCAAAATGTTTGGAAGAACTCTCCATTTTTCTTCAGATTGGATCTTTAACGTGTGCCCGACAATGCTAACTGGATTTAGTTTGATATCTCTGGGCTGCTTGTTCAAGTTCACTGTCAAAAGCAGAGTATAACTGCCATGAGAATTAGGCTTTTTTCGGCAGCATAGTACATTTTTTCATGTTGTTTGACCATATGTAAAAGTCCATGTGAGCCATTGTCCTAATTTTGATCTCTGAGATATCATTTTCCTTTTCTCGTTCACAAAATTTTGGAGTTGCTGGCCAGCATATTGACCAGGTGGTAAAGATAGTCAAAATGGGAGGGTCTTCAAACTCAAATGTTAACTGTGTTTTTCTCTCTCCACAGCTTGGTATTTCCAACATCTTCCGCTTTAATTCCCAAAATGGTGAGGGAATAGCCAATGGTAATGCTATAAAACAGCAAAGGTAGGTGGCTAGACTGTCTCCTGCTGGAAATGGTTATTACCTGGCACTTCAGTAGAGTGAATATTGTTTGCCATTTATCAGTCTATCCAGTAGTCTAAATCCTGATGCTTGTGGGAGGGGGGTGCTTTATTTGCTGAGGAGTTATGAATGGAATTAAATACCGCACAGTCACTCCTTATAATATGATGGAAGGAAGTTCATTGATGAAGGTGATTGGGTCAGGAGCGCTGTATTAAAGAACTCCTGTCTTATTTTCCAATGAATATATTATATAATCATAGCTTTTCATTTGATGTTTGCCTTAAGGTTTATGCAAACAGTAGTGCATACAGGTGGAACAAGAAATGAGATGTTGGGGAAATTCAACGGGCCAGGCAGTATCTGTGGAGGAAAATGGATCATCCATATTTTCGGTCGAGACCTTTAACCTGCAGTCCAAATGGAAAGTCTCCTCCTGAAGTGTCGACTGTCTGTTTCTCTCTGCAGATGAAGTCGCACCTGCTAAGTTCCTCCAGCAAATACACACAGGGTGCTGAAGGAACTCAGCAAGTCAGGCAGTATCTATCGAAATAAATAGACAGTCAATGTTTCAGGCTGAGACCCTTCTCCAGCAGCTTGTTTTTTTTGCTCTAGGTACCAGCACCTGCGATGTTTTGTGCCTGCATACAGGTTGCAATAACAAGGCAGTAATCAGAACAAGTAATATAATTTGTTCCCATTTATCAAAATAATTATAAAACTGGATGTCAGACCAAATAAAAGCAGAGGTAGCAGGAGATACTCAACAGTTCAGGCAGCATCTGTGGAAAGATAAACTGAGTTATCAGTTCTGAGACCCTTTGTTGAATTGGAATTGCTAGATTAAATGTAAATAAGACCTATGTAAAGAGATGATTTATTGGAAATAAAGAAAGTACTTCAGAAATGGTAGAGAGCCCCCAATGTAAATTATAAATTGTAAATTGGTTTATCATTATCACATACTGTACATATACCAAGGTACAGTGAAAAACTTCGTTTTGCATGCCATCCATAAAGATAGTCCAAGGAAAAACCAACAACAGAATGCAGAATATCATGTTACAGCTATAGAAAAAGTGTAGTACAGGCAGAAAATAAAATGCAAGGCCATGGTGAAGCTGATTGTGAGGTCAAGGGTTCACTTTATCGTATGAAGAGACCATTCAATAGTCTCATAAGAGTTGGATGGAAGTTGTCCTTGAGCCTGGTGATAGGTGCTTTCAGACTTTTGGATCTCCTGCCTGTGGGATGGGGGAGAGGAGAGAATGTCTGGAGTAGGTGGAGTCTTTGATGATGTGGGCTACTTTATCGAGGCAGCAAAGAGTGTAGACAGTCCATGGATGTGAGCCTGGATTTTATAACGAGCTGAGCCATATCCACAATTGTCTGTAGAGATTTGTTGCCTCCTGTGATGCCTCTGGATTAGATGTTTTCTCTGGTGCATCAACAAAAAGTGGTGATGGTCAAAGGGGATATGCCAGATTTCTATGGCCTTCTGATGAAGAAGTGCTGGTGAGCTTTCCTGGCCTATGTGGTTAGACCGGGAGAAGCTTTTGGCGATGTTTACACCGAGGAGCCTGAGGCTCTAAACCCTCCTGACCTCAGCAGCATTCATGTAAACAGTGCACATTACCCTTGGCTTCAAGAAGAACTTGTCCTCAAGAAAACAAGAGGCTTAATGAATATATACAATGGCCTCTTTATTACGTTCTTCCTATACCTAATAAAGTGGCCGCTAAGTATATAATCGGTTAAATACACATGATTTTTTAAAAAGTCAATATAATCAAACATTGGCTCAGGAGGAAAGTTTAGAGTCTGTTTCAGCTTGTAACTGATATATGTTGCAGGTTCCTTGGGTTAATAATTACCATGCTTGTTTACATGGTGTGGAGAATTCATTGAGTGACAGCAACCCGAACATAACAGCTGGTTACCACTGCCAAAAGAGTGTGGCATATTTGTAGATGACCGATTGTCACTGGGCATTTGGGAGAGACAGCAGCCACCATCTGCTCTCAACTTGGTCAATAGTCAGGAATCTGCCCTTAGCTTGTCTGCACCCTCCCCCACTTCCTGCACCCATTTGACTCTGCTTCTGTTATCACCACCCTCCTCTGCTAATCTCTTCCAGGTGATTCGATCAGTAGTTGCCACCTCTCCACAGATAGGGAGAGGGGGAGGGAGAGAAGGAGAAAAAGAGAGGGGGAGAGAGAGGGAGAGGGAGAAGGGGAGAGAGAGATCCATATTTCTGATACATCTCCAGAATCTTTCACTCTTTCTATGTTATTGTTTTATATCCTTCTGTAACTTTTATTGTAAATGCCTTATCATCAACCCTTAAAAACAGTTGGCTTTAGCCGCATTATAATCTTTTTCCTTTGATCTATGTTATCTCTAACTTCCTTTGATAACTGTAATTAGACCACTTCTGTTGGGTTTTTAAGTCTTAGAGGAGTGTATATTACTTCTAAACATTTTTATTGATCTATTGCTTGTTTATTGTCATACTGAGGAGGCAAAGTCACAATGGTACTATCTCCAGATTGATAATCTAGATGCCCAGGGTAAAGTCCGAGATACCTGGGTTTGAATCCTACCATGGCATATGCTGATCAATTCAAATCTGAATTCTTGACCATTGTCAATTGTTGTGAAGAACCACCTGGTTTGTTAATGTTCTGTACTGCTAGAAATCTGCCATCCTTACTGGTCTGGCCCAACTTACGATTCTGGACTTAAGGTTATCTTCTAACTGTCCTCTGAAGTAGCGGAGCAAGCTGTTCAGTTAGAGTCATACAGTTATACAACTTCAGCCTCGTTGGTCCATGCTGACCAAGATTCCCCAGTCAAGCTGGTCACATTTGCCCATGACATTACAAACCTTTCCAATCCATGTACCTGTACAACTTTCTGTGCAATGGGACTTGTCTCAACTACTTCCTCCAGCAGCTCATTCCACATAGATACCACCCTTTATGCAAAATTGCCCATCACGTCTTATTAAATCTTTCCCCTCTCACCTTAAGCACATGCCCCTTAGTTCTTGAATTCCCACTCCTAGGGGAAAAGCTGGTTGCATTCACCCTGTCTATGCCCCTCAGGCCATTTGATAAGGTCCCTCATGGTAGATTGATTCAAAAGATAAAGATGCAAGGGATACAAGATGAATGTAAGTTTGGTTTCAGAACTGCTTGCCCAGAGGAGACGAAGAGTAGTGGTGAAAGACTGAATACAATGGGATATAGATCAGTTACAGATTCGGGCTGAGAGTTTGATACGAGCAAGTCTAAGGTGTTGTAATTTGGGAGTTCAAATGAAAGGAAAAGTCTACAATTAATGGTGGACCACTTAATGGCATTAAGGTACACAAGGATCTTGGGGTCTAAGTCCATGGTTCATGAAAGTGGCTACACAATTGAGTAAGGTGGTAAGGAGGGTTTAAAGAATCTTGCCTTCATTAGTAGGGGTGCTGTAGTTATGTAAAATTTTAGTCAGACCACACTTGGAATATTGTATGCAGTTTTGGTTGCCCCATTATGGCAAGGATATGGAAACTGTAGAAAGAGTGCAGAACAGGTTTACCAGGATACTGCCTGAAATGGAGGGTAAGACCTTCAAGGAAAGATTGGAGAAACTTAGATTGTTCTCCCTGGAGCATTGGATGTTGTTGACAGACCCGATCAGCTTTTAAATTATGAGTGGCAAGATGGGTCGAATCTTTAGTTTTGGTTAGAAATGACAAACAACAGAGGACATGATTTTAAGTGTAGAAAAGAGGAGTTTAAAGATAACATGAGGGGCATATTTTTTGCAGAGATGTCTGGCATGAGTTACTAGGAATTGAAGATTGTACTGCAGCTTTTTCACCATCCTGTTATACTACAGCACCATCCTGTCATATTACAGCAAATACTCGTTGTATTACAGTAGTATCTTGTTATACTACAGCACCATCCTGTCATATTACAGCACATCCTGTTGTATTACAGTACCATCCTGTCATATTACAGTACTATCTTGTATTACAGCACAATCCTGCTGTATTACAGCGCACCCTGTCATATTAGAGTACCAACCTATCATATTACAGCACTGTCCTGTCGTATTACAGCATCATCCCATTGTACTACCACCCCAACCTGTTGTATTACAGCACATCCTGTTGTTTTACAGCACCATCTTATTGTAATACAGCACCATCCTTTTGTATTGCAGCACAATCCTGTCCTATTACAGCACCATCCTGTCGTATTACAGCACTATGCTGTCATATTACAGCATCATCCTGTTTATATTACAGCACTATCCTGTTGTACTACATCACTATTCTGTCATATTGCAGCACCATTCTGTTGTTTTACAGTACTATTCTGTCATATTATAGTACCATCCTGTTGTATTACAGCACATCCTGTTGTACTACAGCACCATCCTATTGTGTAACAGCACACCCTGTCATATTACAGCACCATCCTGTTGTACAACCACCCCAACCTGTTGTATTACAGCACATCCTGTTGTTTTACAGCACCATCCTGTCGTATTGCAGTACCATCCTGTCGTTTTACAGCACCATCCCGTTGTACTACCACCCCAACCATTTGTACTACAGCACCATCCTGCCATATTACAGCACATCCTGTTGTATTACAGCACCATTCTGTTGTACTACCACACCAACTTGTTATATTACAGCACCATGCTGTTGTTTAGTGCTTGTCCTGGTATTTTTTTATGGTCTGTATTATTACCATGTCCATTGGTTACACTGCGAGTTTCATGTGAGCAAGGATTTCTATTGCACCCTGGTGTATATGACAATAAACTAATCTGTTAACTGTGGTAGATTGTAAAACTTTATTAAAAAGATGTGAGCTTTGCAGCCTAAGCCGGTATTTAATTGCCCGTTCCTGGTTAAGCCTTTGAGAAAGTGCAGATGAACCACTGAAGTTTTACAGCAGCACTTGGTTGTACAGAGTACCGGTGAGGCCATTCTTGAATTCAGTTTTGGTTGCCCTACGATAGCAAAGGTATAACTAAACTGGAAAGAGCACAGAAAGGATCTGCAAGGATAGTGCCAGAACATGAGGGACTGAGTTATAGGAAGAGGTTGAACGTACTGGAACTTTATTCCTTAGAGCATCAGAGACTGAGAGATTACTTTATAGAGCTGTAAAAAATAATTAAACATGGAACTGCGCACCATTTCAGCCCACGATGTTGTGCCAATCTTCAAGTCAGTTTATACTGTTGTCCTTATCCTTTCATTGTCGTTATATTCATACCTGAGTTACAGGGAAAGGTTGAATAGGTTAGGACTTTATTCCCTAGAATGTGGGAGAATAAGGGGATATCTTATAGAGGTATACAAAATTATGAGGGGTATAGATAGGGTAAATGCAATCAGGCTTTTGTGCCTGAAACTGGGTGAGACTAGAACTAGGGGTTATGGGTTAAGGGTGAAAAGTAAAATGTTTAAGGGAAACATGAGGAGGAATGGTTGTAATGAAATGATCTGTATGGATGTAATGATAATCAAAGTTTTTCAGTGTACCTTGTGACAAGGAGCCAATAAACCTTTTTACTATTGGTTCCACAATGCACCTCTCTTGACAACCTTCTCATATGTAGTCCAAGAGTTCATTTCATTGCTGCCAATTTCTTTTGTCCCATCTATACATAGATTAAAGACTCCAAAATTGTTGCTTACCCCTACTACATGCATCTCCATTTTATTGAATGATACTGTATCCCATTTAGGGGTCTATATACAACTTCCACCAACGTTTTCAGCCTCTTGCTAATTGTTAGGAGCACCCAATTTTGCAAGTTCCTAAGTTAAAATCCTTCTCCTTTAACTGATACATTAATATCAGAGCCACACATCTTCTTTCCATTTTGTGAAAATCGCACAAAACCTGCAGATGCCAGAAATCTGAAAAAAAAACAGAGGTTGCTGGAAACTCACTGAACTCCCTTTGTTCCATTCATTACCCTCCCCTGCCAAGACTGTTCAGTCTGCCTCCCAGTTCAGATGAAGGGCCCAGGATATAAAACATTCCATAGATGCTGCCTGACCTGCTGAGGTTTTCCAACAAATTAATTTTTTATTACTTTTTAATTTTGCCCATTTTCTTCTCAAACTCTCCTGAAATATTTAATTCCAGCCGTGATCATTTTGCAATTATGCTTCTGCAATGGCTATGAGCCATTTGTTTCTATTTCCATCAATGATCAGAGTGTCATTGAGTTGCTCAGCTTAGAAACAGGCCCTTCATCCCAACTCATCTGCACCACCCAGTCAAAGATAATCCCATTTGCCTGCATATTACCCATTGCCCTTTTAAAGTTTCCTATTCATGTACCTTTTAAATGCTGTTAATGCATCTGCTTCAATTTCCAGATACTGATCACACTCAGTGAAAAAAGTTGGCCTTCAGATTCTTATTAAACCTTTTCACCTTAAACCTATGCCCTCTAGTTCTTGATTCCTCAATCCTGGGAAAAGAAGTGTAACCATACACCCTATCTATGCTCCTCATGAGCTAACCCTCATTCTCCTACGTTCCATCTAATTAAAGTCACAGAGCAATACAGCACAGAAACAGATCCTCGAAGCAAACTAGAATGAACTGTCACAGGAAGTAGTTGGGGCAGGTACATGAACGACATTTTAAAGGTATTTGGACATAAGAAAGGTTTAGAGTGACATGGGCCAGATGCTGGAAGATAGAGCTTGCTTGGTTTAGTGGCATGAACCAGTTGGGCTGAAAGATCCATCTCCATGCCAACCAAGATTCATCTATCCTTTCACATTAAAAAAATGTCTTTTCAACACTTTCCCTGCTTCAGTTTCACTGTTCCCTCTAGGTGCGTGGCCATGAAATGCTGCTGCATACATAGTCTTTATTGCTGTGCAGCTGGAATTTTCTTTTATGTAATGTTAATGTCATTTTGAAATTACGTTACTGTAATTTTTTAATTATGCTAATATAATTTTGAAAGCTATGTTACCACAACTTTTTCTTTGAAACATTTTAAAGCTTCAATATTCTACATTGTCAGTGTTTCAAATTATAACACTGTTATAAATTATAACAATAAACACAGAATGGAAGTTGGTAGCCCTCTGTTAATAAACTGCCAACCCTCTGAAGCCGATACTGTCTAGTCAAAACATTTTACTTCTGCCATCATGTGGTGTCAACACCCATTTAAAGATCTTCTTTGTGGCTATGAGTACCTTTGGAGCCGGGCATAGTTTTAAAGTGCTTGGAAGTAGGTACAAGGGGGATGTCAGAGGTAAGTTTTTCACACAGAGAGTGGTGGGTGCATGGAATGCACTGCCAGCGACGCTGGTACAGGCGGATACAATAGGGTCTTTTAAGAGATTCATAGATAGGTACATGGAGCTTAGAAAAATAGAGGGCTATGCAGTAGGGAAGTTCTAGGCAGTTTCTGGAGTAGGTTACATGGTCGGCACAAGATTGTGGGCCGAAAGGCCTGAAATGTGCTGTAGATTTCTATGTTCTGTGTTCTGCTATATTTCATTATACCATTCAGTTAACAAATTAAATCGAAAGTACTGCATGTGATTTTTCAATTTCATTCTAAATATTCATAGTTTGCATATTGCAATAAAATCATTTAAAGTGCTGTGCAGTTTTTAGGCCATGTAAAAATTTCCAGCTCAGAGCAATGGTTGGTCTGTGCACCTTTAAACAAATATAGGGAACATTGTTTGGTTTCGAAATGGAAGAAATCTTATTTTTTAAGTTCTCTCCCTTGCTGACAATCTCTGTACAGCAGGAACAGTAGAGTAGGAAAGAGGCTTTAAAGCCGACCGGGTCTGTGCTGACCATGATACCAAACTAAACTAATTCATCTGCCTCCACATGGTCCAGTTCCTTCCATTCACTGGTCAGTTCATTTGTTTACCTAAATGCTTCTTAAAAGTTACTATGAATTAATGAAATTAATTTATTATTAATTTATTTCGGTCGGTGCAAACATAACAAAAAGCATCATTTATAACTATGATTTCATAGGACAAAACTACAACAAAAAGCATAGATATTCTTTAAGACAGGCTGAGCTGCAGCTTATTACGCCTACCCCTCTTACTTTTACAACAACATATTTGGCATCAATCATCATATCAAAAACAAAGAAATTCATAACCTTTTAACACAAAATCTAATTCCAAATATCATTTATTTACATCACTCCCATTCATTTTAAATCATGTATTTATATTTGTTCATTAAATATTTTTTTAAACTTAAGTGTAGTGCATGTTTTTAAATTCTTACTACAACTGTCCTCTGACTGAAAATACAATGATTTTTTACATTGGTTCTAACCCTTTGTTTTTGACAGATACATGTTCCTCTCAAATCATGTTGACTTTCTCTCATTTTAAACAACCTTTGGGTACTTTGTGGTAGCTGTCCATTTGTTACTTTATACATAATTTGTATTATTTTAAAATCTACAAAATCTCTGAATTTTAAAGTATTTAGTTGAATAAATAGTGGATTGGTTGGTTCATAATAACTTGTCTTATTTACAATTTGTATAACTTTCTTTTGGAGTAGAAAAAATGAATTTGTATTTGTTTTGTATGTATTTTCCCATACCTCTACACAGTAAGTCAACACTAGCACTTCTGATTTTACCATCTTCCCTGGCTCAGGATCACAGGCATTTGTCACTCTTTCTTTAAAAAAATTACCTCGTGAGTCTCCTCTCAAAAGAACTATGCCATCCAATATTTGACATTTTCACCCTGGGAAAAACTCTTTATCTACTGTACCTGGGGCTTCTATCACATCATCCCTCAGTCTCTGACCCCAGAGAAAACAATCAGGTTTGTTCAACCTCTCCCTGTAGGTCACACAGTCCATTACAGGTAACTACTGCTGAACTACTGGTACATCCTTTCCAAAGCCTTGATATCT
This sequence comes from Hypanus sabinus, assembly GCF_030144855.1. Taxonomy (NCBI): domain Eukaryota; kingdom Metazoa; phylum Chordata; class Chondrichthyes; order Myliobatiformes; family Dasyatidae; genus Hypanus; species Hypanus sabinus. The sequence goes on from NC_082715.1 coordinate 114,505,177, forward strand.
TTCCTATATTGTAGTAAAAAGATTTGCACTCACTACTGCATATGTAGTCTACCCAAAATTTATTACAGCTGCAAAAGGACTTCCCAGAGTTTACTTATTTTCTTAGCCGAGGTATGCCTATTTTACCCCCTATCTACTTGTATTATAATTTCCTTAAAAATCACGATCAAATTTATGAGACCTCCTCCACACACACCCAAACCTGTACTAACTATCCCTTTTCCAAATGCATGAAATCTTCAATAATTTCTCTACCAATTATGCAAGGCTCACCAGCGTATAATTTCCTGTTTTGTCCCTGTTACCTTTCTTAAACAAAGGAACATTGCTAGCTGTGCTGCATTTTCTGGCACTCCTGCTGTGGCTAAAGAGGTTGTAAGGTTTTCTGTAAGGCCCAAGCAATCTCCTCACTTACTTCTCTCGGTATCCTGGGCTAGATTCCATCAATGCAGAGTATTGAAGAACAGTCATTCCTGCTGTGCTTATTATCCTGGCCGTGCTTGTTTTTTCCTGTTACACTTACTGGCTTAACCACTATCTTTCCCTCACTCACTCCACACGATGACCTACTGCTCTGGTTACCTTCTCTTGACCTGCCGTTTAAACCCACTTGAGCAGCACTAGCAACCCTGCAAGTCTGTTGGTGCTGTCCATTTTAGGTGCATCTAGTCCTTCTTATCCCTTACCTGCCCTGGAAGAGAGCCCCTTGATCCTTGTACCTGAAGCCCTGTTTAGACCCACATTGGACTATACATACTCTCCTCCTATTTCTTACCTCACTAGCAGATGACAGAGGGGAGTAATTCTAAGATGACAAAGCCTACAGGTCCTGCTTTTGAACTTACTACCTAAATTCTGTATGTAGGACCTCCTCTCCCTTCCTCCCTAAGTTGTTGGTACCAATTAGGAACATGACTCATCTCTGTGTGCTCACCCACCTCTCCCAGAATGACCTGCACCTGCTCCAAGACGTTCATGACCCTGGCATCATGATTCAAGATTGTTTGTCATTTCCACTACACAAGGACAACAAAATAATTGTTTCTCCGGATCCGATGTAGCACAAAAAACATAGTAAGATAAGGAACACAAGAATAATAATAAATCACAGTTAAATATAAACATGCAAGATAGCTTATATGCATAGATTGAATGTATGTCCATAAAGTAACGCTAGGCACTGGAGTGCCTGTACATAAGATGACTGACAGGAAATGATAAAGTAGTGGTGTTTGGGGCTGTGGTCGGGTGGGTTAGTGAGTGGATGTTTTGATCAGCTTTACTGCTTGGAGAGAGTAACTGTTTTTGAGTCTGGTGGTCCTGCCATAGAATGCCTTCTCCCAGGTGGAGTGGGACAAACAGTTCACGTCCAAGGTGGGTGGGATCTTTCATGATGTTACTGGCCCCTTACTGGCACCTTTCTGTATATATATATATCCTTTACGCTGGGTAGGCTGGTGCCAGTGATGCAGTTATGACTTCGTGTTGTAGAGTATTTCTGTCCGCTGCTGTGCAGTTTCCGTACCAAGCAGTGACGCAGCTTGTTGGGATGCTCTCTACTGCACACCTGTAGAATGATGTGAGTTTAGATGTGTGCAGTCCTCCTCAGAAAGCTGAGGTTTCTGGACGGATGTGTAGGGTGTGTTCTGGAGCCATGAGAGGCTGTGTGAGATATGCATTCCCAAGGGTTTCCACTGCCACCGATGTGAAAAGGGGCGTGATGAGGATCAGGGTCACAGTGTAGGTTACAGAAACACTTGTCATCAAGCAATACTGTTCACTTGGTCTTTGACCTCTCTGCTGTGCCACAGAGCCAGTTATGGTGCCAGTGATCTGGCAGCTGATGTTGCTGTTACCCACCTCTCCAAAGTGATATACTTGTTGGGGGTGCAGAGACTACCTATCTGCCTCTCCCTAGTGGGTTACCCTTCTGTCTGACTGAATCTTTGGTGTGACCACCTTTCCAAAGCTCCCATCTATGACACTCTTTGCTTCCTGTATGTTCCTCAGTGAGTCCAACTACCCCTCCAAGTGATCTGTGTGGTCTGAGAGGAGCTTCCTGTAATGTAGTCTGTTGAAACGCTCGGCCTCTCCCTGATCTCCCACATCTCACAGGAAGAGCAGACCACTCCAGTGACAGCAATTTCTCCCTCAGAAGTTATTACTGGATTAAAAGAACCTTTGTCATCACTCAGCATCCTTGCTGAAGACTCACTTGTCAAAGCCTCTGTACTTCTACCTCAAAACAACGTCTTCCAATATCATTTTCCATTTTTTACCCTGCTCTATCCCAAGGTCCTTTCTCTTAGTTTTCCACATTGGGCCAACTCTGCTGTTTAGCTGAAGATTTTAAAATGGCCTGAATTACCTGATTCACAGCGTTTCTTTTTTATGAGAGAGATGGGGGTGGTGGTTTATTAGAGAGGGGAAGCTTTTACACAGTGTAAGGAGTTGTTTCTTTGAGAGAATGAGTGAGGAAGGAGATTATATTAAAGGGACTGAGGGAGGAGATTATTTTAAGAGGAAGGAAATTATAACAGAAAACAACAAAGGAGTTTATAAAGATTGAGGGAGGAAATAATTCTATAGAGAGTGAATGGGGACATTACGTTAGAGAAGTGAGGAGTGAAATTAGAGAAGTAAGGAGCGAAACTATATTAGAGTGATTGAGGGAAAAACCAGTCATGAAAAAGAGTGTATGTACAAGGAAACTTCATTAGAGCAAGATTTTATTTGAAGGAGAGAATTGAAGGTGAGATATTGGCACGAGAGAGACATTTATGAGAGAAATAGATTGAGGGATGTTTGTTAGAGAGAAATGGAAAGTGAAATATTGTTAGATAAAGGGAGAAGTGTTTAACGAGACGAATATCATTAGAGCAAGAAAGGAGGGAATTATTTCAGTTTTCCCCAGGTTAGGGAAGTTGCTGCCATCTGCTGTATTGTTACTGACATGACAACATTACTGTAGGCAATTATTTCAAGGTTCTCAGCCCGAAATATCGACTGTCCAATCTTTCCACAGATGCTGCCTGACTTGTCATTTCCTACAGCATTTTGTGTGAGTCGCTGATTATTACAATGGGTCATTTTGCAGGCTGGTCCAACACAGGTCTGAAGGGCTTAAAGTATTCCTTCTGTGCTATACTAGCCAGTGACTTGCAGGCACATATTCTCATCCCACTGCAGTGACGGATGTTTTGTGAGAGTATGGGATGGTATCAATAAATTATATTTTTAGTTCAGAATTCCAGCATGTGCAATTTTTTGCCTTTTCTAATGGTCAGAAAATTGTCCCTTTTTTGGATGGGAATTTCATGGCATGCAGCCAATCCCTTTTATTTATTGTCAAAACCATTCATTGTTCATAAAGATACATATGCAATAATTACTGAGTGTACATCTTTCATAATATCCATTATGCCTTCAAATCAACACACACTATCTGCAATGCATCAAAACCAGCCGTATTTCCTCTTTAAACAGTACACCCATGAAGTATTTGAGAGGCAATTATACAAGGTCCAGACCTTCCAGAAGCAGCTCGACTTTAGACTGTGGTCCCTCCTTGCAGAGCTGTTGTGGTGGGTGCTCAGAATGTGCCAGTCAACAGCTTTCTCCTGTGAATATTTCCCCACCAAAAAGGTTCAGGACTTGTTGCCGGATTGGTGTCAAGACAGCTAAGCACAGTTAGCATGGCAACAAAACTGTTCCTACTGGTCTCAGGAAAGAGGGAACTTAGCTTTGATCCCCTTAAATTGTGCACCTAGATTATAAACTATTTCATTGGCTTAATCTCCATTTATTTGCATTTTAGTGAATGCAAACCAAACTCAACACCATCCGCAATGTTTGCAATTTTGCTTTTATTTTAAAAATAAGTTTTCAAAAGTATGTCTTGACATACTTATGGACAATATTTGATGAGTTTTATAAGGATTTTATCATTAAAGAAAATTCACATTTTAACTTGTGCCTGATGTCTGTGAGTCAGATCTTAATTTCTAAAATATATGCTAAGTTAAGTTGAAGTACAGTGGTCAGTGCCCCAGTAAAATTAAAAACTTATACAAAAATAGTGACATAGCTGGTAGAACCAAACCGCTGACTGAGAGCTCCAGAAAAACCCAGCTTCTATCCTGGCCTCTGTGTGTAGAATTTACACTTTCATCCTGTGACCCCTGGCTGCCCCAGTTTCCTCCCAAAGACAGCTAAGTTAGTGGGTCTGTAAAGAGTAAGAGAATGTTGGGGAATGCAGAGGCAATTGGGAGTTATGGAGTGTAGAAAGTGACAGAGCTGGACCATGGGTAGATTAGAAACCAACAGTGGGAGTGTTAGCCCAAAAGGCACTCTGATCTGGGCTCAGTTCACTTTCAGTTCCCATTCTCCTACCAGCAAGATCCACTGACAGCAGGACCAGCATAAGTCTGCCTTGCACACATCTCCCACCCCACAGGCGTGAGGGGAGGACAGCAGTAAGATCTCACCACAAGCAAGAGAAAATCTGCTAAGTTCCTGCAGCAATTTGTGTGTGTTGCTTGGATTTACGGCATCTGCAGATTTTTGGGCTAACCATGCAGATCATGTGCTGTAACCGGTGCTTCCATTGTGACCTCCTGTATATCAGTAAGACCCAACGTTGATTGGGAGACTGCTTCGCCAAGCACCTATGCTCCGTTCGCCAGAAAAAGTGGGATCTCCCAGTGGCCACCCATTTTAATTCCACTTCCCATTTCCATTCCAACATGTCAGTCCATGGCCTCCTCTACTGTCACGATGAGGCCACACTCAGGCTGGAGGAGCAATGCCTTATATTCCGTCTGGGTAATCTCCAACCTGATGACATGAACATCAATTTCTTGAATTTCTAACTCCCTCTCCTCATCTTTTTTTCTTCATATCTGATGAGGGGTCTTGGCCTGAAACATCGACTGTACTCTTTTCCATAGATGCTGACTGGCCGGCTGAATTCCTCCAGCATTTTGTGTGTGTTGCCAGGATCTCACAACCAGCAGTCCTAGTGCTGTAATACCAAAGTGTACCAGCATGTGGTGCTGCTGTCCCAGGATCAGCCACCTTCTCCTGAGAGACTGGGTAAAATCACAAGAGTCTTTATCCTATTAAGTCTTATTATATTTATTATTTTTTAAGGGTGTGGGCAACGTTGACAATGCCAGTTTTTAATGCACAACCTCAAATGGTTGTGGATAACAAAAAAACACTGAGTTGTTGGGACATTTAGTCCACACACACTCGGGCAATGGCAAAGTTCACCCTACTCTTGTGTAATAAGCAACAATCAGCTTTGGATCAATGACTATAGTGCTATTAATTTTTAAATTGTTGTGGGAAGAGGCATAAATGAATGTTTATTCTGATTGGCAAAGCAATGTTGATATGCAGAAAGACCTTGGGGTCAAAGTCCATAGTTACTTGAAAGTGTAATAGAGTGGCAAAGAAGACATATGGCGCACTAGACTTTATTAGTCAAGGCATTGAGTTTAAGAGTTGGAGTGTCATATTAACAGCTTTATAAAATCTGGTGAGGCCACATATGCTGGTTGTACGGTTATAGGAAGGGTGTGGAGGTTTTGAAGAAGTTTACCAAGATGCAGCCTGGCTTAGGGTGCCATAAGGAGAGGTTGGACAAACCTAGGATCATTCGAGGATGAAGGAAGACCTGATAGAAATTTATAAAATTTGGAGAGAGATAGATAGGGTAGACAGCCAGTATCTTTTTAGCCTGGATTGAAATGTCTAAATACTAGAGGGAATGCATTTAAGGTGAGGGGGGGAAGTTCAAAGGAGATGTGCTGGGCAGGTCTTTTTACACAGAGTGGTGGGTACCTGGTATGGTAGAGGCATTTAAGAGGCTCTTAGACAGGCCCGTGAATGTGTAGAGAATTGAAGGATATGGACTGTGTGGAGGCAGAAGGGGATAAGTGTCAGCACTATGCGGTGAGCCGAGGGCTTGTTCCTGTGTTGTACTGTCCTATGTAAGATATAATGAATGGCATGTCACATTCGTTGGTGCTGAGACCCGAACTTTTTACAATTTATAGAAATGACTTGGATGAAGACATCGAAAGTTTCATTGTTAAACTTGCTGACAACACAAGAAATGTAGAATGGAAAGTTTGAAGAGGACAAAGGGATATGGACAGGTAAGGTGAGAGTACAAAGATTTGCAGGTGGAGTATAATGTGAAAAAATTTTAAATCAAATATTTTGGCAGAAAGTATTTAAAAAGAAACACATTATCTAAATGGTGAGAGACCGCAGAGTTCTGAGGTGCAAAGGAAACTCTTCTGGTGCATGAAACACAGAAGTTCAATATGCCAGTATAGCTTGTAATTAAGAATGTTTTTGTTTATTGTATTGCAAATTAAATATGCAAGTAAGGAGGATATGCTTCAGTTATTACGGCGGTGGTGAGACCACATCTGGATTACTGTGTTCAGGAGTGGTTTCTTTACTACAAGAAAGGATGTAAATCCATTGGAAACAGTTCAGAGAAGATGTTAGATCAGATTCATTCTCACTGACAGACGACTTGGAATTTTTTGTTTTTTGGCAGTAGTACCGATCAGAGACATAACATCGCTATAAATTATAACATTAAATAAATAGTGCAATAAAGCAGAATAATGAGGTAGTGTTCATGGGTTCATAGATCATTCAGAAATCTGTTGGTGGAGGGGAAGAAGCTCTTCCTGAATCATTGAGTGTGTGTCTTCGGGTGCCTTTACCTCCTCCCTGATGGTAGTAATGAGCAGAGGGTACAGTCCAGGTGGTGAGGGTCCTTAATGATCAACCGCCTTCTTGAGGCATTGCCTCTTGACAATGTCCTCGGTGGTAGGGAGAGTTGTACCCTTAATGGAGCTGTCTGAGTGTACACCCCGCCCCCCCCCCCCCCCAGCAGTTTCTTTTGCTCCTGTGCATTGGAATCTCCATACCAGGATGTGATGCCCCAGTCAGAATGCTCTCCACCAGAAATCTACTGAAATTTGCAGGAGTCTTTGGTGACATACCAAATCTCCTCAAACTCCTAATTGAGTCGAGCAGCTGGCTAATCTATTAAATATTACATGATAATTCCCTGGACTAATACATGAAATGAGGTATTTGTCTTATGAGGAAAGGTTGGATAGGCTAGACTGAGAGTTTAGCAATCTAGATAACACACACAAAATGCTGGTGGAACACAGCAGGTCAGGCAGCACCTATAGGGAGAAGCAATGTCCCTACGTTTCGGGCCGAGACCCTTCGTGGATCGTGGGTCTTAGCCCGAAACGTCGACATTGCTTCTCCCTATAGGTGCTGCCTGGCCTGCTGTGTTCCACCAGCATTTTGTGTGTGTTGTTTGAATTTCCAGCATCTGCAGATTTCCTCGTGTTAGCAGTCTAGAGATGGTTGGGTGCAACCATACTTTTTGGGAAGTTCAAAACCTGTAGAAACCAAAACAGCAAGGAATATGTTTGCCTTGTTCTTGCCTGCAATTTCACCGTGCAAAACATTGTAAGTAAGAATTAGAGTCTTCTGATCCCTCTGGGTGTGGACCTGTCTGTCTGTTGGCGCTCATTCATTCCGACGAATAGAGATTGACTGTAATGATAAAAACATTGCTGGCTATTCACACACTAAACATTTGCGTGCAGGATGTTTGCAGAATCTAGTTCAGAGCAATTACCCGCCCCAGCGGTAATGTCTTTTCTGGAAACAACAGAGAGAGAGAGGATGGCAGAGACCAGCCCTTCACCTGGGTGTGGAAACATTGTCCACTTTGAGCTAATGAGCTGGCACTATGGCAACTTGAGGCAGATAAGTAAAACAAATAGCATGTTTCTTCAAATAACACAGGACTCTGATCCTCAGTCCAGATCACTGATCCATCTCCTGTCCAGATCTCTGATCAGCCTCAAGTCCAGGTCTCTAATCCATCTCCCAAGTCCAGGTCTCTGATCCTCAGTCCAGATCTCTGATCAGCCTCAAGTCCAGGTCTCTAATCCATCTCCCAATTCCAGGTCTCTGATCCTCAGTCCAGATCTCTGAACAGCCTCAAGTCCAGGTCTCTAATCCATCTCCCAAGTCCAGGTCTCTGATCCTCAGTCCAGATCTCTGATCAGCCTCAAGTCCAGGTCTCTAATCCATCTCCCAAGTCCAGGTCTCTGATCCTCAGTTCAGATCTCTGATCAGCCTCAAGTCCAGGTCTCTGATCCTCAATCCACGTCACTGATCCACCCCAAGTTAGGCTTGGATCTGGCTATTGTTAGAGGCCTCTTTTAAATGTATGGGTTGATTGACAGAATTTGCTTGCTCTGGGTCATGACAGGCTGACTCAGGCAGTGCTACCCAACTCTGGACTCCCCAACCTGGAGAAAGAGCTTTCAGTCTCTCTAGTGATCATTTCTCACTCATCCAGCCCAGTGAGGGGAGGCCAGACCTCCCTCCCTCCCTGAGCGGCAGATTTGCTTGAATTTAGTTTGAATGATCAAACTGCCCAGTTTCCAGGCAAGTGCTGGAAGTGTTTGTGGGGAACACCTGTTGAACAATGATCACTCTGTAACTCTTATCAGCTTTGAGGCAGTTGTGAAAAGGTTAGACTAACCTAATCCCAGCAGCACAAGAGAGGATCTGGTGAAGGTAGAATGGGTGTAGATACATGCAGGTAAAATTGGAAGTTGGTTGATTATTGTGATGGGTGCTGAGATACAGAGAAAAGATTTTGTTTTACATGCCATCCAACCAGATCATTCCATACTTAAATACATTAAGGTAGTACAAAGTGGTAAAAAGCAAAATGCAAAATATAGCATTACAGTTACAGAGAAAGTGCAGTGCATGTTAGGCCTGCTGCTGCTAATAGCTCCCAGATCATTGGATTCACTTGAAACTCATTCCAATCTCTTAATCTGCAGCCCATTTAACCCCAGTTCTCATTCACAGTCCTTGTTCTCCCATCAAACCAGCCAGCCTCAACCAGTTGCTCGTAGTCTTCACTTTCCCTGCTTAAAGCTAACCTTGTTGTCTATTGTGTTTAGTTTCTGTTCTCTCTTCTTTTGTGTCCCCTCATGGCTGATTATTTTGTTGTCTGTTATTTAAGTTATTGTTCATCCTTGAATCGTCCCCACTGCTCTGCCTTTGGGTCAAGCCTGCTCTACATTTCCTGCCAGGATGAGTGAGCCATCGATTGACCCAGCAGAAGTCATCTGCCAACACGAGCACACGATCCAGAGGCATCAGGATACCATTGACCATCTGTCCACCACTCTCACCCATCTGTCCAGCTCGGTACAGTAACTCCGGGCCAGTCAGCCTCTACCCTCACAGCCCAGGATTCCGTGCCTAAACACTTTAATGGGTCTCCAACCCAGTGTCACAACGTCCTGTCGCAGTGTGTCTTCCACTTCGAGCTCCAGCCGTCTCTGTATTCATTGGACCGGGCCCAAGTTGCCTTTGTCACCTCTCTCTTGACTGGGTGAGCTCTGACCCAGGCCACCACTAACTGGGACAATGAAGTCACCAGTTGCAACAGATATGAGGATTTCTCCGCTGAAATGTGCCTGGTTTTCGACCATCCATTAAGCTGAAGGGAGTCAGCAGATCTGGTACTTTGCCTGAACCAAGGTTCAGGTCACGTTCTGTGCTGGATTACACAGTGGAATTCAGGATCCTCGCGGCAAAGTGCAGCTTGAATACAGATGCGTTACTGGCCCTTTCCTGTCACGGCCTCTCGAAGCACTTGAGGGATGAGCTATTTACCTGGGAGATGCCCATTAACCTCAAAAGCCTCATCACTCTGGCTCTCTGAATTAACAAGTATCTTATGGATCGAGCCTCTAGAACCCCCGTTCTGTTCTCAGAACCATTTCAGGCTGCAAGACCCTTATCATCAATAGCTCTTGAAGCCAGGTAGTTAGGAAAAGCTTCCTTCAACCCCTCCCCACTCCCCCCACCCCCAGCGTGAGCATCAGTGCCAAAATCACTTGTGTGCTTACTGCGGAGCAGTCAACCATCAATGCATCAAATGCCCCCTGCATCCAGACAGCGCCTCCAGGTGGGGAACAAGGGGTCTTGTATCTGCCAAGCTTTTCCCAGCCCCTCATTCCAGCGCTGTAGCCCATCTTACTCTCTCTGTCCTCCTCCACATGCCATCGGCTCTGAACGCACAGGAGGCTCTGATAGATTCCAGTGCAGCAGGCAACTTTCTGGATCGGTCTCTGATTGTGCAGCTGGGACAGCCTGTGAAACTATCTCTCATCCTTCGATACTATGGCCATCTCCTGGGGTCTGAGACTCCCTGTGAAACCATCTTTCATCCTTCAATACTATGGCCATCTCCTGGGGTCTGGGACTCCCTGTGAAACTATCTCTCATCCTTCGGTACTATGGCCATCTCCTGGGATCTGGGACTCCCTGTGAAACTATCTCTCATCCTTCGGTACTATGGCCATCTCCTGGGGTCTGAGACTCCCTGTGAAACTATCTCTCATCCTTCGATACTATGGCCATCTCCTGGGGTCTGGGACAGCCTGTGAAACTATCTCTCATCCTTCGATACTATGGCCATCTCCTGGGGTCTGAGACTCCCTGTGAAACTATCTCCTGGGGTCTGGGACTCCCTGTGAAACTATCTCTCATCCTTCGGTACTATGGCCATCTCCTGGGGTCTGGGACAGCCTGTGAAACTATCTCTCATCCTTCGATACTATGGCCATCTCCTGGGGTCTGAGACTCCCTGTGAAACCATCTCTCATCCTTCGATACTATGGCCATCTCCTGGGGTCTGGGACAGCCTGTGAAACTATCTCTCATCCTTCGATACTATGGCCATCTCCTGGGGTCTGGGTCAGCCTGTGAAACTATCTCTCATCCTTCGGTACTATGGCCATCTCCTGGGGTCTGAGACTCCCTGTGAAACTATCTCTCATCCTTCGGTACTCTGGCCATCTCCTGGGGTCTGAGACTCCCTGTGAAACTATCTCCTGGGGTCTGGGACAGCCTGTGAAACTATCTCTCATCCTTCGATACTATGGCCATCTCCTGGGGTCTGGGACTCCCTGTGAAACTATCTCTCATCCTTCGGTACTATGGCCATCTCCTGGGGTCTGGGACAGCCTGTGAAACTATCTCTCATCCTTCAATACTATGGCCATCTCCTGGGGTCTGGGACAGCCTGTGAAACTATCTCTCATCCTTCGATACTATGGCCATCTCCTGGGGTCTGGGACAGCCTGTGAAACTATCTCTCATCCTTCGATACTATGGCCATCTCCTGGGGTCTGGGACTCCCTGTGAAACTATCTCTCATCCTTCGATACTATGGCCATCTCCTGGGGTCTGGGACTCCCTGTGAAACTATCTCTCATCCTTCGGTACTATGGCCATCTCCTGGGGTCTGGAACAGCCTGTGAAACTATCTCTCATCCTTCGATACTATGGCCATCTCCTGGGGTCTGGGACTCCCTGTGAAACTATCTCTCATCCTTCGGTACTATGGCCATCTCCTGGGGTCTGGGACAGCCTGTGAAACTATCTCTCATCCTTCGATACTATGGACATCTCCTGGGGTCTGGGACAGCCTGTGAAACTATCTCTCATCCTTCGATACTATGGCCATCTCCTGGGGTCTGGGACAGCCCGTGAAACTATCTCCTGGGGTCTGGGACAGCCTGTGAAACTATCTCCTGGGGTCTGGGACAGCCTGTGCACACAAGCATCGGAGAGCAGCGCAAGTCTATCTAATGTTTCCTTTTTGACTCACCCAACTCTCCTGTCATCCAATCACAACCCTCACTTCACCTGGTCATCCAGTTCACTGATTAGCTGGGAACCCACCAGACTGCAACCTCAATGAGTTCACCCTGAAGATCGGTGGAAACAGAGGAAGCCTTCACCAAACTCCCACAGGAATATCACGACTTAGCCTTCACCTTCAGTAAAAGGGAAGCCAGCATCCTGCTGCCTCACAGACCACACAACTGTGCAATCAACCTCCTTCTGAGCATCACTCCTCCCTAAGGCCTTCTGTTATCCCCCTCTCCACTTGAGATCCAAGGCATGCATGACTACATCACCAAAGCACTACAGCACAGATTCTTGCGTCCATCCCGGTCCCCAGCTTCATCCCTACATTGATTACCATGGACTCAGCAAAATCACACTAAGAACTGCTACCACCTTCTCTTGATGGATAGTACATTCAAAACACTTTGTGGGGCCCAGATCTTCACCAAACTGGATCTACAGCGTGCGTGGAACCTGATCGGCATCTGCTAGGGGGATGAATGGAAGACACCATGCATAACACCCACTGGCCACTGCGAAGACTGTAGGTGACCCCTTTTGGACTCTCCAGCAGTTCAGTTGTTTTCCAAGTCTTCATTAACAAAATTCTCCAAGACATGCCACACAGGTATGTGTTTGTCTTCCTTGCTGACATCTTCATCTTCTCCAAGAACACCGAAGACCACGTCTGCCACGATCGTTCAATGCTTCGGTATCTTCTCAAAAACCGACTGCATTATGGCAACGGTTATGGATCCCACAACTGCCTAGGTCAAAGGGACGCTGTACAGATGAGTGTGCACCCATTTCCTTCATCTCTCACAGTTGTGGGTAAGTGCCTGGGTTGCGGCAAAGCTCTCACCAGTCCACTCTGTCTGCCCCTTTTTCTTTTCCCCTGCACCATTCCCTGAAGAATGGTCTTTGACAGTCCACGATCTTGTTATGTGGGCATACCATCTCAGTTGCCTCTTCTTTACTGTGGATAGTAGATCGTCATAGCATCTCATGTGCTGGGTGATGGTTCTTTATACTTCATTGTTTGAGACATAGTCTGTATAGGTGTCATGGTCCAGATCGGTTCCCCTTTAAATTTAGTTAGGTTGCGATCCAGACCATTGACGCCTTGTTCCTTTCTCATTCCATTTCACACATCCCTTGAGCTTGGCAATCAAGGTAATCTACCCTCGACCCGAACCGACAGCTTATAAGCCCTTGGCTTTAGCCGTTCGGGGCGAGAGTGTTAAGAAGCCTTAGCAAGTTGCCGCCGCTACGACAAGCCAGAGTGATCCAGCCCACATCAGAGTACCAGCAATTCACCTTCCGTCACCAGAGTGGGTCCGGGCAAGGTCAATCTACCAGGGGTGAGTGAAGGCGGAGTCCTGGCTCGACGTTCATGCCCATTGTCCGTGTCTACCCCCCGAAGAGTCCCGGCTCGGTGCCTGAGTGGAAGGCGGAGTCCTGGCTCGACGTTCATGCCCATTGTCCGTGTCTACCCCTCGAAGAGTCCCGGCTCGGTGCCTGAGTGGAAGGCGGAGTCCTGGCTCGACGTTCATGCCCATTGTCCGTGTCTACCCCCCGAAGAAGAGTCCCGGCTCGGTGCCTGAGTGGAAGGCAGAGTCCTGACTCGACGTTCATGCCCATTGTCCGTGTCTACCCCTCGAAGAAGAGTCCTGGCTCGATGCCTGATCTGAAGGAGGAGTCCTGACTCAACATCCATGCCCAGTTGTCTGTGTCTACCCCCAAAGAAGAGTCCCGGCTCGGTGCCTGAGTGGAAGGCGGAGTTCCGGCTCGATGTCATGCCGAGTTGTCCGTGTCTGCCCCCCACCCCCCGAAGAAGAGTCCCGGCTCGATGCCTGATCTGGAGGAGGAGTCCTGGTTCAAGATTCCTTGTCCTGTGTTTTGGTGTCCACGTTTCTGGCTGCAGCGATCCATGTATCCAAGTGTCTGGCGGTGGTGAATCAAGGTCCCAGTCTCCAAGTCCAAGGGCCGTGGCGGTCCCAGTCCCCAGGGTTCCAGTCATGGCCATGGCTGTCCATGTTCCCCCGTCCAAGTCCAAGGTCCGCGGCTGTCCATGTTCCCCCTGTCCAAGTCACGGCCACGGCGTTCCCAGTTCCCTGTTTCCAAGTCCCAGGTCTGCAGCAATCCTAGTCCCTAGTCCCCTAGTCCAAGGTTCGTGTTCCTCTTTGTCCTCCTTGATTTCCCGATCTTCTGTGTAGCGAGTAATAAATGCTGTTTTATTGTACCTAAGAAAGACGTGTTTGTGTCCTGCTTGTGAGTCCTCTCCCAGCAACCTTGTCCCCACCTCATGACAATAGGAGATGCCAAGGAGCCTTCTGCAGCAACTCATTTCCATTGCCTGGATCTTCTTTTGCTGTTCTGCTGTCAAAGTCCATGATTTTCATGCATACAAGAAGATGGAGAGCACATGTCCTTGCAGGAGAATCAACCTGGATCAGAGAGTGATGTTTTTATCTCTCCAGTATTGCTGTTATTTGGGCTGTCCTTGCAAGGACTTTAGGCTTTGATCCTTCTTGGTTGGTGATGGTGCCAGATACTTGAACCATTTGATAGTCTCTAGTTCTTGTCAACTGACGGTGATTTTTGTTCAGATTGGCTGCTCACTGTTTCTCAGCAGCTTGGTTTTCCCTGCACTGATCTCCATGCCTCACGTGGTAGATGTATCATCCAGACAGTTCACAAAGCAGGCCAGTTCATCCTCACTTCCTGCCAGCCCACATGTCATCGGTAAACCTGAGGTTGGTTATGATCTGTCCTCCGATGCTGATGGTGCTGATATGGTCTTCCAGGGCATCTGTCATTATTTGCTCCAGGAAAATGTTGAACAGCGTGGGTGAAAGGAGGCAGCCTTGTCGGATTCCAGCTGATGCGTGGAACCACTCTCCAACTGCCTTGGACAAGTACCACACTACTTGGTGTAGAGCTGCTTGATGGTTAGGATCAGCTTCTGGCTCATATGTATCTCTTCATTGTGGCCCAGAGTGCATCATGCCACATCCTATCGAATGCCTTTTTGAAATCTATGAACACATGATTTCTCGCTCAGTGTCAGAGATTGACTATCTGTTCTGTTGTACTTCTTCCACTTCTGAATCCTGCCTGCTCTTCAGCAATTATTTCTTCTGCCTGTGGTTTCAGTCTGTTCAAGATGACTTTCAACATCACTTTGCTTTTATGGCTGATAAGACTTACAGTTCTATAATTCTGGCACTACTGTAAGTTGCCTTTCCTGGGGAGAGTGATGATGAGTGATTTTGTCAACTGTATTGCAGGTTAGAAAATTGCCAGTTCTACACCCAGTCATTTCATTCCTAGGTTACATCCTTTCACCCCCAGGCATAACCACGGACCCAGTGAAAGTGAGCATCATTGCTGAATGGCCCCGACTGCACTCTCTCAAAAAGCTACAGCACTTCTCGGGGTTCTCCAACTTCTACCACCGTTCATCAGGAACTACAGCCAAATTCCTGCTCCTCTCACCTCCCTCATCAAGTTACTTACCTCACAGATAACCTGGTATGCTTTTGAGGAGCTCAAAAGACACTTCAACAACGCTCCCATTCTCTGCCATCTGATCCCCTTTAGACTGTTTGTGGTAAAGATGGACACATCTGACGTGGGCGCTGGGACCTTCCTTTCCCAGCAAGGAGTGGATGGGAAGACACACAGCCCTGTGTCATCTCATGGAAGTTCAAACCGACACAGTTCCATTATGGAGTAGGAGACAAGGAGCTACTCGCCACTAAATGGGCCTTGGAGAAATGGAGACATTAACCGATGGTGAACTCTGAGCCCTTCTGATCACCAGAACCTCTTGTGCAAAGAACAGACCCGCCAACTCAACCCCCATTAGCCTTGCCATTCTTCTTCAAACAATTCAACTTCAACATCTCCTACTGAACCGGCTCCAAGACCACTAAGGGTGATGCCCTGTCACGACAGTTCAACCCAGCTGAAACTGAGATCAACCCTTGGCCCATCATTCCATCCTGTCAGATCCTCGGGAATCTGAGAACCAAGTCTGCTCTGGCCACATATAAGTGCCCATGGCTATCCACTCTGCCATCCAAGCAGACGACAGACTCCAGAGTTCCTGCAAAGCTGGTTCCAGTGGCCCACCACAATCACAGATGTATGTCAGTTTGTCTCTGCTATCGGTATGTCAGCCTTTGAAGTGTTTCATGGCTACCAACCCCAATTGTTCCCCACAGTGGAGGTCCCATCCACCAGGGCCCTGGTTTGCCACTGCCAGAATGCTTGTAGGAGGGTGTGGAGGGTCATCACAGCAGCCAACTACAGCTACTGCCACCAGACCAACTACT
Source organism: Hypanus sabinus (assembly GCF_030144855.1). Taxonomy (NCBI): domain Eukaryota; kingdom Metazoa; phylum Chordata; class Chondrichthyes; order Myliobatiformes; family Dasyatidae; genus Hypanus; species Hypanus sabinus. The sequence continues at coordinate 114,521,304 of NC_082715.1, forward strand.
GTTGGTGCCCAGACAGACTACTCCAGCCTGGGGTTCATGTCTGGCTCTCCCCTGAGATCTGCCCCTGCACGCACCAATTGCCACAAGCTCTCACCCTGTTCATTTGTCCCTTCACCCATCACATCAGTCCTCTCCAGCTGCCACTGTACCTCAGGGTCACACCTACCTTCCATATGTCTTGCCTCAAGCACATTGTCTATGGACCACTCAACCCACCTGACCCTGCACCTTCAGAACCGAGGATGGTGGAAGGTGGCCCAGTGTACACAGTTCACCATTTGATGGATTCATGTCATGGTGGACAGGATGTGCAGTAAATGGTCAACTGGAAAGGGTACAGCCCAAAGGAGAGGTCTTAGCCACCATCCAGTTACATCCTGAATCCATTACTCATTGCCAAGTTCCACCAGTTTATCCAGATCATCCTGGGTTGTTAGAGGCCAGCCTTCAGAGGAGGTGTTCCTGTCAGGCCTCTCCTAGTAACACCTCCCAGCCTGCACATATAAGCACCATCCAGCTAATAGGATTCACCTGCCACTCATTCCATATTCATCACCTGCAGCCTATTTAACCCCAGTCCTTGTTCACTTGTTGAATGTACAGGCCTAGCCTGTACATTCCCTGCTTAAAGTTTGTTCCCTTTTGTGTTTGGTTTCTGTTCTCTTGTTTTGTGGCCCCTCTTGGCTTGTTATTTTGCAGTCTTTAAGTAAAGTTACTGTTTACTGCTAAATTGTCTCTGCTGCTCTGCTTTTGGGTCAAGCCTCCTCTACATTTTCTGACAGTGCAGGTAGTAAGTAAAGTGTTCATCTTTATCAGATAAGAGGTCCATTCAAGAGCCTGATAACAGCAGGGTAGAAATTGCCCTTCATCTCTTGGTCTATGTTCCCAAGCTTTGTATCTTCTACCCAACAGGAGGGGGAGATGGGAGAATGTCCAGGGTAGGTGGGGTCTGCATTCCTGAGAAAGCTGGTAGTATGAATAAGAGACCGTGGAGGTGAGGCTGCTTTGTGCGATGAACTGGCTAGGTTCACAACTTGCCACAATTTCTTTTGACCTTGCAATTGCTACATCAAGCTGTGATGTAGCCAGTTAGGATGCATCCGTAAGAATGTGAGGGTCAAGTTGGACATACCTACTGAGGAAGTAGAGGTGCTGGTGAGCTTTATCAGCTGTAGTGTCCATGTGACTGGACAGTGGCAAATTGATGGTGGGAGAATTTGAAACTTCCCTCCTCAGTGCCATTGTTAGAGACAAGAGTAGGTGCTCCATCCTTAAATTCCTAAGAAAATGACATCTGTTACATGGGAGACTTTTAAAAGAGAGTTAGTAAGAGTTTAAAGTTCTAAAGTTCAAAGTGCATATATGTCACCACATACAATCCTGAGATTCATTTTATTTTGGGCATCCACAGTAAGTACAAGAAACACGACTGAATCAATGAAAGACTGCACCCAACAAGATGGACAGCCACTGTACAAAAGAAAACAAACTGTGCAAAAACAACAAGAATAAATAAATATTCAGAACATGAGATGAACATAGATTGAAAGTGACTTGATAGGTTGTGGGAACAGTTGAGTGAAGTTACTCCCTCTGGTTCAAGAGCCTGATGGTTGAGGGGTAGGAACTGTTCCTGAACCTGGTGCTATGGTTTCTGAGGCTCCTGTATTTTCTTCCTGGTTGTAGTAGTGACATGAGAGGATGCCCTGGGTGGTGGGGTAACTGATAATGGACATTGCTTTCCTGTGATGTGCTCAGTAAGGTGGGGAAGAGGTTACCTGTGATGGACTGGGCTATGCACATGACTTTTTATAGGTTTCTCCATTGAAGGGCATTGGTATTTCCATATCAAGCTGTGATGCAACCAGTCAATATCCTCTCCCCCACACGCCTATAGAAGTTTTGTCAAATTTTTAAATGTCATGCCATATTTTCACAAACTTCTAAGGAAGTAGAAGCACTACTGTGCTTTCTTTGTAATTGCACTTGCATGCTGGGCTCAGGACAGATCCTCCGAAATGATAACCCCAAGGAATTACCTCTGCCTGAAGTCAGTAATCAGCTCCATTGTCTTGCTGACATTGAACAAGAGGTTGTTATTGTGGCCCTGCTTCTATCTGAGGGGGCTGAATGAACAGGGCAGATTTTGAGAAGTTTGGATTTCAGTTTGAGAGGTCAGTAACGTAGGAGTCAGAAACAGGAAGTTGCTGGAGGTGGGTCACAAGGAAGTCTGTATTCCAGAGTTTTAATTCTGAACTCTTAAGCATTCAGTTAACAGGCCAAATACAGTTCTCTTTAGCAGCTGGCTTACAGAGCTTGTTCGCAATCAATTAAGACTGTTTGCAATTCCCTTAAATGCTTTAGCTTAAATACTTTTCTCTCTAATGTTAGATCATTTTTGACCTGACTCATCCTGATTCCTCAGACTCTCAGGAGATTCCATTGTGCAGGGATAGAGTCATACAGCACAGAAGCAGGCTCTTCAGCCCATCATATCAATGCCATCCATCAAGTACCCATTGACACCAAACTATAGCCTTCTACACCTTGGTGATTCAAGTGCTCATCTAAATAATTAAATACTAGGGGAGTTTCTGCCTCCACTACCCCCTCAGGTTGTATGTTTCAGATTTCATCTACATTCTAGATGAAAAAAAATCTTTTTTATATCCCTCCAAGTCTTACTCCTCACTTTAACCTGTTTATAGATAGCTCTGCTGTGGAATATCTATCTATCCTATCTATGCCCCACAAAAAAAAAATTCCAAGAAGATTTGCCTTGCAAAAACCTCAGAAATATTTGGGATTGGTTTCTAGGTATGGAGAGTTGTCCCAGATTCTATGTGCAACCACCCCACATGTTTATCATCACAGAAGACTGAAGGGTTCACAAGATGCTGGAGAAACTCATCAGGTCAAGTGGTATCTGTGGAGGGAAATGGACAGTCAGTCCTTTGAGTAGAGACCCCTCATCTAGTCTGCTCAAAGAATCTCAACCTGAAATGTCAGATATCCATTTCCTTCCATGGATTCTGGCATCCGTGTTCTCCTGTGCCTCCATGCTCACAACTATGTTCACCCAGAACTACTGATGGGGTGAACTATCTCAGCTCCCTCCAGAGATCATCATCATCATGGAAACCAGCTTTCAGCCTATTTGGTCCACTCCATGTGATGTCAAGAAACGTCTGAGAGCACGAGATACAGGAAAGCCCAGAGGACCAACATCCCAACTGTAGTACTGAAGACCTGCGCTCCAAAACTAGATATGCGACTATCCAAAATGTTTTTGTACAGTTACACCCCACAATGTGGAAACTTGCGCAGGGACGACCTGCATTCTGCTCCCTGCTCTCAGTCATCAGCACAATGATTGTAGCTGCTACTGACAGTACTAGCAAATGCTCACCAAACTTCAGATCACTAGACGAACACCTTAAACACTTGGCCATGCGCCAACACGAAGTACATGACAGTACTAGCAAATGCTCACCAAACTTCAGATCACTCAGCTCCAGATCTTGGTCCAAGCATATGACAAATGACAAGTGGGAATGTGTCAGCTTACCAGAGCGCCCGGTAGAGTGGTGCTGGCAGAAACAACCTCTTGTTCAATGTCAGCGGATCTAAAGAACTTATTACAGACTTCAGGAAGGAGACTGAAAGTGAACATGTGCTGGTCTCCTTTGGGATATTGGCGGTGGTGAGAGTGAGCAACTTCAATATCAGATTACCTGTCCTGGGCCCAGTACATAGGTACAATCACCACCATTTTTATATCCTAGGAAAGTTGAGAAAGTTTGGCATGTCACTAAATATTCTTAGAAACTTCTGCAGAAACTTTTGAATGTATCCTGACTGGTTGCATTATGGTCTGGTATACAATTTGAGTGCACAGGAATGAAAGAAACTGCCGAGTAGTGGGCTCGGCTCAATATATCACAGTCACATCTCTCCCCACCATTGGTAGTATGTAAAGATGGCACTGCCTCAAAAAGGCAATATCCATCATCAAAGATACCCACCACCATCAGGCAGTCCCACACCACCAGGTTCAAACCCTGTTGTTCCCTTCAACTATTCAGTTCTAAACCAACCAGCAAAACCCTAATCACTCAAGTTTAGCAACACTGTTACCACTTTGATCATTTTGCACTAAATGGACCTTTTTTTTGTTCTAATTATGTTTTCTTTTTAAAAATTATGTATGCTTTATGCTTAATTTGTGTTTTACTTTGAATGTCTTGTCTCTGATTCTATGTACCTGTGATGCTGCTGCAAGTTTTTCTTTGCACCTGTGCATGCATATGTACTGTATACTTGTGCACATGACAAAAAACTAGACTTTGACCAAGGAGCTGAACTTCAGAGGTGAAGTGGAAGTGACTTCCCTATACGTACATCAAGACACCATTTCACCAAGTGTGGAACCTTGGTAAAACTAAAGTCAAGAGCATTAAAGAGAAAACCCTCCAGTGGTTGGAGTCGTTCCTCACACCAAGAAAGGTGGCTATGGTTGTGGAGGTTCATCATCCCTGTCCCAGGAGATCACAGTCGGAGTTCCTCAGGACAGAGACCTAGACCCAGCTATCTTCGGTTACCACATCAATGACCCTCCTTCTATCACAAGGCCAGAACTGAGGACACTCACTGATGATTGCATAATGTTCCCCATCATCTCCTTTTGATGTTCCTCCCCCTTCCCTTTTTTCCATGGTCTTCTGTCCTCTTCTATCAAATTCCCCTCCTCCAGCCCTTTATCTCTTTCCCCAAACCACTTCCCAGCTCTTTACTTCACTTTCTGTTCCTCTCGTGGTACCACTTATCACCTGCCACCTTATACTTATTCCTCCTCTCCCCCCACCTTTTAACTTTGACCTCCTCTTCCTTTCCAATTCTGATGAAGGGTCTCAGCCCAAAACGTTGTCTGTTTACTCTTCTCCATAGATGCTGCCTGGCCTGCTGAGTTCCTACAGCATCTTGTGTGTGTTGTTTTGAAATATGAGGTGTTGATTCCCCACTCTGAGAGTGGCCTCATTGTTAGGATCATCATCACTCGGGATAGGTCTCCACCAGACCCAACCTGCAGATGAGAACCAAGCAGAAGAATCTGCTTGGATAGAAATATAACCAGGAGCGGGAGCTGGCTCATCAATCCCTTGTTCCTGCCTCCCAATTCACGAAGGAACAAAACTGGTCTTTAACCTTTGTGCCACTCCCCTGCATTAACCCTGTGACTTATCTTGGTAGGATTCCAGTCCATAGAATATCTCCAAACCTCCTCATGGAAAGGCTTGGAAAACTTCATAAGCTTCAAATTGGGAGACAGGGTTCTAGACATAATAACTTCTTTCTCTGTATCTGCTCCTCATTCTTCACCACACCCCAATCTCTCTCTCTCTCTCTCTCTCTCTCTCTCTCTCTCTCTCTCTCTCTCTCTCGCTCTCGCTCTCTCTTTCTTTTTCTCTGTTATAAGAGTCATTCAGCATTGAAGCAAGCCTTTCAGGCCACTCATTAGTCCATGAACAATCTGAGGCCCCTAAAATAACAAATTTATTTCCTTCCTCCAGCTGCATCATCTTTTTCTGTCTGCTGTCTGCCCACAAGTCCGCTGGTCTGCTGATGGCTCAGAAAAGGGTAATGAAAGGGGATACAGGAGAAATTGTGACCCTATCCCAAGGTCACATTCTCTATTACCTATGACAGCACTACCACCTGCAGGAAAACCCATCCCCATAGGGTTGTCATGAAGGGTAGACAGAGGGTGGCGATGAGGCTGAGGTTGACTGGTGTGGGCAGGCAAGATGGGCTGAGTGGCGTATTCTAGTTTCTGTTTCTTAGAAATCTATCGCCATTCCTTTTTCATCGCTGGAGCTGAATCCTGGAACCCTTCCCCACAGCACTGTGAAAGTAAAGACATAAAAGACTAGAAACGCTTAGCAGGTCAGGCAGCATCTGTGGAGAAATAGTTAATGTCCCATCAGACAAGGTACAAAGGACTCTGTTCCTCTCTCCACAGACGCTAACTAATCTGATGGGTGTTTCTAGCAATCTGGGATTTGATATTAGATTTGGAGTATTGTGTACAGTTCTAGTCAACCCATTACAGGAAAGATCGGGAGTCTTTGCAAAGGATGCAAGATATTGCATGGACTGGTGAGAATGAGCTATAACGACGGGTTGGACAAACCTAGATTGTTTTCTCTGGAGTGTTGGAAGCTGATAGAGGCTGAAAAATTCTGAGAGACACAGATAAGGTAGACAGTGAGAATCTTTTCCCCAGGGTAGGAATGTCAAATAATAAAGGACATACCTGTAACATGGGGCGGGGGGGGGGGGGGGGGGGTGGTGGTAAAATGGAGACTTATGAGACTAGTATTTTTTTACACAGGAAGTGGTTGGTGCCTGAAGAGCTTTGCAATGGTTAGTGGTTGATCAGATATGGCAGTGGTACTTAAGAGGCATTTGGACATGAATATGCAGGATTGGAGGGATGTGGATCACATGCAGGCGAATAGGTTTAGTTTACATTGGCACCGTGGTCATCATGGATATGATGCTGATGGCTTGTTCCTGTGCTGTATTGTTCAAGGTTCTATGTCCTAATGCTGTTCCCCTTCACATATGATAGTTGCTTTTCTGTTACATGTACCAAGAGACAGTGAAAAACTTTGCTTTGTGTGCCATCCAGACTGATCATGCCATACATAAATACGAGACAGTCAATGCAGGACAGAGTGTTGCAGCTGCAGAGAAAGTGCAGTGAGTGCCCTTTTTCCAGCATCTGCTCCTTCGCTCATTTGGGGTGACACGGTTGTGTAGCAGTTAGCTCAATGCTTTACAGAACCAGAGATCCAGGTTCAATTCCTGCTGCTGTCTGTAAGGACTTTGCATGTTCTCCCTATGACTGCATGGGTTTCCTCCCGCCGGTTGGTAGGTTAATTGGTTGTTGTAAATTGTCTCGTGATTAGGCTAGAGTTAAATTGGGGGTTGCTGGGTAGCACAGCTGGAAGGGTCTATTCTGCACTGTCTCAATAATTTAAATAACTTTATTTGTAACATGCAGGAGCACTTTCTCCAGAACTACATCAGATCAAGAAGTTGGCTCAGCACCCCCCCCCCACCCCCAGCACATTCTCAAAGGCAGATAGGGATGGTCAGTAATGTTGGGCTTGCCAGTGACACTAACATAACATTGATGGATGATAAGGTAGAGTTTAGTATAGGTGATTTGTGACAGGATTTGCGACTCTGCGGGTTGGCCCGAAGGGGAATTGGAGTGGAGAGGCAGGCTATCTAGGACCAGTGGAGTGAGGATTGAGAAATGCTGAATGCCAATGTGCAGGATTTCTGCTCTAATGAGACTGCAAAGGGAGATAGCAGGAGATTGGATGTAAATTTTATTGCAGATGGAAAAAGTCTGAGGTTTCGGAAAGCAATTTGCATCAGATTAATTGGTCGTGTCCGCGCAAAGTGATGCCTGGGGTACTTTACAGAGAGAAAATAGCATGCAAAAACCTTGCAACCACACTGCCATTCAGCTACTAAACACAACCTGTGGGGGCGTTCTGTCATTCAGCACAGAGGAAGCTCCTTATCCGATCTCCCTATGGTTGAGACTGGAAGATTTGAGTGACCCAGTCTCCATTCATGGCTGCTGCTGAGGCACATGTCATTCACATGATGCCTGGTGGCATAGCAGTTAAGTCACTGAACTAGTTGCTAGAACTCTGGACCATTAATCCAGAGTGCAAATTTGAATCCCACCCAAAGTGATTGTGCAAGTTAAGTTAGGATTAAAATCTGACACTTAAAAGAGAAACATCAGCCACCCCTCCCCACTAAAGGCCAACTAGGGATGGACAAAAAATTCCAGCCTTGGCAACAGAGCCCATATCCCCAAAAGATAACTAAAAATATTATTGGAATATTGCAAAAGCCCTTCTGGTTCACTAATCAAGTCAAGTCACTTTTTATTGTCATTTTGACCATAACTGCTTGTAGTGAAAACAAGAGAACATTTTTCAGGATCATGGTGTTACATGACACAGTACAAAAACTACACTGAACTACGTAAAAAACTACACTAGACTACGGACCTACCCAGGACTGCATAAAGTGTACAAAACAATGCAGGCATTACAATAAATAATAAATGTACCCAATATGACTCTAGATTCACAAATGTGGTGAAGATTGTTTTTGGTGTGCTGACCTATTAGCCAGGGCATTGAGTGTACAAGTTGGGTTGTTAGATGACAGTCGTACAGGACATTGGTGAAGCTGCATTTTGGAATATGTGTTCTGTATTGGTTGCCCTACAGTGGGAAAGGGTTAAGAAGAATTTGAAATTTTCAACACATCAAGGCAATATCCAGCAGTTTTTTTCCCCCCTTTGACATTGGAATTATTAATCATTGACATTTAATTATTTGAATTCTAAAATGAAAGAGGCAACACAAAAGCAACGAGTCACAAGTGAATGTCAGAGACCCAGTTACACTGTGAAAACTGATGCTGAATAGAAGACAGTTGCAGTTTTATGGGCATTTCTGTTAGTCAGCCAAGTGAAGTAACAACTCAAGCTGTCAGCGACCTTAAGCTTGCTTATAGGGTAGAGAGAGTAAAACCATTTGCCGTAATTGGTCAAAGACACAGACCCTGTGACAGAGAGAGTATACAACCTGTAGCACAGTTGCTGGGACACTCCTGGAGAAAATGCTTCCACCTAACCTGTTGTATAAAAATCTAAAGACATTTTGCAAAAACTGGTAGGTGTTGTGAATTTTTTCCTGTCCTTGTGGGAGGCTTCATTGCCACAATGTGTTTTATTTGTGGATTTCTCCAATCCCATTGCCGCTCATCCCTGTGTGTCTGGACTGTGCAAACACAACAGAGCCAAGCTGATATTCCTCCAATTTATTATGGGAGATTCCAGCTCCAAATTTGGCACTGTTACAGTGAAGGACATGAGTCTGGAGATCATCATCTGCACTTTTTACACAGTCATTGTAGTAGGTGGCTGAAATGTCTTCTCTCTTCCTGAACTATGACTTCCTCTCTACCACAGTGTACTTCACATCTTCTTTTGCTGGGACAAAACAAGAATGGTATTCCCCTGTTCCTCACTGTCTTCCCCACCTTCTTCCACTTTCAGCAGGTCAACTTTTGCAATTACTACCGGCTCTTCCAAGATTCCACCACTCCTCCCCTCACTTTACAGCATTCTGAAGGGGATTGTTCCCCCTTTCATTCTTATCAACCACTTCCCAACTGGTGCCACCTTCCCAAGCAGTCACAGGTGATGCAGCCCTGTCCTTTCACCTCTTCCCTTCCCACCATCCAAAGATCCAAACAGTCCTTCCAGGTGAAACAAGGATTCACACGCACTTCTTCCCACTATGGGAGCTTTATTCAGTGTTCACAATATGGTTTTTTTTTCTATAGTGGAGAAATGTACTATAGGAAACATCCTAACCACATGCATTATAGCTCAGAATGGCAACTACTCTGCCTGGGACCACAAGGAACAACGACTGTGGACAAAACAACTTACAAAACAAGAGAAAATCTGCAGATGCTGGAAGTCTAAGTGACACAAACAAAATGCTGGAGGAACTGGGCAGGCCAAGCAGCATCTATGGAAAAGAGTTAACAGTTGACATTTCAGGCTGAGACCCTTAAGTAGGACTGGAGAAACCAGCTTCTCCTCGGAAGACTCTGTCTACTGTTCTTGCTGCCTTGGTAGAACATTCTGCATAATCAAAGACTTCTCCCACTCAAACCTACTCCCTCCACCCATAACAGAGCCTCCAGGCTCAAATGCAATTCTTTGGCTGTTATGAGATTATTGAACGGTCCCTAGTTCTGTCATATGGTGAGATGCACTCTACCCTCACAATTTACCTTGTCATGGCCTTGCACTATGACTCTGCAATCCAATATTGAATTCCTTTACACACTACAATGTACTGCAGTAAAGAAACGATTCGCATGAAAAACTAAATGTTCACTGTACATTGATAAACGTGACAATAATAAACCAATTTTCTATTTATTTAATTTGCCAGTTAATTGTATTTGCCTCCACCACTTCCTCTGACAGCATGTTCCAGATTCCAACCATTTTCTTCACCCTCTGATAATCCTACCTCCCATTTTAAACCCGTGCCCTCTTATTTTAGACATTCCACATGGGAAAAAAATTCTGAATATCCTATCTGTGCCTCTCATAACTTTATACATCTCCATAAGGTCTTCCCTCAGCTCCTTCACTCCAGGAATAACAAGCCCAGACTCAGTGCAGCAGAATGGACTGGATGGGGCCAAACAGCCTACTCCTGCTCCTCTCTGAGGTTTAAAGAACGCTTGGCCCAATTGTTCCCCATAACTTAAGTCCTCCAGCAATCAGGCAACATCCCAGTGAATCTCCTCTGCCCTCCCTCTGGCACATCCTTCCTAGTCCCTGCTGGCCACATGAAAAGGGGAATCCTGTGTGGGAACTGCAACATTCATGGTGAAATCATTGGGAGTCAGGCACAAAAAAAGAATGGTTATGTTACTTCTATGTTTACTGGGGTGGATGTAATATAAGAAACTAGGATTAGAAATGTAAAACTGAGCTCAAAATAAAATCACCCAATGTAAACATGTTAATCCAACTTGGCGAACCAACACCATGGATTCTGGAATCATGCAGTTCCTGGTGATTGAGCAGTTTCAGGAAGCAGTGAGAATATGGAATGGAGGGAGGAGCAGGCACAGCAGTTCGGCCCAGTTTGGCCCCATGGTCTTTAAACATGAGGAAGGAGTTGGAGTAGCTCTGATTCTGTTGTACTTGGTGTGTGGCTTTGTGGCACACCTGACTCTCACAGTGTCATGTACCCAGGTTTGGTCCTGTCTGTGCGGAATCTGCATTTTCTCCCTGTGACCTGGTTTCCTTCAGGTACTCCGGTTTTTTCCCCACATCCCAAAGAATAGCTGCTGAGTGGCTCAATCGCCCAAGTGTGTAGGTGACTGGGAGAACCTGGGAAAGCTGATGAGAGGGTGGAGAGAATAAAATGGGATGGGTGCAGGTGTGTGCTCCATAGACCTTGTGGGCCGAAGGGCCTGTTTTGCGTTGTATAACCTATGTTTGCGACTTACCCATATCCATCCCTCTCTCAGTCGTGAACATACCCCCTGACAAATCACCAGACCCCTCCCCACCTGTGCTCTGAACTCTATCCTGCATAATCCACCACCTGAGCCAGTCAGACGTATGTGTATACGTGGGTCTGTTCCTGTCCGTATATCTGTCTCTTTATACTGTGTGCTCGTCGCTCTGTACTTGCATGCGTTTTTATGTATGTTTGACCTCGTCTGGCTTTGTCTTAGTGTTCATAACAGTGCCTTTTCCGTTGTCTGTGTGTCTCTGGTTGTGTACACTGTGTGTCGGTAACTGTTCCTGCTGCGGAAAGGGTCTGAGGGTCTCCTCCTTCCCCACTCCCGCTTTCTCTTCGCGGGATACCGAGGCAGGAAACTCCTGCAGCGGGCTGTCTGCCCCACCGACACGCCAAGAGAATGGCTAAAGACAAAATACGATCTGAAATCGCTTCCCCTTCAAAACAAAAACTGAAGTCAAACTGTTTCAAAATTAAACGGCAGTTTATTCCGCCACTCCGTCCAGGACATCGGCGCAATGAGCGTGCGGACGTTTTTAAAGAATTTGGGAGTTTTGCGGCTGTTGGTGTCCTGACATCTGAGTGTCCGGTTGTTGGACTCTCTCTGAGAGAGAGAGAGAGAGAGAGAGAGAGAGAGAGTGGAAACAGCTCACTTTGCTTCGCGCACACTTTGACTTTTTACAGCTAACTCACTTCCTTCCTGCGCGAAGACTGACAGACTTTCAGCTGATAACCAACCAGTTACTTAGAGAAGGGGGTGTCGGAAAATATCAGCGGCCGGCAGAGCACAAGGCGAAGAAAGACCAGAGAGCAGAGCCCGAGTCCGGTCTCCGTGGCCCAGAGGCATCAGCCCACTCCGGGGGGAGGCAGCGAGAGTCGGCCAGCTCTTTATCTGCACATCTCAGGCTGGACTGAAGGTTGGTTGGAAGTTCGATGCGGTACGTGCCGGGATGTACAGCAAGGATTTGATGCTCTTGTGGTCTCTGGCTGTCGAAGGGCTGCCTTCCAGATTTCCCTAGTGACCAGCAACTCTCTGGATATAACGTTTGGGGTACCATCTGCAGTCTGGGAATTCCACACACACACACTCTCTCTCTCTCTCTCTCTCATACACACACACTCTCTCTCTCTCTCATACACACACACACTCTCTCTCTCTCTCATACACACACACACTCTCTCTCTCTCTCTCTCATATACACACACACACACACACTCTCTCATACACACACTCTCTCACACACACACTCTCTCTCATACACACACTCTCTCACTCACACACACTCTCTCACTCACTCACACACTCTCTCTCTCTCTCTCTCATACACACTCTCTCTCTCTCTCTCTCTCTCTCTCTCTCACACACACACACACACACACACACACACACACACACACACACACACACACACTCTTGGTGCTGCTGGGATTGCATTCCAAAGACTGTTTCTTCTGGACATTTAAACTTTGCCTAGCAGGCTGCACAGAAAGCTGCAAGTGTGTGGGTGTGGTTTGATTGACATTGGAGGCTCGGCCCTCTTGCCACACATGTCCCCAGCACAGAGGCTCTGAGGCGGCTGCAGCAGGCTGACACAGCCCAGGGCTGGGACCCATCCAGTACCAGAGGACATGACTCTTCAAGCAGCCACTGAGCCCAGATGTCCTGTCTGCACCTGGTGCTCCCTGAGTCTTCTGTAGTGAGGGCAGAGGAGGCTGGAACGGATCCCTACCCCTACCCCCTGCACGCCTCCACCCCAGGACAGGCTGTTTCTGCCACTGTCCTCTGCAATGAGCAGAAGGATCGGATAGGCGGTGTGGAGGAAGAGGGGGGAGTGTCTGGCTGTCTGCGGGCGACCCCATGCCGGGGGGCTATGGCCACCTGCACCCTGAGCACTTTGGGAGTGATGAGCAACGAGGCTAAGGGCGAAGGGCCCCCACAGACGGGTAGATCAGTGCTGAAGGTGCCCGAGAGGCACGTGTCCCGGTGCCATGTCCGTCTTGTGCCTCCCTCCGACAGCCACTGGGTCAGGGAGGAGCTGGGCCCAGGGGTCAGTGAGTGGACCGTGCCTTCGAGGAGGCGTCCCCTCGAGCTGGAGAGGAAACCTGGGAGTGAGCAGGAGTGCGTGGACCGAAGGGGCCGGCGGCGGCCTGAGGCTGGAGGCAGAGCAGACTCAGATGGGATGGGCAGGGAGGAGGCAGGACATTGTGAGCTGGCCCTCCCACTGGCGGTCCAAGATGAGCGACTGTGCCAGAGGTTCATCTGTGACTGCAGCATCGGAGACGCGGAGGAGACCAGGGCAGGGAGCCCGTCCCCACAGGGAGCCATGACCCCTCAGCAGAGGGGGTCTCATGCGTTTGGCGGGGTGGAAATCCCCCACGTTATCATCACAGAGCACAGCGGCAACAGTTCCCAGGAGGCAGCTGAGGACTGTGAGCCCCCGGCCAGTTGGAACTCAAATCGCAAACTCTCCTCATCCTCTGCCTCCTCGGCCGGCTTCTCCTCCTCCTGGGACGAGTCGGAAGAGGACGTCTCCAGCGACACAGACAGGGTCCGGGAGGTCAGCCCAGACACACTGCAGGCAGTAGCCCATCAGCCCAAGGCCCGAGTGGTAAGTCCAGCTGTGACAGTGTGTGATTACTGTACTCTTTCCTCTCCATTATACCCTGTGATGATGGTACCTCCTTGCACCCAATTCCCTACTGTACCCCCCCAACCTTAGACAACTACAGTCTACTCCCTTCAGCCCTGTGACAAATGCGCCTTCTCTGACCCCATTACTCCCTGACAACTGTCCGCTCTCCTTCCTAATAAACACCCTGCATCAACTGCAACTTCTCTCCCTGTGAGACCCCACCACAACTGTGTCCCCTCCCTCCCCATTACACTGTACAACACCGTATTGCCTTCTCACACTACACTAGCCATATCTCCCTCTTGATTGTGCTTGATGAGCTGTGGTACTTTGTGGGATTCAGGCGCTGTAGCATGGGGGTTACACAGCCCCTTGACAATAACTGGTATGGAATTACAGTGTTGGCAGAGGAAATATTCCCCACTCCCTCTGGGGCTGAGCACTGGAACTGCCCCCGTCGCCTCTATTTCCTCCCCCTTACACTCTCCAACCCTTCGATCCCACTCGCCACCACCAGCGACCTTGCCCCCAGGCTGGTGTCATTCTGCCTCGGTACCGTGGGAGATCTCGTCCTGTGGAAGGCAAGTTGTTGTTGGGTTGGCGTGGAGGGTTGTGGAACAGAGGTTGGAGCAGCCACAACCTGCTGCTGAGTGTTGAGGTAGTGAGCCAGATCAGGGAGGAGTCAGCGAGGCTCGTGAGTGCCAGCTCAAGGTTTGCAATGCACAACATAAGAGATCTGAGCAGGAGAAGGACCCTTCACATCTGCTTCTCCATTCAATAAGGTCATGGCAACCATCAGCCTCAGCACCGCCTTCCTGAATTGACCCATGTCCCTCAACTCCCTCCCACACAGAAACATCCACCAGTTACTGTGTTGAACATAAAAAAACCTGCTGGAGGAATTCAGCAGGCTACATGCTGGCTGAGCCCGGGCTGTTTATTTCAAACTCCATGTTGCAGCATTTACTGAGTCTCCGCATTCCTTCTGGGGAGAGAATTCCAGAGATTCCAACCGAGTGAAGAAATGTTTCATTTTTGATCTGAGCAGCCCTGTAAGATCTTTGCAGTTTTCTCTGAATTTGTGAAGGTCTCCTCTGATTCTTTCAGAGAATACAGGCACAGAGCACTTTGTCTCCCTTCACAGGTCAACCTGTCATTCCACTGAACCATGTCCTCGATCGCATTCATTTTTAGTGTAGTTTTTCTGTGTTGTTTTTACGTAGTTCAGTGTAGTTTTTGTATTGTTTCATGTAGCACCATGGTCCTGAAAAGCGTTTTCAGTTTTTACTGTGTACTGTACCAGCAGTTATGGTCAAATGACAATAATAAGTGACTTGACTTGACTAATGTAGGGATAGTCTGACCAGACCTGTGTACAGGGTCCCGGGGTGGCCTGGCCAGGCTGTGTACAGGGTCCCGGGGTGGCCTGGCTGAAGTGTATACAGGGTCCCAGGGTGGCCTGACCAGGCTGTGTACAGGGTCCCGGGGTGGCCTGGCCAGGCTGTGTACAGGGTCCCGGGGTGGCCTGACCAGGCTGTGTACAGGGTCCCGGGGTGGCCTGGCTGAAGTGTATACAGGGTCCCAGGGTGGCCTGACCAGGCTGTGTACAGGGTCCCGGGGTGGCCTGGCCAGGCTGTGTACAGGGTCCCAGGGTGGCCTGGCCAGGCTGTGTACAGGGTCCCAGGGTGGCCTGACCAGACTGTGTACAGGGTCCCGGGGTGGCCTGACCGAAGTGTATACAGGGTCCCGGGGTGGCCTGGCCCGGGTGTATACAGGGTCCCAGGATGGCCTGGCAAGGCTGTGTACAGATGGACTAAGGTTTCTGTGAGGGTAGAATGAAGGGAAAAAGTGAGGGGGAAGAGTTGAGGGTGACACATAGTGTGAGAGGAATAATGAGGGTGGGGGGGACAGTGAGGATGGGAAGTCTGTGGGGGGCAGTGAGGTTGAGGGAGACAGTGTGGGGGAAGTGGACCTGTACAAACAGAATTGACCAATCAGCCCTCTTTGTCCTTCCGGTTATGATCTCCATCTACACAAGTTCCATTTGCCTGCATTAGGTCTGTACCCTTTTCCGCCTTCCTCTTTAAGTACATTCCAAGTGCCTTTCAGATGTTGTAATTGTACCCCCTCTAGCACTGCCTCTGGCCATTCATTCCACAAAGCCTCCTCTCTCATCTGGCAAAAGATACTTCTCAGGACCTCTTTAATTCTTTCCCCTCTCACCTCAAACTGGTGTCCTTAGTTGTAGATGACTCCTGCAGTGGGAAGAGATTGTCAGTCCTAACTGTGTCCTTCCCAATCTGCAAGTTCGTCCCTATATTCCAGTGAGAATAAGCCCAGCCTACACCCCTCCATTCCAGTCAACACCCTGCTGAATCTTTTCTGCCTTCTCTTTTGCTACCAAGGAAGACTAGGAGTTGTGCCCAGTGAGGGGGCCATACATGAGGTGACTGAGGGATAGACTGCTGCCTGCACAGGAAGTGGGAAAGAACTGGGAGAGAGGGAATCGGAGAGATGGTGTGGGGAGAGGGAATCAAGGAAAGATTGGAGAGAGGGAACAGGGAAGAGAGACTGGTAAGAGGGAGGGAAGATACTGGAGAGAAGGAGAGAGACTGGTTAGAGGGAATGGGAAATTTTGGAGAGAGGCAATGAGAGAGAGACTGGAGAGTGTGATTGAGAGAGTGTAGAGAGAGGTATAGACAGGAGAGGGAAAGGGAGAGAGACTGGAGAGAATAAATGGGAGAGGGACTATGAGAGAGGGAGGGGTAGAAACTGGAGAGAGGGAATGGAAGAGAAACTGGAGAGAGGGAGGGGGAGAGAATGGAGAGAGAATGAGAGAGATTGGAGAGAGGGAAAGGGAGAGACTGGAGAAAGGAAATGGGAGAGAGACGCAGAGTGGGATTGGAGGAGACTGGAGAGAGGGAGAGGGCAAGTCAAGAGAAGGAATGGAGAGAGAGAGAGAGTGAGGGAGAAACTGGCGCAGGAGTGGAGGAGACTGGAGAGAGGGAGTGGAGGAGAGACTGGAGAGAGGGAGTGGAGGAGAGACTGGAGAGAGGGAGTGGAGGAGAGACTGGAGAGAGGGAGTTGGGGAGAGACTGGAGAGAGGAAGTGGAGGACAGACTGGAGAGAGGAAGTGGAGGAGAGACTGGAGAAAGGGAGTAGGGGAGAGACTGGAGAGAGGGAGTGGGGGAGAGACTGGAGAGAGGGAGTGGAGGAGAAACTGGAGAGAGGGAGTAGGGGAGAGACCAGAGGGTGAGGGGAACAGGAGAGGGTGTGAAGGACTAGAAAGGGGGAGTTTCAGGAAGAGTGTTATTAAAGCAGAGACGAGAGCCTTATACCTTATCTACCCTAGAGAACCTACGGGTGACCCTGCCAGTGTAATGTTGCAGAATGTGCGGATATGAGGTAAAGAAAGCTCAAAGTTCAAAATTCAAAGTAAATTTATAATCCAAGTACATATATGTCACCATATACAAACCTGAGATTCATTTTCTTGCAAGCATAAACAATAAATCCATAATAGAATAACCATAATGGAATCAATGAAAGACCACAGCACCAATGTGCAAAAGACAACAAATTGTGTAAATACAATAAGAAATAAATAGTAATAATAATAAATAAATAAGCAATAAATGTCAAGAACATGAGATGAAGAGTCCTTGAAAGTGAGTCCATAAGTTGTGGGATCACTTGAGTGATGGGCAAGTGAAATTGATGGAAGTTATTCCCTTTGGTTCAAGAGTCTAATGGTTGAGGGGTAATAACTGTTCCTGAACCTGATGGTGTGGGTCCTGAGGCTCCTGTACTTTCTTCCTGATGGCTGCAGCAAGAAGAGAGCATGAACTGGGTGGTGGGGATCTCTGATATGGATGCTTCTTTCCTGCGACAATGATCTGTGCGGATGCTCTCAATAATGGGGAGGGGTTTACCCATGATGGACTAAACTGTATCCACTACTTTTTGTAGTATTTTTTTGTTTAAGGGCATAGGTATTTCCATGTCAGGCTGGGATGCAGCCAGTCAGTATACTCTCCACTATGTATCTATAGAAGTTTGACAAAGTTTTAGATATCATGCTGAATCCTTGCAAACTCCGCAGGAAGTAAAGGTGCTTTCTTTATAATTACACTTACGTTCCAGGCCCAGGATAAGTCCTCTGAAATTTAAAGTTGTTGATCCTCTCTGCCTCTGACCCTCCAATGAGGCCTGACCCATGGACTTCTAGTTTCCTCCTCCTGAAGTCAATAATCAGCTAACATTGAGTAAGGGGTTATTGTTGTGGTACCACTCAGCCAGATTTTCAACAGGCCCTGAGGAGGCTGAATGAACGGGGCAGGTTTTGAGAAGTTTGGATTTCAGTTTGAGAGGTCAGTAATGTAGGAGACTGAAACAGGAAGTTGCTGGAGGTGAGTCACAGAGGTTCGGAGGTGTTGGTTCCTGATACCTCGTTCTAGCTCTTGCCAGCCACTCAGTAGTAATCTCCTGACTCAAAGAGGGCCCTGAATGTGGAACTGAGTCCAACAGGGAGGAGGGAGGGGGAATGCCGATGATTTTAAAGGGAAAGGGAGACCTGAGCCAAGGGCAGTGACATCATCATCAGTGCCAGAGTATAGGGGAGTTGCATGAAGGGCTGGATAGAACAGCAGTATTCAAACAAAGATAAGGCTATGTCTATAAGGGCCTGAGCAGCACAGGGCAGGGACAGACTGGAGAGATATTGGTGTAATTAATGACCCAATCAACAGAGCTTCACGGCACCTTTTGCCTATCAGGACACAGCAGTGTATTGGTAGAACATAACAAGATGGCATCATTGAACAGAAGCTTAACTGGACGACAGGGGGCAATTTGCCCCCCATTCTCTATTCCCCATTTCGCTCTCTCATCTTATCTCCTTACCTGCCCATCACCTCTCCCTGGCACTCCTTGCCCTTCCCTTTCTTCCACGGCTTTCTGTCCTCTCCTATCAGGTCCCTCCTTCTCCAGCCTTTTATCTCTTTCACTTCAACTTCCCAGCTCTTTATTTCACCCTCTCCCCTTCTCCCAGTTTCACCTACCACCTACTACCATAGACAATAAGATATAGGAGCAGAATCAGGCCATTTGACCCATCGAGTCTGCTCCACCATTTCATCGTGGCTGATCCATTTCCCCTCTCATCCCCAATCTCCTGCCTTTTCCCCATATCCATTCATGCCCTGACCAATCAAGAATCTGTCAATCCCTGCCTTAAATACACATACAAACTTGGCCTGCACAGCTGCCAGTGGCAAAGAATTCCACAGATTCACCACTCTCAGGCTGAATAAATCCCTCATCTCTGTTCTAACAGGGCATCTCTATTTTGAGGCTGTGTTCTCTGGTTTTAGACAATCCCATCATAGAAAACATTCTTTCCACATCCACTCTGTCAAAGCCTTTCATCATTTAATAGGTTTCAATCAGGTCACCCCTCATTCTTCTAAATTTCAATGAATACAGGCCCAGAGCCGTCAAGCACTCTTCATATGACAAGCTGTTTAATCCTGGAATAATTTGCATGAACCTCATTTGAACTCTCTCCAGTTTCAGCACATCCTTTTTATGACAAGGGGCCCATAACTGCTGTCAATTCTCCAAATGAGGCTTCACCAGTGCTTTATAAAGTCTCAACATTACATCCTTGCTTTCATACTCTAGTTCTCCTGAAATGAATACTAACTTTGCATTTGCCTTCCTCACTACAGAGTCAACCTGCAAATTAACCTTTAGGGAATCCTGCACAAGGACTGCCAGATCTCTTGGCATCTCAGATTTTTGTATTTTCTCTCCACTTAGAAAATAGTCAACCCTTTCATTTCTTCTACCGAAGTGCATGACCATACACTTCCCAACACTGTATTCCATCTACCATTTCTTTGTCCATTCTCCTAACCTGTCTAAGTCCTTCTATACCCTTCCTATTTCTTCAAAACTACCTGCCCCTCCACTTACCTTCATATCATCTGCAAGCTTTGGAATAAAGCCATCAGTTGGCATATAACGTAAAAAGAATCAGTCCCAACACAGACCCCTAGTCACTGGCAACCAACCAGCAAAGGCTTCCTTTATTTCCACTGTTTGCCTCCTGCCAAACAGCCACTGCTTTATCCAAACTCAAATCTTTCCTGTAACACCATGGGCTCATAGCTCGTTAAGCAGCCTCAAGTGTGGCACCTTGTCAAAGATGTTCTGAAAATCCAGGTACATAACATCAACCTTGCTTATCCTTTTCATTATTTCTTCAAAGAATTCCAACAGATATGTCAGGCAAGGTTTTCCCTTGAGGAAACCATGCTGACTACAGCCTACTTTATCATGTGCCTCCTAGTACCCCCAAACCACATCCTTAACAATTGAGTCCAACATTTTCCCAACCATTGAGGTCGGACTAACTGGCCTATAATTTCCTTTCTTCTGCCTTTCTCCCTTCTTGAAGAATGGAGTGACATTTGCAATTTTCCAGTCTACTGGAACCATGCCAGAATCTAGGGATTCTTGAAAGATCATTATTTATACCTCCACAATCTCTTCAGCCACTTCTCTCAGAACCCTGGGTGTAGACTATCTGGACCAGGTGACTTATCTACTTTCAAATCTTTCAGTTTCTCAAGAACCTTCTCTCGAGTAATAGTAACTTCACACACTTCAAGACCTCTGACACCTGGAACTTCCACCATTGTATCTTGTTGTTCTTCCTCCCCTCCCCCCAACGTGTATGCAAGTTGGCAGTCGAATATCCTACACCACAGCAGGGTACATACTTCAGGGGTATTTTATTGACCACATTCATTGTCTTGGGACAACTTTAGGTTAGGAAAGGTCCTTTGAGAATGCATTCTCTCTCATCTTACTATTTTCCAGTTTGGTGATGAAATGTTTATTGTTGATAATATCCCAGAGGACCCAGTTTATTATTGATAATATCACCAAGGACATAGTTTATTATTGATAATATTACCAATATAGTTTATTATTGGTAATATCACCAAGGACATAGAGTGGTATGAAATGGAAATAGGCTCCAGCTCAACTCACCTATGCTGACCTTGATGTCTGCCAAGCTAGTCCCATTCATCTCCCTTTTATCCATATCCATCTAAAACTGTCCTAACCATGCACTTATCCAATTGTTTTTCAGATGTTACTCTTTTACCTGTCTCAATAACTCTTTCTGGCAGGTCATCCCATATATTCACTGCCTTCTGCATGAAAAAGTTTCCCCTCAGGCCACTTTTAAATCTTTCCCCTCTCAGTTTAAACCTTTGCCTATAGTTTTTACTTCTCTTTCCTTGGCAAAAAGATTGCGTGAGTTCACTTTATCTCTACCCCTCATGCTTTTATATACCTCTGTAAGGCTACGTCCACACTACATTGGATAAATCCATAACCGAAGCTTTTTCTCTTCATTTTTACCCTCCGTCCACACTAAAATGGCATTTTCATCCCCTGAAACCGGAGCTTTTCAGAAACGCTCTCCAAAGTGTGTAATTTTGAAAACGCCAGATTGGCCAGAGCAGTGTGGACGGGGTAACCGGAGAAATCTGAAAACTCTGCCAGACGGCAGTGCAATGTTTTCTTGAACACAATCTAACAATTTCAGAACAGACGGCAATGAGACTGACATCAGAAGAATTAGAACTGTACTCACCAAATACTTTGACCCATAAATTACTGAATAAATAAGTATACTCACTTTGCCCTGTTTTCTGTCCTTGCTTGTATAAAGGTGGTTTACCTATTTATGCAAGTACTTTTCTGACAATAGATGTGTAACAGCCTAATGTAACATTGTATGGAAATACAAGATAACACTGATGCAGATATGTTTTATACATTTAGCAAGGTGCCTTATTAATGCAACAGAGTTAGTCAGTTTTTCAATGTTTGTCGTCAGCCAGTTATACTGGCCATGAACTCCCTGTCAGTTGCCTCCGTACACTCCAGTATTTGTTTTTTTTTACTTTTAAGTTCTCCTGCGTGAGAGCCAACAGCTATCCATCATTTTAAGTTTTTCTAGTCTGTAATTGGACAAATGCACACTTTCATGGCGAGATTCGACACCAAACATGTCGCTTGTTTTCAGTAGATGAGTCCTGCACATGCACAGTGGGAGGAGATTCGCCAAAATCTCAGTTTCAATGTAGACAGTGATATTTTTAAAAACGCAATGTGGACATCTATCGTTTTTACGCAAAACCGGCGTTTTCAAAATCATCCGGTCTAGTGTGGATGTAGTCTAAAGGTCAACCCTCTGTCTCCTACAATCCAAGGAATAAAGTCCAAGCTGGTGCATTCTCTCCCTATAACTCAGGCTCTCAACCTTTGACAGAATCCTCCTAAATCCTATCTGCACTCTTTCCAGCTTAATGACATCCTTCCTATAACAAGGTGACAAAATCTGCACACGGTATTCCAATTGCAGTCTCAGCAACATTTTGTACAATGGTCTCAAGTACATTTGTAAACAATGGGCAGAAACACCAAGACCCTGTCAATCTTTCTGGCAGCATATGACCAGGGAGATTGGCAGGGGTAAGGCAGTGGATTTCAACCAGGTCTCCAATGCAGTTGTCTCCAAGAGAAGTTCTCTGAGCGGAAAATATTCCACTCAGGTGATAAATTAGAGCAGTTGTAACAATGCCTAACGGCCGTAGTACAGCAAATCAAATCTTAGGTTCTCCTCGAAGGTCAGAACTGAGTTGATGTAATGCAGCTGACTAATTAATATCTGATGTGGCTACTTACTTCCAGTCAGCACAGTAATGCACAATGTAGTTTCTTCAAGAGTTCAGGAAAAGACGGACAGAGATGCTCCCTGTCAATGGGTGTCACAACTTGAGAATATCCCAAAATCAGATACTGACAATGGTGTAGGCCTCGAACATGACAAAACCTGCAGTGCTGGAGGAACTCAGCAGGCCAGGCAGCATTTATGCAAAAGAGTAAACAGTCAACGTTTCGGGCCGAGACCCTTCATCAGAACTGGAGAGGAAGGCAAGATCAGGGTAAGGTGGTGGGGGAGGGGAGGAAGAAGTACAAGGTGGCTGGTGATAGGTGAAACTGGGAAAGGGGGAAGAGTGAAGTAAGGATTTGGGAAGTTGATTGGTGAAAGAGATAAAGGGCTTGAGAAGAGGGAATCTGATAGGAGAGGGTAGAAGACCATGGAAAAAAGGGAAAGGGGAGGAGTACCAGAGGAAGGTGATAGGCAGGTAGAGATAAGGTGAGAGAGGGAAAAAAGAATGGGGATGGTGAAGGAGAGTGTGGAGGATATTTACCGGAAGTTAGAGAAATTGATGTTTATGCCATGTGGTTGGAGGTAATTTAAAGACCTGATCACTGATGTGGCTTGGGAAAGGTGACAGGTAGCTTGTTCTCGATTGGTCCGGTGAGCTACTTCAGTGAAAAATCAAAATAAAAGCAGATGCTGTCTAAGTCAAAATCCAAAAATAAAAACTAGAAAATGCTGGCGATGCTCAGCAGGTCAGGCAGTACCCATGGTGAGAGAAGCAGACTCAATTTTGGAGGCAGTGTTGAGGATGAGATGGGATGCCGGGAGAACCAGCAATGAAGCGAGATATTTCTCTTCTGCGAGCAATCTCGTTTAATGTCTTACCACAAAGACGGTGCTTCAGATGGTACAGCACACCCTCAACGCCCCACTGAAAACCTCAGCTCAGTGGGAATTCTCTGGGAAACTGACAATTGCGACAATGAGCAGGAGGATTGAGGGATTGTATCTTGAGATCTGGTGTGAGTTGGGGCATTTCCTTCTTTAAAGGAGAAGATTGATGTGGCGTTTTTGGCGTGGTAATCTATGATCAACAACAGCAATGTCACCTTGTCTAAAGCAGTGGGTCCTATAACAATTAGATAAATTGAAAATGGGAGGGGGGAAGGAAATAATTCAGTCCTTCCAGTCTGTCTACCAAAAGAAGATAATCCTCTATCTCTATGTCATACTCTTACAGTAGTAAGTGACTAGTAAGGTTTGGACTGGTTAATAATTGCTTGTGGATCACATTAAAGTGGGTGGATTAGTGGACAAAGAAAGAGATTTATCTAAGATTGCAGTGGAACCTTGATCAACTGGGCCAGTGGATTGATGAATGGCAGATGGAGTTTAATTCCAATGAATGTTTACCAGGATGTTGCCTGGACTTGGGGGCCTGAGTTGCTAGGAGAGGTTGTGTAGACCAGGACTTTATTCCCTGGAATATAGGAGATTGAGGGGTGATGGAGGTATATAAAATCATGAAGAGCATCAACTGGTGAAAATATGTTGTCTTTTTCCCAGGGAGGGGCTGCTAAAAACAAGAGGACGAAGGTTTAAGATCAGAGACATCAGGGCAGCTTCTTCATGCAAAGGTTGGTGTGAATTTGGAGTGAGCTGCCAGAAATAGTGTTGGTGGTAGGCACATCAGCGACATTTAAACACCATCTAGATAATGAACATGGATAGGAGGAGTTTAGAAAGCTTGATGGGCCAAAGGTGGTCTGATGGGACTAGCTTGCTGGGCAACACAATTGGCATGGACGAATTGGGCTGGTGAGCCTACTTCCATGCTTTGTAACTCCATGACTCTAAATGTGAGGTGTTGCACTTTTGTGAGACAAGCCAGGACAGGACTTACACAGTAGGTAGTAGAGCCCTAGAGATTGTTGTAGAATATTGTGACCTTTGGGTGCAACTACATAGTCCCTTGAAGGTTGTGACACAGGTGGATAGTCTGGTGAAGATGGAACTTCAGTCAGAATATTGAGAACAGGAATTTGGGTGTCATTACAGCTGTAGAAGACATTGTTAGTGCCACCTCTGGAATTCTGTATATAGTTCTAGTCACCCTGCTACAGAAAGGATGTCATATTTAGGAAGATGTTATCAAGACTGGGGACTTGGATTATAAGGGGAGACTTAAAGATTACAATTTACAATTTTCTTCCCTGGATGCTGAGGGGTGACCTTATGAAAGTTTATAAAATCATGGGGGGGCATCGATAAGATGAATGGTCAAAGTATTTTTCCCAGAGTGGGGAGTCCAAAACTAGGGGGCATTGGTTTAAAGTGAGATGGGAAAGGTTTATAGAAGACTTTTTCCACACAGAGAGTGATGGACATATGGATTGAGTTGCCACAGGTTGTGGTAGAGGTGGCTACAATTATGGCTTTTAGGAGGCATTTGGACGGAGACATGGAAAGGAAATGTTTAAAGGGTTATGAGGCAAATGCAGGTAAATGGAACTAGTTCCCTTTGGTAATTTGGTCAGTGTAGGAGATTTAGACTGAAGGGCCTCTTTCTGTGACGCATAACTCTATGACTTTACTCTTATCTCATATCCTCTAATGTCTGGAACATGCTGCCAGGGATGGTGGTAGAAGCAGATACAATAGTGACATTTAAGAGCCTATTAGACAGACACATGAATATGCAGGGATTGGGGGAATATGGATCACGAACAGGCAGAAGAGATTCAGTTTACTCTAGCATTGTGTTCTGCACAACATCAACAACCCAAGGGCCTGATCTATGTCTGTGTTCTTTGTCAATCAACTTCATAGATCTTGGAAATCCTAGTTGTTCTCCAGGGAGTCCTTAAATTCCACCCTGGGCTCTGGGAATTAGCCAAGCACAACACAATGCAGAATGCAAGCTCTCAGGCTTGTATGTCTCTGCTGGAATCCCCCCCACTCAGTCACTGGTAAATCCTACTGGTCATCTGGGGAGAAAGGGCTCACCCTGACTATTGTCTAGCACCTGCTGGGAGGTATGGAAATTCTTCCAGTTTGAGATGGGATTGGCCCAATGGACAATGGAAAAAGAGCAGGAAATATCTGCGGGGAATGTGATGAAAATATATTGGAGGTTGCTGTAATCAGGAAAAAGGAGGCTTGGACATTTTTCCAGTAAGGGCAATGCAGGTTCAGTTCCCGCCTCTGCCTGTAAGGAGTTTGCATGGTTCTCTCCATGACCACATAGGTTTCTTCTAGATGCTCCAGTTTCCATCCACGTTCCAAAGATGTACGAGTCAGAGTTAGTAAACTGTGGGCATGCTATGTTGGCACTGGAAACATGGCGACACTTGCGGGCTGCCCCCAGCACATCCTCAGGCTGTGTTGGTCATTGACAAAACAATGCATTTCACTGTATGTTTTGATGTACATGTGACAAATAAAGCTGATCTTTTCCTTTATCTTTATAAGAGAGAAGCAGAGTGTTGAGAGATGAGCGGGTTTATCAAGGTGAACCTGGTGAAACTGCTGCCACTGTCATGCTAAACGCAAGGTAGTTTTTGACAAACTAAAGGCTCTCCTTGTCCAGAGCATCATTGTAGTCCACGTAGCGGTGGGGACACATAAAACTAGGAGGATCTAACTAGGATCTTCAGGACTGAAACAGAGTTATCCAGATGTAAACAGACCCTTCAATTCAACTCATTTGTGCTGACAAAATTGTTTTGCTGAGCCTAAATGAGTTTATACCATTTGCCAGCCTTTGACCCATATTTGTCTAAACCTTTCCAGTCTCCATACCTGTCTGACTGCCTGTAATGAGAATGTAATACCTGTAATGACTGCCTGTCTGACTGTAAATGCAGTGTCACTATCGCTTCCTCCACTGGCAACTACTTTTATATATACTGTACATCACCCTCTGTGTGAATAGGATGCCCCTCAGGTCCCTTTTAAAGCCTCCTCTAGACTCCACTATCCTGGAGAAATGACCGTGACCATCCATCCATCTTACCTATGTCCCTCATGATTTTATAAAACTCTGCTTGCCTCCTTCCCTTCTGTCTTGAGATGGTAAATTTGGCAGTGAGAAATCCAACATTTTGCATTGATTAATAGCATAGAACAAGGCCATTCAGCCCATTGAATCTACATGGTCTCTCAGACCATTCTAAGTAATTTCTATTCCCACGCTTATTACTTTGTGACGTATTCTGTCTTACACACCAAACTTATCTCTAGAATCTACCACTTCACTGACTCCAGTGTCTGACTAGCATACTAACCTGCATGACCTTGGGATGTAACTGGATAACTGTAGTATCCAGTAACAAAAAAGACACTATGGTATTCTCTTTAATTTTAATTTTTCATTATTTCCTTAAACTGACTTTGTTTAGGGTTCCCTGTTACTACAAGGTCTTCATCTCATTTTCCCTTCCACTGTTTAGACAAGTAATTCTATAATCTTTCCCTTACTTGAATCCTCCCACTACCCTCCAATTTATTCACTGAAAGCCCTGTCAATAACTAGAACTATCCAGCTTAATCATGCCACCTATCAAACCAGATAGCTTGGAAGAATTTTCTACGTACCTCAGTTTTAAATCATCAGTTCTTTATTTTGTAACTATGTCCCTTTGTTCATATAGTGAAAACATCCCAACATCTACCCTGTTAGGCACCTTGGGATCTACTAAATTTGAACAAGGTCACCCTTCATTCTGAACACCAAGGAATACAACCCAAACTGTCCAGCCTGTCTTAATAACACAACCCTTTCCTCCCAGGAATTATACGCCAAGATGCTGGAGGAACTCAGTGTGTCAGACAACATCTATGGAGGGAAATGGACAATTGACATTTTGGGTGGATAGAGTTTCTCTGCTCAAACATAATCTGTCCATTGCCCTCCATACATGCTGCCTGACCCACTGAGTTCCTCAGTGTCTTTGTGTGTTGTTCCATATTTCAAGTTTCTGCAGTCTCTTGTGTATTCATCCCTGGAATCGGCCAGGCGAATCCCATACTATTCTATCTAAATTCATATCACGCTGAACACTTTATCTACATGCTCAGTGACCATTTTATTAGATACATCCTGCGCCTAATGGTGTGACCACTGAGTGTATGTTCATAGTCATCTGCTGCTGTATCCCATCCACTTCAACGTCTGACATGCTGTGCATTCAGCGATGCTGTTCTGCACACCCCTGTGGTAATGCATGGATATTTGAGTTACTGTTGCCTTCCTGTCAGCTTGCACCATTCTGGCCATCCTCCTCTAGCCTCTCTTATTAACAAGCCATTTTCACCCACAGAGCTGCTGCTCACTGGATTTTTTTGTTTGTTTTATTGCACCATTCTCTGTAAACTCTAGAGACTGTGGTGCATGAAAATCCCAGGAGATCAGCAGTTTTTGAGATACTCAAACCACCCCATCTAGCACTAGCAGTCATTTCACGGTTAAAATAACTTAGATCACATTTCTTCCCTGTTCTGATGTTTGGTCTGAGAAATAACTGAACCTCTTGTCCATGGCTGCATGCTTTTATGCAATTGAGTTGCTGCTGCATGGCTGGCTGATTAAAACTTTGCATTAATGAACAGGTGTACTTTTGTACCTAATAAAGTAGCCATTGAATGTATATTCTGATTACCGTACCTATGCATTTGAGATAAAACTGTTTTTTGTCTAATCAGTTTATCTACTGAAAGTAAATCACTCTGTATTATCTATACCTAACTTAGCTTTCTACAGTAAAGAACACTGATTGCCTGAGGCTTCCACAAATATTGAACACACACAGCCCTGCCCCTCTGTACCCAGTCTCACACTGAACAAGTTTCTGGCTTCAGTAAATTCACTCAGTGCTGCAGGGAAACCTGTTCATGTTTATAACCCAAAAAAATCAAGGCTGAGTTGGCTAACTGCTGACTCGGCTTCCTGCTTGCAGCATTTCTGATTCATGCACAGAGCACCTGGTTGTACAGAGCAGGAGGAACAGGATGAGGTTGTTAGGCCACACCAATCTGCACCAGACTCTGTTCCACTTTCCTACCTGTTCCCAAAACCCTACAGTCCAGAAAACAATCAGCAGCTTCACCCTTCAGCTTCCACTGCTCTCTGCGGTGCAGAGTTCCAACAATTTACAATTCTGAGAGAATAAACTCCTCTTCTTCCTGTGCACTTATCACTGCAGTAGAAAGAATAGATTATTTTCTAAATGAGGAGAAAATTTAGAAATAGGTGGTGAATCCCTAATCAGGATTCCCAAAAGGTTAACCTGCCAGTTTAGTTGGTAGTAAAGGAGGCAAATGCAATGTTAGAATTGGTTTTGAGAGAACTAAAATACAAAAACAAGGATATACAGCTGGGGCTTAATAAGCTATTGGTCAGCTGCATTTGGAATATTGGGAACAATTTTGGGCCATGTATCTGTAGAAGGATTTTCTGGCCATGGAGAAGGTCTAGTGATGATTCACAAGAATGACCCTGGGAAGGTAAAGATTAACATGATGGGCATTTGATGATTCAATGGAGTTCAGAAGGATGAGGGGGGCTTTTTGAATTTGACTGGATACTGAAAGGCCTGGATAGATTGGACACGGAGAAGGTGTTTCCATTAGTTGGATAGTTTAGGATCTGAGGGCACAGCTTCGGAATAAAGGGACGTGCCTTTAGAACTGAAATAAGGAGGAATTTCTAAAGCCTGAAGGTGGTGAATCTGCAGAATTCAGAGGGCTGTGGAGGTTGTTATTGCCTGTTTTCAAGGAAGAGATTGATAAGGGGCTTAAGAATTATGGGGAGAAGGTAGGAGAATGAGGTGGAAAAAAAAGAACAGCTATGATAGGTGAAGCAGACTCAGTGGGTCAACAAGCCCAATTCTGCTCCTCTACCTTACGGTCTTATGAAGGGATCTTAGAGCCCAACCTATAACTCAGTGCAAGTGGTCAAGCAAGAATCAGAATCAGGCTTAGTATTACTGACAAGTGTCGTGAAATTTGCAATACATGATAATATAGAAAGCAAACTGTGATTTACATCAAGATACATATGTCTATCAAATAGTTACATGAAATAAATAGTGCTAAAACAGAAATAAAAAAAGTAGTGAGGTAGTATTCATGGCTTCCATGTCCATTCAGAAATTGGATGGCAGATCGGAAGAAGCTGTGGGAAAGAAGATAGGGTACTTGCCTTCTTTGGTCGGGGTATTGAGTATAAGAGTCAAAAAGTCATGTTGCAGCTATATAAAACTTTGTTTAGGCTGCATTCAGAGTAATATATGCAGTTCCATTCACCATATTACAGGAAGGATGTACAGGATTTGGAGAGGATGCAGAATAGGTTTCCTAGGAAGCTGCCTGGATTAAAGGGAATGAGCTATCAAGAGAGGTTAGAGAAACTTGGGTTGCTTGCTCTGAAGTGTTGGAGACTGAGGGGAGAACTGATGTTTATAAGATTATCAGAAGCATAGGTGGTCATATCTTTCTACCAGGCTGGAGATATCAGGTAATTGAGAACATGCACTTAGGGTGAGATGGGGAAAATTGAATGGAAACGTGCAGGGTACGGGCTTTTCACAGAGAGTGGTGGGTGCGTGGAATGAACTGCCCAGGGAGTGGCTGAGGCAGATACAACAGTGATGGTTAAGAAGCATTTAGATAGGCACACAACTGTGCAGAGAATGGAGGGATATGGATCATGTGCAGGCAGAAGAGATTTAGTTTGGTATGCCCTCCAGTTGAGACAACTGTTTGAGCATCACTTTAGAATCTTGCATGTTTCAGTATGATCATCTTTCATTATCTAAACTTCAAAAGAACAGGCCTGATTTACAGATTGAAACTCTTTGGCCCAGCACCTTTTGGATCTGACTGGTGCTAAACTACAAGAAGTCCAGACTGTGTAAATTGCCCCAGTCATCTTCTTTTGTAAAAGAGAACTGTATTTTTTAAGTGTAGGCACTTACTTGGTCACATAAGGGTTCCAAGATTCATCCATAACCCAAAGTTTCCCTAATTCAGAAGCACTGTCAGCTGAACTTCCCGAAGATTGCTACAGTTCTTAGTTAATTTTAGATCTTAGTTAGAATTAGTTAACTATATATATCTGCTGTGCTTCAAAATGTGCCAACCCGACTGGCATTGCCAAACCACAGAATGTTAGATGAAAGAGGACAGGTGGTTTGAAAGAGGGGTTAAAGAAGCCATCTTTGTCAAACTGGAAAACCCATCCCTGAACAAAGGGGATGGGGTACGATACCACCTATCAGCTACTTACAATCCAGTCCAAACATCTCTACCCCAGCATCACCACAACAGATCACACCTCCATTCGTACAAAGATAAAACTAATGACCCTCTCATTACCTCTGCAACTCTTAAAGACCCTCATGTGATTGTTACACCTTTAAACAATTCATAGAGTTTATGAGCCAGAAAATTAGCCACTTTGGATCAGAACTTAGGAAGCCTCTTGGATGAGTAGTGAAATGTCTTCTGGGAGTGCAATTATCTTGATTTTGTACTGTTGATATACAATGGCCTGTATGACTGACATAATGTTAGATGAAAGTGTTTCAACTTGTATACACTGCAAGTAAGGATGGGAAACTATATTAAAGGGAGAACATTGGGAAATAGCAGGTCAAAAGCATCCATGGAAAGGGAGGTGTTATTGTTTACAGAAGACCCTTTGTCAGAATTGGAAAAGCAAGAAACATTCACTGGGAGTTGCGAAGGACAAGGAAGGGAAGGATGGGACAAAATGTTCATTGCTGATAAGGTGGAGTCAGGGTTACCATGGTAATAAACAATTGAGAAAGCTCTTCAGTTGGTAACTCAATGAGGAGACAAAACAAAGGGACATATCAAAGCTGTGAAAAGCTTTGGACTCATTAATGTGTGGTCACATTAATGCAGTTTGTTTTAAAGTGCATAAAGATAGTAACCTTCACTTGTGAGCTTCAAAGAACATAGTTATAGTTCCTGGTGTCATACCATCCTGAGTGCATCCCTTCTCCATCACCTGCCTATCATCCCTCTTGCACTGTCTCCAAGCTTTCTCTATTTGTGAGCCAGCCTCCTTTTCCCCAGTCTCTTCAGTTCGGTTTCCAACCCCCAACAATTCTAGTTTAAACTCTCCCCAGTAGCCTTAGCAAACCTCCCCGCTTTTCCTCAAACAGGGAGCTGGGTTGGCCTCCCCTGTATAGCATTGAGCAGCAAACTGTGAGACATTGCAGCAGTCTAGAATAATCCCGAGGCCAGGAACCTAGGGGTGGACATAGCGGCACAGGGAACAGAGCCACTGCCTCACCGCTCCAATGACCCATGTTCAATTGGCTGTCTCTTTGAGGTGTTTGTACATTCTCCCTGTGTGGATTACCTTCAGATACTCCCACAAACCAAAACTGTGCAGGTTAGTGGTTTAGATTGCTCCCAGTGAGTCGGGAAGTAACAGGAGATGAGGGAATCTGAGTGAGAATAGGTGACAGACAAGTGAAGAGGAACATGGGTTTGCACTGATAGACTTGATGGGCCAAATGTTCTCCTTCACAGTCATAAGGAAATTTGAAGAAATGTATGTATCTCTGAGGTTGCAGAGGATTACAAATCATGGTGAAGAAAGGGAGTGGGACGGCGAGAGCTAATTCTTTAAATAGCTCCGTTTCATTGGAATCATTGTGAGTAAAACTGGTTCTGTGAGAAGTAAGACCAGTGGTTTCCAACCAGTTTTGTTTAAAGTGGACAACATGCTTTGCTGATGTTATTTGGGGAGTTTAATACTGGAAATAAATGCAATTCGGAGAACAAAGATCTCACCAAGAATTGCCTTCCTAATTACTGGCTGGAGCTGCAATTATCTAATAATTGATGTTGATCAGCAGTCTATTAACAGTTGATTGAACTGGTGACACACAAAATGCTGGAGGAACTCAGCAGGCCAGGCTGCATCTATGGAAAAGAGTAGAGTTGACATTTCAGGCTGAGGCCTTTCATCAGGACTCGTGAATGTTGGCATAGATGCTATGTGAGCTGCTGGATTGAGTGTGTGTTGTCAGTTTAAAGTTAGTTAAATGCTAAATACAGGCAATCCCTGGGTAATGAACAGCTCACTTACAGGCTTCTTTACATACAAAAGAGCTCCCATAATATTATTAAATGTCTGACCTCTGTCCATATGTTTGTTCCTATGAAGAGCAGACCTTGTTCTTATTGA
Organism: Hypanus sabinus; assembly: GCF_030144855.1. Taxonomy (NCBI): domain Eukaryota; kingdom Metazoa; phylum Chordata; class Chondrichthyes; order Myliobatiformes; family Dasyatidae; genus Hypanus; species Hypanus sabinus. The sequence goes on from NC_082715.1 coordinate 114,554,076, forward strand.
AGAGTTTTGAACAAAATGTTACATGTCCTTTCCTGCCACAAATGCTGCTGAACACTCTGGGTTTCTCCAGCAGATTGTTTGTTAGTCTGGATTCCAGCATCTGTAGTCTCTTGTGTCTACAAAACTAGTTTCCCCACTTTCTCTACTGTTAGTAATTGTCCTTTCTTCTTAGTCCTATGTGGTTTTGATGCCATTCATTACAGTACTGTGAAGGTAAGATTACCATATTGAGTGACTTTTTTATATTTCCTGAATTACAGGAAATATAATTGTGGATATCTGTAAAATGGAACTTGTTCGTGACCTGTACTGAACTTGATTCCAGATTGGAATCACTGGCTCGCTAATTCTCACCAAATTCTTGGCTTGAGGTCTCTGTTAAAATTGCACTCATTAGAGTCCATCTGTGTGTCCAGACTCCTGTCTGAGGACTAAAGAAAATCAAAACCCACACCAATTGGAGATATAACTCTGTAGGCCTCTCTCACACACATATACTCTCTTCCTTTCTTGCTCCCTTTATATATCTCTCTCACTCAGTCATATATTTCCCTCTCTCTCACACACACATAAAATCTCTCTCTCTCTCTCTCTCTCTCTCACACACACACACACACACACACACACACACACACACACACACACACACACACACACACACACACAATCTCTCTCCCGCTCTCTCACACATACACAAAATCTCTCTCACACACAGACACACGCACAATCTCCCTCCCTCTCTTTGTCTCTCTCACACACATACACAAAATCTCTCTCTCACACACATACACAAAATCTCTCTCTCACACACATAATCTCTCTCCCTCTCTCTCACACACACGCACACACATTGTCTCTCTCCTCTTCCTCTCTCTTTTTCTCTCTTTCTGCCTGCAGCTCCCCCTGCCTCTCTTCCTCTCCCCTCATCCCTGTTTGAGCTAAAGGCATGCTCTGCCAAGCCTCACCCCCACCCCCGAGACCACGGTCATTTTCTCCCACTGCTGTGTTCTGCACACACTCTTACTGCTGTCCACGATCACTGAACTGCACCAAGATCTCTCCCAGGGAGAGAATACCAAGAATACAGTCCCCAGAGAGAGAAGGTTTATCGTCTTCCCTCTCCCCATCATCCCAAACCAGAAGGAGTGTTGAGCCTTGGACTCATTACTGTCAAGTGCAGCCCCATGAAGACCAAACTCAATCCAAGTAGCCAAAGTTCAAACCACAGATGAGAAACCTGCCCCCAGTCTGAGAGGCATAATAATGATGGAGAATGAAGGCTCTCATTGTTATGGCTGTACAGGACTTCGGTGAGACTGCAGATGGAATTCTGGTCAGTAACCCGGTTTGAGTAAACGAGAGAGGGTGCAGAATTATTCACAGTGATTTTGCTACGACTGGAGTGCTTAAGTAATGAGGAGAAACGAGATAGGGATCTGAGGAATGACCTTAGAGAGGTTTATAAAATTATTAGGGCATAGATAGGGACAACCTTTTCCCCAGGGTAGAGAAGTCTGAAACTAAAAGCCATTGGTTTAAAGTGAGAGAGAAAAGATTTGAAAGGGACCTGAGTGGGAGCTTTTACACAGAGGCAATGCCTTTGTGGAACAAAGTGCCAGAGGAAGTGGTTGAAGCGGGTATAAGAAAAATGTTCAAAAAACATTTGGACAAGTTCAAGGTTAGAAAATATTTAGAGGGACTTGGGTCAAACTTCGGGAAATGAGACTAACTTGGCTAAACTCCGTGGTCAGCATGAGCAAGCTGAGCTGAAGGACCTGTTTCTGTGCTGTATAACTGAATGAGGCGGGGCCCATCAACGTGTGCTGCGTTGTCAGGCAACCACAGCTGACAGAATTGTTTTCTTTTGAAAAGGCAACTTTTTAATAATGTGGTTTTGGCAGGAAAGAAATGGTGAGACTTTCTGACAGTTCAATTTGGAAAGTACTCAATAGCACAGCCCTGTGACCCAAATAACTTGGTTTGCCTTCAGAGGTGGAAAACATCTCGACCTCTGGGGAGGTGTGAGAAGGAAGTAATCAGATGAAAGAGTTGTTACAAAAGGAGGGAGCTAGGCAGCAGGAAGACAGGGCAGCAAGGTCTCCCTCAAAAAAAATGGGCCACACAGCGTACCCAGGGTGGGAGAGACGATCTTCCTTCCCATCAATTCCAATCCCCTAAACACAAGAGGTTCTGCAAATGCTGGGGGTGGGGAAAGGGTACAAGCTGGCAGGTGAGAGGGGAGGGGTGAGAGGTGAGGGGGAGGGTGTGTGGGTGTGGGAGGCAAGTTGAAAACAGAAGCTGGGAGGTGTTATGTGGAAAAGGTAAAGAGTTTAAGAAGCAGGAATCTAATAGAAGAGGCAGTGGACCATGAAAGAAAGGGAATGACGAGAGGAACCAGAGGGGGATGATACCTTTTTATTCTGGCTCCTGCCTCCTTCCTTTTCAGTCTGTTTATTCCCCTCCATAGATGTTGCCCGATGTGTTGAGTTCCTCCAGCATTTTGTGTGGATTCCAATCCCCTAATTTCCTCTGGTTTCTCTTTGGCTCTCCCCATCTCAATCAAGTCAAGTTTATTATCATTTATCTATACAAGTGTATACTGTCAAACGAGACAACACTGCTCCAAATCAGGGTGTAAAGCACTGTAGTACACATCACAAGTATTACCTTATGAAAGTAAGAGTGAAATCTACAGATGAATTACACAAAAATAAACAGACTAAAGTGCATAAATTAAATATTGTAAGGTATGGAACAGATTAACCAGTGACACTTCAAAAGCGATGCGGCAGGGAGTTCAGAAGCTCAATGGCCTGAGAAAAGAAATTGTTTCTCTACCTGTCCTTGAGCATCGCAGTCTCCTGCCTGGTGGTAGAAAGTCAAAGAGAATGCTAGATGGATGAATGGATGGACCCTCCTGACAAATGTCCTCGATGGATGGTAGGGAGACCCCTACGATACTCTCAGATGGCCTCACAGTCCTTTGTTGGGTCTTTAGGTCCGATGCTCAACTGCTCCCATACCAGATGGAGATGCAAGTTGTCAGGACGCTCTCAATGATGCTCCTGTAAAATACAGTTAGGATGGGGGTGGGAGCTTTGCTTGCCTCAATCTCCTTAGGAAGTGGAGGTGCTGCTGTGCCTTCTTGTTCAGGGAGGTGATATTAAGGGACCAAGTGAGGTCATCCGTGATGTGATCTCCCAGTGACTTGGTGCGCTTAACTGCCTCTCTATGGAGGAGCCATGGATGTGCTGAGGGGGATGGGTAATCTGCACCTTCCTGAGATCCACAACGATTTCCTTTGTCTTCTCCACGTTCAGGCTTAGGTAGCTCTTCTCACACCAGTTCACCAGCCACCACACTTCCTCTGTACAACTTATTGTTGCTGACGAGGCCAACCATGGTCGTGTCATCCACAAACTTGATGACACGGTTTGAGCTGGATCCTCGACACAGTCATGCTTCAGCAGTGTGAACAGCAGCGGGCTGAGCACACAGCCCTGGGGAGCCTGTGCTCAGCATAATGGGATTAGAGACTTTGCTGCCCACACAGACTGACTGTGGCCTTACTGCTAAGAAGTCCAGGATCCAGTTGCAGACGGAGGTGTTGAGGTCCAGCAAGGGCAGTTTCCCCACCAGTTTCTGGGGTATGATGATGTTAAACACCGAACTGAAGTCTATAAATAGCGGTCTGGCATATGAGACCCCGTTTTCCATGTGAGACAGGACAGAGTGGAGGGCGGAGGCTATTGGATCATCAGTGGATGGATTTAAGCAATAAGTGAACTGGAAAGGGTCCAGTGCAGTAGGAAGTAAGGCTTTAATGTGCTCCATGACCAGCAGCTCAAAGCTGATGGTTGATGTTAATGCCTCTTCCTCCTCCCTCATCTGGCTTTCCTTCTTTCCCCATCTCCACCCCCTTCTTTCCCTTCTCCCTTTCCTCATTTCCTCATTTCCCCATTTCCCTTTCCTTCTCTCCCCATCTCCTCCTCATACCCTTACTCCATCTCTAACTCTCCCTATCTACCCTTGTTCCTTTCTCCATCTCTCCCTCCCCTTTCCCCATCTACCCTCCTTTCTCAAACCCCACCACTCCTCCTTCCCTTCCCTTTCTCCTCTCCTCTCATTCTTCCCTCATTGTTGGTCCTCCCTTCCCTCCCCATTTCTCCCTCCTTCTCTACCCTGCTGTCACCTGCTCCTCTTCTCCTCCTCTCCCTTCCCCATCTCCCTCTTTTCTATCACTTTCCCCCTCCTCCTCTCCTCTCTCCACACACATCTCCCCCTCCTTCCATCACTTCCTCACCTCCCCTTCCTCCACACCACTCCTTCTTCCTCTCTAATCTGCCCATCTTCTTTCCTTTTCATTCTCACCATTTCCCTCCTCCTCCATCTGCCCCCTTTCCTACCCTGAATGTCCCCATCTGCCCATAACTACCCTCTTTACTTCTCTACTCCTCTCCTCCCCTATTTCTCCCTCCTACTTCCTCTCCTATTTCTTTTTCTCCATCTACCTCCCCTCCCTCTCCACCCCTTCAGTTCCCTTCTCTCTGCCCTCTCTTTCTTTTCACCTGCTCTTCCTCCCCAACAATGCAACTCTATCTGTCCTCCACCCCCATTACTTTCATCGCCCCTCCCCACCTCTTCTCTTCCCTGCCGTCACACTAAGTTCCTATGGGATCATCAAGGAGGCTTCAGAGGGGTAATTCCTATGGGATCATCAAGGAGGCTTCAGAGGGGTAATTCCTATGGGATCATCAAGGAGGCTTCTGAGGGGTAATGCGTGGATCTGGAGCATGCTGGGAATGTGCCTCAGTTCCATTTTGTTTTCCATAGATCTGCCTCTATTGGTCCTGTCACAGACAGCAAGAAGATAGTCGGGAGATCTGTGAACAAGAATTTTCCACATTATTCTTTTCTTTGATGACTTAATCAGGATGCAAACTGAATCCAAGTGAAGGGATGCAAATCCAATGCAAACTCATATGTTCCTTGCCTTGGTCTGTATGTTCCCAGCTCATTGCGTGTCTGGCTGCATTTCATCCCTGCAGATCTCAGTTCTCTTTCCTGACCACATCTCACCACACTGAGGCTGCTTTCTATACATCCAAGTTTTGTTGGAAACAAGGAGGCCATTTAGTCTATCACTTCTATGCCAGCTAACAGACCAATTCTGTTCCTTTGCTAATCTCCCCTGTAATCTCTTCTCTCCAAATTTCCATTAACTCCCTCTGGATCAGGTGTTCCCAGCCCTTTTTATGCCATGGGCCAATACCCATTAGGCCAGGGGTCTATGGACACCAGGTTGGATATCCCTGCTCCCCACATATCAGGGGAAACTTACAGCAGCCAATTAACCTCCAGACGTATATGATCTTGAGATGAACCCATAAATACTATCTTGTTTTTTTTTGCACTTTTATATTATTTTGGTAATTAATAATATTTCTATATCTTTGCATGGTATAGCTGCTGCAGCAAAAAAAATCATGCCATGTAAGTCAGAGATAAATTGGGTTCTGATTGATGTGGGAAGGTAGAGGAGCACCTGGGTAAGCTAATGTGGTCACAGGGAGAAGGTGCAAACTCCACACAGACAGCATTGAACCCAGGCTACTGGCACTGTGCCACTGTAGGAGACTGGCATCATTCCCAGTTTTAGCTTAGACTTTCAGCAGCTGTGCAGATTGTGGGAAGAGCCAGTGTTGGATTACTGTCACAAGCTGGAATGTGAGGGAGTTCCATGCAGACACATCCCAGACACACAGCTGACGGTGTTATTCCTGACACAAAGCTCAGCCAGAAGACTATTAAAATCCTCTTCAATCACAGGTTGAAATGTTCTATTCTTGGAGCTCAAAGCTATTCTTGTGTTGCAGTTATTGATCTAACACAGGACTTCAGTCAATTTCCCAACTCATTAACTCTCTGTAACTCTTCGTCAGGAATCAGACTGGGAAGGGTTTAGGGTGAGGGTTAATGACCCTGTGTCTGCACTTCTAACTGCAGTTCCCTCGAGACACCTCAATGTCACCCAAGCACCTCAGACCAGTCAGGGGACCTTGCCTGTCACTGATATGATTTGAGGCACCTCTGGAGAGTGGCGTTAGTGGGACAGCAATCTCTCCCTCCTGCTTACTGGAGCTCTGTCAGGTGACCAGGGTGGGCTTGACTCAGCCTATTTGTCCAAAGGCCTGGGGTTTATAACTAGATCTGGGTACTGGATCCGGAGTAGGTTATGTGACCAAGACCTGAGCTCTGGCCATGAGAGATGACTTGGGCTGGATCGCGTGATCATGGGCTAGGCATAGGTTACTTGATGAAGGCTGCTGGCCTAGACCTGGGTCATGTGACTGTGATCACATGACCAAGGCTTGACCCTGGGCAAGGGCTACTTGATCCATTTGGACTGGCTACCTCAGACCACTGGAACCAAGCCACCCCAGGACTTTTACGGTGAGTCCTACTTTTGTCCAAGTTGGGCTGACCCTTCACTCGGTCGGGGAAGAGAGAAGCAAGACAGTAGGGAATATGACCCTGTTATCAGGCCAACACAGGTTGCCAATGCTCGCAAGCCCACAGGGTCAGTCAGGAATCAGGGGTGTTCCACTTCATATATGCCATTGATATATGACTATTGAATGGACCAAGGTTCACTCTTAACCTCACAGTGTACTTCACTAAGGCCTTACCTTCACTGCACTTTCTCTGTAACTGTAATACTTTATTCTGCATGAAGTAACTTTATGTCTCTTGTTATATCTCGATGCACCGATGTGATGAAATGATCTCTAAGGATTGCACACAAAACAAAGTTTCTCACTGCACCATGGTACATGTGACAAAAAATAAACCAATTTACCACTGTTCCCCTCTGCTCTGCCCTCTGCAATGGGAAACAAGGCCTTCTGTCTTTATTTCCACCTTGCCCCAGCTCCAGGTTGCCAGAGAGGTTAGGAGAAATGGCAGGGGCCTAGGAAGTGGAAAGGGGCTAAGGTCTGATGACACTTTCCACCACTCCAGCTCCCTGCAAGAATTTGCACTAAGCTCTCAATTCACAGAGGGAGGTTTGACCCTTAAAGGGACAAGCCCTACTCCTAGCCAAACACCACCAGGATACTCCGGGGCACAGAACACTAATTACACATTGTGTTTATATGTCCGAAGAACACTCAGAACATTTATAAATGGGTAAAATGCAAAGTGATTTCCTCCAGTGCCAGCCAAACATCCATGACTGTATTACTAATTTGGTTGAGGAATTAAACGTTAATTTGAATGAGTAAATACAGCTGTGACTTATGCTCAACTGTGAACACAAGAGAATGCCACCTCTTCCCTGGTGTCTGTTCAAAAGGATTTTAAGTACTAATCGTGATGTGGGGCAGAGAAAAACTGGAGGAATCATTCAAGTAATATTGATCAAAATATAAATGTTGTCAAAGTTGAATTCATTGTCATATACACAAGTACACGTATGCAACATCACAGACACATAGCATCAGGGACACAACATTAAGAAGAAAAATATAAATTAAGCATTAGTTACACAAAATTGTATAAGAGAGAACACAATCAGAACAGCATAAAACCAAGTCCACTAGATTACAATACGGTCATAATGTTACCATAGGGAAGCGGTGATCATGCAAGAACTGAATGGTTGAAGTGAAGCAAGTGTTTTTGAACCAAATGATGTGGGTCTCAGGCTTCTGTACCTCCTGCTGGATGGTAGCTGCAAGAAGATGGCATGGCTCAGATAGAGGGAATCTGTCACTGTAGAGGTTGCCTTCTTGAAGCAGCACCTCCTGTCGAACACCCAGTTGGTGCAATCTTTCATTCATTCTATTATAGATTTATTGAGTATGCCCATAAGAAAATAAATCTCGGTGGTAAACGGTGACATATATGTACTTTGATAATAAATTTACTTTGAGCTTTAATTACACTGATACTAGGGAGTGATCTGTCCCTGATGTATTGGGCGACTCAGCAGCTGCTTCTATTTCTGTGTATTTGAATTGCTGTACCAGACCATGATTCAGACAGGATATTTTCAAAGTCAAAGTCAAATTGGCTGTCATATGCAAAAGAACATGGTGCACAGCTGCGATGAAAACTGACTTGCAGCAGCGTTTGTATATCTGTTTGGTGACTTGCCAAACCTCCTTCACCTTCTAACAAAGCAGAGACTTTGGCATATCTTCCTTGTGCTGGGCATCCATTATATTAACAGCCAGGAATCTGGAGTTGCTGATCCTCTCCACCAACGATCCATCAACGTAGACTAGCCAGGATACTGGGAGCTCGCTCCTGCTCCATTCCAACTAGTGGTGAGGGATCTTTTATCTGAACATGGAAACCAGGACCAGGATGAAATTACTTGGCCACTTAAACCTGCTGCACCATTCAGTAAGATGGAAGCTGCTCTAACAGTAACCTCAGCATCTGCCTATCTGTGTGACCTCTCGCCAGCTTGCTTACCAAGTGTCAATCCACGTTTTGCAATCCTCTACCTTAGGGGCTGTGGACACTCGGCACTGAGTGAAGGTCATCCTAGGGGAATGAATGGGTTCTCGTTGACAGATAACCTCAAGTTGATTTTGTCCATAATTTGGAAAACACAAAAAAATCACTCAATCTGGTAACTACTTCCACAGTATTGTAATGAAAGGCATCAAAAGCACTTAAGACTGATACGAAAGAACAATTATTTAAAGTGGAGAGAGTGAGGACATTGACCAAACATGGAGCACCTTCATGAACTCCCAGCACCCCCGATGACCCCGTGATTTCAGTCTCTGAGGTTGGCATGAGAGTCTCCTAAGGGAATGCACAGAAACATTTGACCCACACAGGGTACCTGGCTGAGTACTAAAGACCTGTGCTGATCAATCGATCACTGAGATCTTTAACCTCTCAAATCAGCAGTATGAGGTACCCACCTGCTTCAAGCAGTTTTCAATTATACCAGTGCCCAAGGAGAACATGGTAACCTGCCTCAATGACTATCATCCAGTAGCACTTCCATTCACTGTGATGAAATGTTTTGAGAGGTTGGTGATAAAACATCTCAGCTCCACTTTACACTTATGACTGTGTGGCTAAGTTCAGCTCTAATGCGATATTTATGTTTGCTAACACCATTGTTGTGGGTTGGATCAAAGGTGGTGACAAATCAGTACATAGTAGGGAAATTGAAAATCTGGCTTAATGATGCCACAAGAATAACATCTCACTCAGTGTCAACAAAACCAAAAAAGCTGATTATTGACTACAGGAGGAGCAAACAGGAGGTCTATGAGCCAGTCCTCATCGGGCGATCAGAAGTGGAGAGAGTCAGCAACTTTAAATTCCTTGGGGTTATCATTTCCAAATCTGAATCAGGTTTAGCATCACTGGCACATGTCGTGAAAATTGTTATCTCAGCAGCAGTACAATGCAATACATAATATAGAAAAGAGAAAAAGTAAAAGTATTTATATGTATGAAAAAGGATCTGGTATATATGCTTTCCCGGCATATATGATGAATAAACTCTCGGGCTGGAATGGGTCCAAGTATCAATTTTAACCAACTTTTCAATGACAGTTTCTGCTATCCTCATCAGGGATGATGCCTGGACATGTCTAGTCTGGTAGTATTTATACCCCAGTCAGGAGGGATGGACGACAGGGGTATAAATACCACTGGACTAGACATGCCCCATCATCATCCCTGACGAAGATGACAGAGTCTGTCATCGAAAATCGATACCTGTACCCAGCAGGAAGCCTGAGAAGGGTTTATTCATTTTATATGTGTGTATATTAAATAGTGCAAAAACTGAAATAATAAAAGTGAGGTATTGTTCACAGGTTCAATGTCCATTTATGAATCGGATGACAGAGGGGAAGAGGCTGCTCCTGAATTTCTGAGTGTGTGCTTTCAGGCTTCTGTATTCCTTCCTGACGGTAACAATGAGAAGAGAGCATGCCCTGGGTGATGGTGGTCCTTAATAATGGACACCACCTTTACTGAGACATTGCTCCCTGAAGATGTCTTGGACACTACAGATGCTAGCACCCAAGACAGAGCTGACTAATTTTACAACTTTCTGTAGCTTCTTTCTAACCTATGCAGAAGCACCCCTTACCAGACAGTGTCAATATGCTCTCCACAGTACACCTGCAGAAGTTTTCGCGTGTTCTAGGTGACAAGCCAAATCTCCTCAAACTCCTGATGAAATTCAGCCACATTGAAATGTTGCATCCAGGTTAGATCTTCAGAGTTCTTGACACCCAGGAACTTGAAATTGCTCACTCTCTCCACTTCTGACCTCTCTATGAGGATTGGTTCATGTTCCCTCATCCAACTCTTTCTGAAGTTCACAATCAGCTCTTTGGTCTTACTGATGTTGAATGCTCGGTTGTTGTTGCGACATCACTCAACTTGCTCCTGTATGCCCTCTCGTCTCCATCTGAAATTCTGATAACAATGTTGTATCAACAGCAAATTTATAGATGATATTTAAGCTATGCCTAGCCACACAGTCATGGGTATAGAGATAGTAGAGCAGTGGGCTAAGCCCACACCCCTGAGGTGCACCATTGTTGACTGTCAGTGAGGAGGGGGTATTATTACCAATCTGCACAGATTGTGATCTTCTGGTTAGGAAGTCGAGTATCTAATTGCAGTGGGAGGTATAGACATCCAGGTGTGTAGCTTACCAATCGCAACTGGAGAAATGATGGTGTTAAACGCTGAGTTATAGTCGATGAACAGCATCCTGACATAGGTGTTTGTATTGTCCAGGTGATCTAAGGCTGCGTGAAGAGCCATTGATAGCTGTAGACCTATTGAGGTGATCAGAGGATCTGTCTTGGGTCCAGCATTTTGCTGCCATGACAAAGAACAACAACACCACCTCCATTTTCTTAGAAGTTTGTGCTTTTGGCATGTCATCTAAAACTTTGACAAACTTTTATAGCTGCACGGTGGAGAGTATACTGACTGGTTGCATCATGGTCTGGTTTGGAAACACCAATGTCCTTGAATGGAAAAAAAAACCTACAAAAAGTATTGGATACTGTCCCATTCATCAGGAGCCTCAAGTCCCACACTACCAGATTCAAGAACAGTTATTACCCCTCAGCCAGCAGGCCCTTTAACCAGAGGGGATCACTTAACTCATCCCAACACTGAACTGATTCCACAACCTACGGACTCACTTTTAAGGACTCAGCATCTCGTGATCTCTATTTATTGCTTATGTATTTATTTTATTTTAATTTTGCATTTGCAGAGCTTGTTGCCTTTCTCACACTGTCTGTTTGTCTCTGTCATGTGTATGTTTTCTCATGGATTCCATTTTGTTTTTTTGTATTTACTATGAATGCCTGGAAGAAAATTAATCTTCTGGTACTACATGGTGACATATATGTACTTTGATAACAAATTTACTTTGAACTTTTGAATATTGAACCTGGATCTGCTGTTTCCAGAAAAGAATGTCAGATGTTTTGATTTAGACCATGAGGCACTTGGCCCATTGTGCTGAGAGAAACAGAGTTAGTATTTCAGGTCAAAGACCTTTCCTTAGAACTGGGAAAGAAGGAAAATCAACTGTTTCTCTCTCCACAAATGCTGTCTGACCTGCTGAGTGTTTCCAGCATTACCTGTTTCATCTCAGTACAATTCCCCTGTTTTCACCTGACAGCTCTATGAACTGTTTCCTAGGTAGTGATTCTGCAGGACTTTCTACCATAGAGATTAAATCACTAGTGATTTATAAAGAGGAAGAAAATAACTTTTTGAAAGTTCAGGAAGTTGAGGGATCCAGTATTAAGAGGAGTTGAGGCCTAGGGTACATTAGCCAAGGTCATAAGAATGATGGGGCAGCAGGCCTGAGGGGCCAAATGGCAAACTGCCCATATAATGCCCCATTGATGGTCCAAACTGGTGGAGAGATCCAGATCAGAACTGTTCTCTGAAGATAGCTTCCTTGTATTGCCTTTCTAATATTTGGCCACAATTTTCAACTTCCATTTCTCTCAATCTTTTCCCAATCTCCTCAGCCCCTCAGTAACACCAGAACTTAAATCACACGTACTCAGAACTGAAACCCCATCCTCAGTAACCCCAGAACCAAAATCTGCCATCACAGTAATCCCAAAAGTGAAGCCCCCCTTCCTCAGTAACTCCAGAGCTGAAATCACTCATGCTTTGCAGCTGTTTGACAATTTAAGGTCACTCAAAAGGGAAATAAAAGCTATTGTTTTGTCTTTTTTATGACTTGGATCTGGGTGTTTACTTCACGTTGATTTATGTTTCTGTAATCCCGATGTCTGGGATATAGGACTGCTCTATTAGGTTGGCTAAGTTTGTACTCACTAGAGTTTAGACAAATGAGAGGAGATTGAATTGAAAGTTACAAAGTATTGACAGTGTTTATACAAACGGGATGTGAGGAGGATGTTTCTTCTGGCTGGAGTGTCTGGAACTAACATAATGTGACATTAAGCACTGAGGTGTAGTGAAATTCCTTGGCTCAGAGGTTGATATATACAGAACAGAGAACAGCCCTTCAGCTTATTTCTGTTCTGAGCCAACTATGATGCCAACTGCACATGATGCCTGCATGTAATCCATATCCTTCCATTCTCTGCCTGCCCATGTGTCTGTCTAAATGTCTCTTAAATGTTGCAATCCACACTCACACTCATCGTTTTAGGAACAGCTTCTCCTCCTCTGCCATCTGATTTCTGAATGATCCATGAACACTTTCTCACTATTTCTCTTTTGCATGTTTTTATTGCAATTTAGTAATTTTGGATGTTTTGCACTGTACTGCTGCCACAAAGCACAAATTTCACAACAAACTGTATGTCAGTGATAATAAACCTGATTCTGATTCTATCATATTGTCAAGAAATGTAGAGGAGGCTTGATCCAAGTGTAGAGAAGCAGAGAAAATTTAGTGGTGAGTGATAACTTTAATAATAAACTGCAAAATAACAAGCCACGAGGGGTCACAAAACAAGAGAGAACAGGTGCTTAAAGCAACAATGCAACAAAGTAACTGAAGGCTTGGGGTAACTGGTTGAGACCAGCTGGTGTGAATGAGGACTGTGGTTGAGAGTCGGGTTCAAATAGGCTGCAGGTGATCAGTTGGAAATGAGTGGCAGGTGACTCCTGTTAGCTGGGCGGACACTGGAAGGTGCCTGTCTGTGCAGGCCACCACCTCGCCTGGCAATGCATTCCAGACACCCACCACACCCTGTGTGCCAAACCTACTCCACTCATCTCCTTTAAGCTTTTCAAGTCCAACCTTAAATTTGTGCCTTTTAGCATTTGACATTTCTCTGCTGAGAGAAAACTTCTCACTGTGCATCCTCTCTGTGCCTCTCATAACTTCATAAACTTCTATTGGGTCTCATCTCAGCCTTAAGTGCTTCAGAGAAAACAATTCAAATTCCTCCAACCTCTTCTTGCAGCTAATACTCTCTAATCCAGGCAACATCCTGGTGAGCCTCTTCTTAAAGACCTCCACATCCTTCCTGTAATGGGGGGGGGGGGGCGCAGTGGGCGCAGATCTGCACAGAGTTCTCTAACGTGACGTAACCAAAGGTTTGGACAGCAGAATGTATGGAATGTTCTATCACAGATTGCTTCCCTAAATACCAGCAAGGTAACAGGCAGTAACTAACTAACTAACTCACCACAGAATGTGTTTGGCCCCGGGAACTGAGTATGTTCGGGATGGTACAGGTACAACTCCAATGACCTGGCTTTGATCCTGACCTCAGGTGCTGTCTAAGTAGAGTTTGCACATTCTCCCCGTGACCACAAGGATTTCCCCTGGCTGCTCTTCTCCCACACCTCAAAGACATGGGAGTCTGTAAATTATGTAGGTGAGAGGCGTGGATGGGAATGCGTACAGAATGTGGGTTGAGGCAGGTATAATAACGGCAAATTACAAGATATTTGGACAGGTACAGGATAGGTAAGGTTCATAGGGATATGGACCAGTCATGGGCAAGTAAGATTAGATGAGTGGGCATCTTGGTCGGCATCAACAGGTTGGGTGAAGGAACATTTTTCCATTCTGTATGACTTCATGGCTCAAATAAAATGGCATTAGAGTAAATAGGTGTTAATGATTGGTGTCGATTTGTTGGCCAACGACCCTGTTTATGTGCTGTTCAATTCTATATTTAAGAAAAAGGTAAATTAAGTTTTTTTGAACACAAAGGGCAGCAAAGAATATGGGGAGAGAGTGGAACATGGTATCAATATAGGGCATCAGTATTGGAGCAGACTTGCTGGGCCTAATGACCTTTTCCTGCCTCTGTTTCCCATGTTTCCATCCCATTTGTCTCTCAGTTTCCAAGCAGCATGCGGCCCCCTGATCTGGACAGTCACATTGATTGCCAAGCTGGTTGAGTAATTGTTCCGCCGGAGCAGTTAAAAGCAGTGATAAAAGACACTGTCTCTAGTGTTTTGTCAGAACTTCGATTCCCTTGGTTACACACATTCTTTTTTTTCACTGAATTTGAAAGCACTTGAAGTAACCTCCCTTGAACTGCTGCTCAGTGCTCAGCGGTAACCCTCACTCCAGATTTCCGGCCTCCATTCTTGAGGTCTCAGCATTTTCCATTGGCAGTAGGCGGACACACCTGCCTCGAAGGCAAGGCTCAGTGCCTCTGGAACCCCAAACCTCTGGCAGTTCATCCTTTGAACTTTGTGTTCCTGGTCAGGAGCAACTGGGAAGGGCTGACTTTGTGAGGGTTGGATATCAGGACATCTGGGGAACTGTACCTCCTCAGTTGTAGGGTGTAAGGGAAGTGACATGGGCAGAGGATTCCCCATTGACCGAGTTTGACAGAGTCTTTGAAAATGAGGCAGAGTGAGAAATGGTGGAGGTTTACTATCAGCAAAATTAATAACTGTGAGATTCAGATTTGTATCAATTCGCTTTGAAACAAAGGAAGGGAGAGATTTTATCAGAATGTTTGCTGAGCCCTGGTCTGGAGCAGACAACCTGCAAGAAGATCTAGTGGTCAATTGGATCAACAGCTGTGGGTCGAGAGCAGGAGGGGTGTACTATTTGCAGAGCTAGTATGGGCTCGAGGAGCTGAAGAGCCTCTCGTCTTTAAGTTTGTGACCTGTGACCTCTGAGAGGTCACATCTAATTGGGCAGGGACTCAGGGCTGGATGTAGGGCCAAGGCTGGATTTAATAGGTTGCTTTATGGCCACAGCTGAGATCATACTCTGGCAGGAAATGGACAGACCAACTGATGGAAAGTCTCTCCTCGAATGAGAGGGTAATGGAAACTGCATCTCAGATCACACTGATAGCCCAGACATGGCACCTGCTACTACTGTTTCCCATAAGTAGAATGCCACAGTTGCAGAGTGCACACACACTAACACAACACACAAACACACTTATACACAGCACACACTAATGCACTGACACAACAACCAGTGTGATTCACCAAAACAGCTCAAATTAACACCCTTAGATAACACACACACAGACAACACGCACTAAAACTGAGACAACACAGACCAACACACTGACGCAACACACACTCTAACGCACTGAGACAGCACACACACTAACACAGTGAGGCAACACGCACACTAAAACTCTGACACAACATAAACTAGCACAGTGAG
Source organism: Hypanus sabinus (assembly GCF_030144855.1). NCBI lineage: Eukaryota > Metazoa > Chordata > Chondrichthyes > Myliobatiformes > Dasyatidae > Hypanus > Hypanus sabinus. The sequence continues at coordinate 114,569,737 of NC_082715.1, forward strand.
ACAACACACACTAACACACTGTGACAACACACACTAACACTCTGAGACAACACACACTAACACACTGACAACACACACACTAACACACTTTGACAATACATACTACACACTGAGACAACACACACTGACACTCTGAGGCAACATACACCAACACACTGAGCACGCGCGCGCGCGCACACACACACACACACTAACACACTGAGACAACACACTCACTAACAACTCTGAGACAACACATGCTAACACACTGACAACACACACACTAACACACTTTGACAACACACACTAACACTCTGAGGCAACATACACCAACACACTGAGCACGCGCACTCGCGCACACACACACAAACACACACTAACACACTGAGACAACACACTCACTAACAACTCTGAGACAACACATGCTAACACACTGACAACACACACACTAACACACTTTGACAACACACAATACACACTGAGACAACACACACACACTAACACTCTGAGACAACACACACTAACACTTTGAGACAACACACACACTAACACACTGAGGCAACACGTACACTAAAACTCTGACACAACATAAACTAGCACGGTGAGACAACACACACTAACACTCTGTGACAACACACACACTAACACACTTTGACAACACACAATACACACTGAGACAACACACACACACTAACACACTGAGGCAACACGTACACTAAAACTCTGACACAACATAAACTAGCACAGTGAGACAACACACACTAACACACTGTGACAACACACACTAACACACTGTGACAACACACACTAACACACTGTGACAACACACACTAACACTCTGAGACAACACACACTAACACACTGACAACACACACACTAACAGACTTTGACAATACACACTGAGACAACATACACTAACACTGAGGCAACATACACCAACACACTGAGCACACGCGCACGCGCGCACACACACACAAACACACACTAACACACTGAGACAACACACTCACTAAAAGCTCTGAGACAACACATGCTAACACACTGACAACACACACACTAACACACTTTGACAACACACACTACACACTGAGACAACACACACACACACTAACACACTGAGACAACACACACACACTAACTCACTGAGACAACATACTCACTAAAAACTCTGAGACAACACACACTAACACACTTTGACAACACACACTAACACTCTGAGGCAACATACACCAACACACTGAGCACACGCGCACTCGCGCACACACACACACACACACACACTAACACACTGAGACAACACACTCACTAACAACTCTGAGACAACACATGCTAACACACTGACAACACACACACTAACACACTTTGACAACACACACTACACACTGAGACAACACACACACACTAACACTCTGAGACAACACACACTAACACTTTGAGACAACACACACACTAACACACTGAGGCAACACGTACACTAAAACTCTGACACAACATAAACTAGCACAGTGAGACAACACACACTAACACACTGTGACAACACACACTAACACTCTGAGACAACACACACACTAACAGACTTTGACAATACACACTACACACTGAGACAACACACACACACTAACTCACTGAGACAACACACTCACTAAAAACTCTGAGACAACACACACTAACACACTGACAACACACACATTAACACACTTTGACAATACATACTACACACTGAGACAACACACACTAACACTCTGAGGCAACATACACCAACACACTGAGCACACGCGCACACACACACACACACAAACACACACTAACACACTGAGACAACACACTCACTAAAAACTCTGAGACAACACATGCTAACACACTGACAACACACACACTAACACACTTTGACAACACACACTACACACTGAGACAACACACACACACTAACACTCTGAGACAACACACAGACTAAAACTCAGACAACACACACTAACACACTGACAACACACACACTAACACACTGAGACAACACACACACTAACACACTGAGACAACACACACACTAACACTCTGAGACAACACACAGGCTAAAACTCTGAGACAATACACACTAACACACTGACAACACACACATTAACACAGAGACAACACACACACACTAACACACTGAGACAACACTACACTTCGAGACAACACGCACTAACACGTTGAGACAACAGACTCACTAACACCCAGATACAACATACACACTGATACATGATGCAGCTCACAATATCACAGGAATAGAGCACGCGCACACATAATCGTCATACAATATGCATAATAATGCTCAGATATCACACATGCACACTCACACACACAAGCACTAAAACATCTTACCTATCATAATCTCATACACTTCTGCCAGGTTGCCCTCAACCTCCGACATGCCAGAGGAAGTAACCCGATTTTGTCCAATCTCTCTTTATAAGTCACACTCTCTAATCCAGGCAGCAATTTAGTATTTATCTGTTGCACCAACTCCAAGCCTCCACATTCACCCTCTGATGTGGGAGCTGAGAATCGCAGCTAATAGTGGATTGTGAGTCTGGCTCTCTGACATATTAGACTATAGGCGAGCACTAGGTGTGCCTGAGTAATACGGCTGACAGTGACCGGAGAGTGCGGGAGATGGGAGTGCTTCCTGTTGGTCAGTATTGTGGGAACTGCGGTAGACCGACAAGTTTGCGCTGAGTTGGTGGGGGTAGCAGTGAGGGGGTTAAATCCAGCACCTACTGGTTCAATAAGATGTTGCCGTTGATGGAGCTCTATCTGTGATGTAGGGATCTTCTTCCAGGCTGCCTCACGTGGGCTGCTTCCAGTGAGCTCCCTGGCCTTGTGGAGGAAGCAGCTAAGTCCCCATCCTGGGACAACAACACTGGTGGTTGAGCAGAGGCTGGAAGAGTTGATTCCATGGAGAGAAAGCAGAATTTTCATTTCTCCAAGGGCATCATTCTTCACAAGAACGTACAACAGTACAACACAGGCACTTTGGCACAGGATAGCGCACTAAACTAATTAAACTGGTAATTAAATCCCTAACTAAACTTTTCTGCATACACAAAATCCATATCCCTCCATTCTCTGCACAGTCATATGCTTATCTTCAAATGCCTCTATCATATTTGTCTCCACCCCACCCCCCCCTCCCCAGTAACACATTTCAGGCTCCCTCCACTCTCTGTGTAAAAATGATGCCCCGCATATATCCTTTAAACATTTCCCCTTTCACCATGTCTTCTAGTATTTGAAAATTCCACCTTGGGAAAAAGGTTCCAACTATCAGTGACTCTCATAATTTTATAAATTTCTGCCAGATCTCCTGTCAGAAAAAACAATCAAGTTTGTCCAACTCCTCTTGACACCACAAGCAACGTCCTGGCAGACCCAGAGCCAGAGTAGATTTTATACCCTCAGCCCTGCCATTTCCTCACTACTTATCAAAGAACATGAGAAATAGGAACAGGGGTCAGCCATCGGCCCCTCGTGCCAGCTCTGTTAACCAACAAACTCATGATCAACCTTCTTCCTCGCATCATTTCTTGGCTTGTTGCCTGATTCCTGCAGGAAGTATGCCAATCTGTGTGCAATTTTGGGCATCCATTTCAGGATGTGGAGGCTTTGGAGAGGGTGCAGAAGAGGTTCTCCAGAATGGACTGGAGAGTATTAGTTACAAGGAGAAGTTGGACTTGTTTCCTCTGGAATGTCAGAGGCTGAGGAGAGAGCAGATACAGGTTTATAAATCTATGAAAGGCACAGATAGACAGCAAGAATCTTTTCCCCAGGGTATAAATGTATAACTTTAAGATGAGAGGTGAAATGTTTAAAGGGGAGATTTGTTTTACACAGAGAGTGGTAGATACCTGGAATGATCTAGCAGGGGTGGTAGTGGAGGCAGATATGACACAGGAGTTTAAGAGGCTGAGTGTTCAGGGAATGGATTATATACAGGGATTCCGTTTAATTTGACATCATGTTCAGCATGGACGTGTTGGGCCGCAGGGCCTGTTCCTACACTGAGGGGGGAGGAGGGCTAAGGGAGGGAACAGCTTCCTCCAGCCAGTAGACATACTAGAACCCCAGTGACTAATGGACATGGAGTAGGATCCCAGATTCAATGGGTCAGAAACCCTCCAGTTGCTGGAGATGCAACTGGGCTGAGAATTTTGTTGGAACTGAGGGTTTTCTAGAAACATATAAAATGGAAGAGTCTGGAGGTTGGGCTGGGTTGGACTGCAGTGAAAAGAACATTTAACAGAAGGATTGGCACTTGAACCAGGCCCAGATAATCTACCCTCGGAGGAGCAGGGGGTTTGGCAGTTGAACCAGGCTTAAAGAATCTACCCTCAGAGGGCGGAACTTGTCTGATGAAGCCTCAAAGTCTCCAAGAAGCCGGGCTGGGGAAATACTGTCTGTTCTCTCTTTTTGTCTGTTATCAGGAGGCTCAGCATATCCTTTCTGGCCTAAATTGAGACACAGTCCCTGTGCTGTGTACAGAAGATTAAACGATAATTAACAGTTGTAAGGCCCTATTTCCATTCCTGCCGATCAGGTCAATTTGAAGAAAGTAGTCTTAATTTACTTTCCTAATTGCAGGCAACATAAGCCTGCTGAAGACTGAGTGAAAACTAAAAGCACAGAAACCCCAATTGTCAAATGCTTTGTCTCCTGTCTCGGAAACAAAAGCTGAGCGTAGTAACCACACTGTTGCAGAGACTGCCTTTCAAAAATGCTCAGTGACTGAAGGTTTACAAGGTGGTTAGCGGAGGTTAAGTAAACAAGGGTTTCTTTGACATCCTCTCACAGCGAATAACCGCTAGTCTAGTAGTTTGTGTCAGAGAGCCAATTTGCAGGGAGTAAGGTTTCACCAACTGCTCAATTTTTAACGCTCTTATTTGATGCCATATCTAGATGAGTTTTCAAATTAGTTTATAGCCATATACAGCAGGCCTGAAGGTCACAGACTAAACAGTGTAGATGATGAAAATAAATGCACAAGAAACACACGGCTGAGTACAAAAGAGCAGAGTGGTGAAGAGGCTGTTGTGCAACCTGAAGCAGAGCAAAAGACAATGTCAATAGTGGGGTAACCCAGAGAGGGCAGAACTGAGGTGATCAGTTCTGGAGTCCAATAGCAGTGGGGAAGAAGCTGTTCTTGAGTCCTGATGTCTGGACTTTCAAGTTCCCGATTCTTCTCTCAGAAGATAGTTGAAGTGAAAGGGAACCTTAAGGCAGAGAAAGCGAAAGACCAAACTCAGATTAGTTTAGAAGGGTACTGGATGGCTGGCGTCAACAAAGTGGCCTGTCTCTATGCTCTACGACAGTGAGATGGAGAGAGAAATCAGGCCCTTCAGACCTACGAGTCCATGCTGATCATCATTCAGACCAGAGGCTCCCAACCTGTTTTACGCCATTGACCCGCACCATTAACCAATGGAGCCCCTGATTTAGACTGATCCCAGTTTCTCTCCATCACACACTTTCACATACACACACGTACGTGCGCGCACACACACACACACACACACACACACTTTCACATACACACATGCACAGCAACTGGTAACTAATTAACTTGCACGTCAATGAGGTGTGGGAGGAAACCCACACAGTCACAAGGGGACCTGCAACCTCCACACAGATAGCAAACAAGGTCAGGATTGAACCCAAATTCCTGACAGTGAGTTGATTAGCTGTTCCACTGGGATGACCAACCCCCCCCCCCCACCACCCAGTAGAGCACAGAAAGAGCCCATTCAAATTATATGTGTGTCAGCTCTTTTATAGACACCAAAAAAAGCTTCACGCTTCTGTAATAACTCCATGGCACTGCACGTCTTCCCTTTGAAGTTACAGTTGAATTGGTGTCCAACAACCTGGTAGAAAGACCACTCTGACCCAGCAGCATGCAGCAGGCAGAAAGGCTCTTCACCTTCCCCTGGCTGGCATGTTGCCAAGGAGAATGGTGCTGAGGGGGAGTGGGATGGAAGTGTTGGACAGGGTGGCAGAAAAGGAGCAGCTGAAGGATTGAACTGGGATATTCTGGCCGATTCCATGAATTAACTCCACATCTCATGGAAGATGCTGTCCTTTGAAGTGCAATCTCAGGCTGGGCCCAGAAGAGAGATTAAAGCTTAGGTTGATGTACAAGCCATGAGGTGAGGCTATCCAAGAAGCCAGCAGTAGGCAGACTGATGGGGAGGTGTGGTAACTCACACTTCTGAACCCTCGGGACCCAGGAGCTAGAGGATGAAGTCTCTTTCTGTTTGTCCACTGCGAGGGAGCAGAGTTCACTATGGTTGAAGGGGCTGTACTATGTGACTTGAGATAAAGAGTATATGGCCACATCGAGTAATCACCAGTGCTTCCGGACTTTTGCAAGGGAGCTTCCTGCTCACCAAACTGTGTCACTACATCGCTGCTTTCTTACCACATGACCACTGTTTACACTCACAGACCAGAGGAAGTCCCTTCACAAGTATTTTTAAGACTCCAGTTTTTTATACATGTCAGCTCATGGCCGCAGACGAATCTCTCAATTTAAGGAACTGCTCCAGTTATCTTGGCAGATGTCATTTGTGGGAGGTCCACACGAGGGACTTGGAATGGGAGATTCCTCTATCCCTTTCCCTTCTCCTTGGGCTATTCCTTGGAAAGAAGAGTAGTAAATCTGTGGAATGCTCTGCCACAGACTGTGATGGAGACCAAGTCTGTGGGTATATTTAAGGTGGAAGTTGATCGTTTACTGATTGGTCAGGGCATCAAAGGATATGGCCGGAAGGCAGGTATATGAGGTTAACTGGGATCTGGAATCAGCCATGATGGAATGGTGGAGTAGACTCGATGGGCTGAATGGCTTAATTCTGCTCCTATGTCTTATGGTTTTATGAACTTGATTCCATTCCATTTCTGTGGGTCCTAAGGTGGCCAATAGAGTCACAGAAATTAGAGCGTGGAAACTTGCTGACCAAGACGGCCACCCAAGCTAGTCCCATAGGACTGTGTTTGGTCCTCTAAGACTTGCCTATCTGTGTACCTGTCATAGTGTTGAGGTTGCACAGAAGGGAAGCAGAATGCAGAGTATGTTGTTACAAATACGGAGAAAGTGCATTGCAGATGGACAAGAAGGTGCAGGGATAGAACAGGATATCAGCAGTTCATCTTTTCCAGTGAGATGTGTATTCAAAAGTCTGATAACAGGGGGATCAAAACTGTCCTTGAGCCTAGTATTCTCAAGTTTTTGTGTCTTCTAACAAGAAGGGGAAGAAAAAATGACTGGGGAGAGAGGGGTACTTGATTATGTTGGTAGGCAGTATGATAGAGTCAATGGAGAGAAGGCTGTTTTATGTGATGGACTGGGCTATGGTCACAGCTCTCTGCCATTTCTTGCACTCGCAGTTCCCGTAGCAAGCTGTGACATATCCAGACAGGATGTTTTCCTGGGGTATTGGTCAGGATTGATACAGATGTGCAGGGATATGCCGACCTTCCAAATTCTTCAGAGTAGAGGCATTGATGAGATTTCATGGCCATAGCATCTATGTGGCTGGGCCAGGCCAGGTGTTGGTGATAACGGAAAATTCTGGAAACATTCAGCAGGTCAGGCAGCAGCAAAAGAGAGAGAGGGGGGCACAAACAACGCTTCAGGCTAGAGGCCCGTCATCAAAACTGAGAGTTAATTTCAAGGAAAGTGGAAAAGGGATGGATTAGAGAAAGGAGAGTCTCTGATAAGGATAGAGTGAAGCCAGGGTTGCAGCTCACAGGTATTCATACCAAAGGTACAAATACCCACAGACATTTAAACACAGGGTACAAATACCCACAGACATTCAAACCCAGAGGATAAATACCCATAGACATTCAAACCCAGACTACAAATACCCACAGACATTTAAACATAGGGTACAAATACCCACAGACATTGAAACACAGGGTACAAATACCCACAGACATTCAAACCCAGAGGATAAATACCCATAGACATTCAAACCCAGACTACGAATACCCACAGACATTTAAACGTAGGGTACAAATACCCACAGACATTCAAACCCAGGGTACAAATACCCATAGACATTCAAACTCAGACTTCGAATACCCACAGACATTTAAACACAGGGTACAAATACCCACAGACATTCAAACCCAGAGGATAAATACCCACAGACATTTAAACACAGGGTACAAATACCCACAGGCATTCAAACCCAGAGGATAAATACCCACAGACATTCAAACCCAGGGTACAAATACCCACAGGCATTCAAACCCAGAGGATAAATACCCACAGACATTCAGACCCAGGGTGCAAATACCCACAGACATTCAAACCCAGGGTACAAATACCCATAGTCATTCAAACTCAGACTAGGAATCCCCACAGACATTTAAACACAGGGTACAAATACCCACAGGCATTCAAACCCAGAGGATAAATACCCACAGACATTCAAACTCAGGGTACAAATACCCACAGGCATTCAAACCCAGGGTACAAATACCCACAGACATTCAAACCCAGAGGATAAATACCCATAGACATTCAAACCCAGACTACGAATACCCACAGACATTTAAACGTAGGGTACAAATACCCACAGACATTCAAACCCAGGGTACAAATACCCATAGACATTCAAACTCAGACTTCGAATACCCATAGACATTTAAACACAGGGTACAAATACCCACAGGCATTCAAACCCAGAGGATAAATACCCACAGACATTCAAACCCAGGGTACAAATACCCACAGGCATTCAAACCCAGAGGATAAATACCCACAGACATTCAAACCCAGGGTACAAATACCCACAGGCATTCAAACCCAGAGGATAAATACCCACAGACATTCAGACCCAGGGTGCAAATACCCACAGACATTCAAACCCAGGGTACAAATACCCATAGTCATTCAAACTCAGACTACAAATCCCCACAGACATTTAAACACAGGGTACAAATACCCACAGGCATTCAAACCCAGAGGATAAATACCCATAGACATTCAAACTCAGACTACGAATACCCACAGACATTTAAACACAGGGTACAAATACCCACAGACATTGAAACCCAGGGTACAAATACCCACACATTCAAACCCAGGGTGAAAGTACCCACAGGTATTCAAACGCAGGGCACGAATTCCATGGTAGTTATCTTTATTCAGCTCTAATGCAGTACTTCATATGCCTAAATTACATAAATTTAAATTAACAGAAATTATTCAGAAAGGTCAAAATAAACAAAAATAACTCATAATGTCATTCATTCAGATTAAAGGAAGTCCAGCCCGAGGTAGAATTATGGTCAACCACCAGGTTGTAAAGCAACCAAAGCCTCTCGAGCAGGTCTCAACCTCATAAACCCTGCCAAAACAGGTATAAACTGATGAGGGGCATAGACAGGGAGAATGCACACAGTCACTGTTCCAGGGTTATGGAATCAAGAACGAGAGGGCATAGGTTTAAGGCCGAGTGAAAAAAATTCAGAGGAACCTGAGGGACACATTTTTTCAGACTGTGAGTCAGTTATGTTTAGAAAGAGCTGCCAGAGGGAGTGTTTGGTGCAGGTACATGAACAACATTTAAAAAGGTACTTGGACAGTTTTATAGGGATATGTGTCAAACATGGGGAAATCGGACCAGCTTAACCAGGATCTTGTTCAGCATGGACCAGTTGTTCCAAAGCACCTGCTGTTGTGCTGTAAGACTCCATAGCTGTAACTAAAGTTGTCTGAGGGAACGTTCCCCTAGACAGCTGGTGAGGGTCTGGAAGACACTGCCAGCAGGAGTAGTGAGGCAGGTTTAAAAAGGGTGCTGAATAAGTGAGTGTCTACAGGATCGACAGGGTTAGTCCCTTACAGAGTTGGCACCAATCTGGTGGAACAGAGGGACTCCTTTTATGCTGTAATTGGAAATGAGAGCATGTAATCATTAGATTATTTCTGTGACGCAGTTGAGAAGGCTGAAATGTGCTCAGTTTTGCTGCTTCTTTGGACTATACATGAGGCGGCCAGTCCAGCACTTATTTCCTTCCCCCCAACCCCTAAGCAGGCGCGGGTGAGCCACCTCTTTGAACCACTGCTGTCCTTTTGGCCAAGTATGGCAGGGAGCTCCTGTAGGTACCTGGCGATGTGTTCAATGGAACAATACTGTTCCCTTGGGATTCCTGCTCCAGTGATATATTTCCAGGTCAGAATGGTGTGGGACCTGCGGATGGTAGTGCTCAACGGCACCTCCTGCCCCTTGCCCCTGGTGGTAAAGACAGTGGGCTTGGGAGCTGCTTTTGGAGCAACTTGGGTGAATGGCGGCTGTGCGGTTTGCTTCTAATGAACTAACATCCTGCCGTAACTATGGAGACCAACCCTGGTCTCAGCACTAGACATACCCCATTTTCCTCCCGAATTTTCCCAACCCCTTTGCAACTTGTCTTCCCACTGATCCATTTTTGACAAGCATTTTCACCCTGAAACCTTGTTCCTGTGGCTCTGTGCACAGACGCTTCCTGACCTGCTGTGCGTCCCCAGCATTTTCTGCCTTTATCTCCGAGTTATATTGTTGACAGTTTCTTTGATCTCTCTGAGCCTGTGATCTGTTGCCGAGGCCCAGGGACCTGTTCAGTCTTGCCTGACCTTTAACGCTGCTTTCCTGTGGCCTATTTGCCAGGATTAAATCTCCTGGAAGTTCCAGTTTCAGTGGAGATCACCAGAACCTGTTCCTTCCTCTTGCACTGCCTGAGATAGCAGGGCTGTAAGTGGTGGCCCTCACTCCCTCTCTGACCCTGGTTCACTCTGCTGTATGCAATCTCAGGCCTGGCACGCACGCAACCCCCTTCCCCACCCCGTATATACTATATGTATTTGTTAGGGTTTCTCTGTGCTTGCACAAGTGTGTATTTGTCCAACATTTGTGTGTGCATTTGTATGTAAGTGCAGTCGGTCAGGGCAAGGGGCAGAGGGTCAGAGGTGACCCTGGGAATCACACACACAGGATGCAAAGAGCAGGTGCCCCTGAGTTTGGAGGCAGACCATAGGTGGAGAACAGCTCACCAAGAAGTGACACACACACAAAATGCTGGAGGATTTCAACAGGCCAGGCAGCATCTATGAAAAAGAGTACAGTCAACGTTTCAGGCTGAAATCTCCATCAGAAATCTCGGCCCAAAATGTCGACTGTACTCTTTTCCATAGATGCTGCCTGGCCTGCTGAGTTCCTCCAGCATTTTGTTGTGTCTTGTTGCTCGTATTTCCAGCATCTGCAGATCTTCTTGTCCTCACCAAGAAGTGAGAGGGTTGTGTTTACAGGAAGGAGGACGTTGGTTCAGTCTCCAGTCTGCAGAGGAGACACACAGCATTGCATGAAGTTCTGGTCACCAGGCTATAGAAAAGATGTTAATACACTGGAGAAGGTGCTGAAAAGGTTCATAAGGATGTAGCCAGGACTGGAGGGCTTGTGTTTTAAAGAGAGGGTGATTTGTTTGTCCCTGAGCAAAGCAGATTGTGAGGTTTCCTTACAGAGGCTTATAAAATCATGAGGGATGTAGATAAGGGAGAGTCACAAAGGGGATCATTGAGGGTCAGAACTGCTGGTTAGTGAGGTTTATTAGGGTTTTGAGGCCAGGGTGAAGGGGGTCATTGAAGGTCAGAACTGGTGGTTAGTGAGGTTTATTAGGGTTTTGAGGCCAGGGTGAAGGGGGTCATTGAGGGTCAGAACTGGTGGTTAGTGAGGTTTATTAGGGTTTTGAGGCCAGGGTGAAGGGGGTCATTGAAGGTCAGAACTGGTGGTTAGTGAGGTTTATTAGGGTTTTGAGGCCAGGGTGAAGGGGGTCATTGAGGGTCAGAACTGGTGGTTAGTGAGGTTTAGTAGGGTTTTGAGGCCAGGGTGAAGGGGGTCATTGAGGGTCAGAACTGGTGGTTAGTGAGGTTTAGTAGGGTTTTGAGGCCAGGGTGAAGGGGGTCATTGAGGGTCAGAACTGGTGGTTAGTGAGGTTTATTAGGGTTTTGAGGCCAGGGTGAAGGGGGTCATTGAGGGCTTCAATGGGGTCAGAGATGGTCATATGGGAGTCAGTGGGTGTCTGAGGTCATTGAGGCTCAGGGTGGGGGAAGTCAGTGAGGGTCAAATTTAGGTCAGAGCACACAGTTACCATCCAGACAAGTACTTTCTGCTTTAATTCCTGTTTCTCTTCCTGCTGTATTCCTTTAAAAGTCTCTGAGCCTCGTTTATTTTTAGCAGCACTGGATCTGACGCCAGCTTTGTAACGGAATAACCTCCGCTTCCAGCCACAGCCCCCTGGAGATATTGGCGCAGCTTGCAATGGAAGCCAGAACTTCCCAGAGTTGGGAGTGGCAGGGCTGGGCCAGGGATCAGAGGGCCTTGGCATGCCAGCTGCCCCAGGATTCACACCACTTGAGTGTCCCATGCTAGAAAAGGACACCTTCTCCCACCCCGCACACCACTCCCTGGCCCTGTTCCAGTGACGTCACTTTTTCCACCGCCTTGCCTTCTGTGGTATGTGAGCCTCTGCTGATTATAGACCTCCCTTAACAATGGTTCAGCATTGACAGGAAGCATTAACCCTTTAGCTCTCCCCATTTCTTTTCTCTGGAGGCTTTTAAACGGTCACCCTCAGCCTCCAGTATTTCTTGACTTTGCCGGTTCATGCGTGAAGGCGAGTTGCATTTCTTTACAACACAGAAGGCGACCATTCAGCCCATTGAGTTCATTGAGGAGCTCAATCCCTGTGACCTATTCTCCCTACATCCCCATCAATGCTACCCCTCACCTGCACACCAGCCAATTAACCTCATAGTTCAGACCATACAAGATGAATGGCATGATCTGACTGGGTGGTACACAGCCAACGTTTTTAACTGTATCTCGGTGAATAATCCAATGCCATACTATGGGGAAACAGTATTACGACACAGAACAGTGCAGGAGCTTCCTGACCCATGGAGAAAGGCCACAGTCCCTAACCCCGAAGCTTTCTCACAAATCTCCTTCACAGTCTGCTTGTTTACGTCAGTAGAACAGGCAGCAACTGGGTCACAGTGACACACATTCTCTGCATTCACTGCTCTCCTACTGAACAAGCATCGTTCACCCATCCTCTGTCTGAGCTGTGACGCATCTCATAAATCTGAGTTTTGTGTGTGTGTGTGTGTGTGTGTGTGTGTGTATGAGCGTGTGTGTATATGTGTGAGTGTGTATGTGTGTGTGTTCCTTTACACTGTGTATGCATGCTACCAGATATACTATCAACTATCATTTTAATGTGGACTCCACTCACAAACACACTCTTTAGAACAATTTCCTTTGACCTCTCTGTTCTTCCATTCCTCCTGTTGATGTACATGACTACTCTGCACCAAATTCCCCCAATCCCACTCGTCCAGGTAAAATTTCCTTGTGGTTGATCACTATAGTTCACTTCCACCTCCACGTCATCCACAGATTTAGAAACTTGATCAAGTAAATGCATCTCATTTATTCCCTCCAGTGCCCTCAGAGAGACGAGGTGCACCAGAGAAGCATCCTTTGAGAAGAGGTGGGGGGATGCATGATATCCTCTGCTTCCAACCCTTAACTGCTCTTAGTGAAGGGCAGGATAGCAGTGACTCACCACTTCACAGTCTGGCTAAGCACTTAGTGATGGGGCGAAGAAAGTTCTACTCATCGTTTCACCACCTCTCTGACCACTGGAAACCTGATCTGAGCTCGCCTGCACTGCCCAGGATGTTGCTGTCCCAGTAGTATGTTGATTATAGAGGCTGTACAAGCCATCCGCAGTGGGAAAGTCCTATTTACCTCCTTTCTCTCTCTCTCACTCTCCCTCTCCCTCTGATCCAGAGTAAATCCTGGAGGAAGATCAAAAACATGGTGCACTGGTCCCCATTCGTAATGTCCTTCAAGAAACGGTATCCATGGATACAGCTGGCTGGACACGCAGGTAGGTACCCGCTTCCCGCAGGGGAGTCATTGCAGTTGTATAAAACTTTGGTCGGCCACACTTGGAGTACAGTGTGTGATTCTGGTTGCCCCATTACAGGAAGGGTATAGGAGCTTTGGAGAGGGTTTGTCCAACTTCTAATCTGCCTGGATTCAAGGGTATTAGTGATAGGGAGAAGTTGGACTAACTCTGGATCTGGACTCCTGCAGGACCAATCCCAGGGCTGAGATCAGAGGCCAGACCCCTGAAGGACCAACCGTGGGTCTGTCAGGAGCTGGGAGACTGTACTGCCAGCCCGTGGAAGCTCCAGGGCACTGTCCCAACTTTAATCCAGGTGGATAGGGAACATCCCAGTCTCATAGTGTAATCTCTGTGCTGGAACAGCTCTGGTTTGTGTGGCCGTGACTCATCTCCCTCCCGTGCCCAGCTGTTGCCTGATCGCACCTTCAGAAGCAGGGTGAAAACGCAAGTGCACCAGGCAAGTTACTGGCCAGCTCATGAAGCTAAAAGCTGACAGAATGGCCCTGACTTGCTGTGGGAATAACGGTCTGCATTCATTAATGAGCCAGTGTTACACTGTAGAACCCTATCACAACCTTAGGCCATCCAAGTCAGCAATGGCCAGACTGTTGAACTAGTGTACACCCAGCCTCTCCCCGCCTTGTAGAAATGGAGGGTCTACTGTCAAAGAATTGTACAGGCCCTTCAGCCCACCATGTTATGCCAATCATTTTACTAATCCCACATTAGTTCCATATCCCTCCAGGTCCCCTTCATTCAAGTAGCTCTCCAGATGACTCATGTCAAGTTTACTGCCATTTAACTATGTAGATGTACACCATCAAATGAGACTATGTTTCTCCAAACCAGGGTGTAAAAATGTTGCCACTGTTCCTGCCTCCAATGGCAGCTCATTCCTGACACCAACTATTTGTGTGAGAAATGTATCCCTCAAATTCCATTTAGACCTCCCCTCTCTCACCTTAACCCTCCCCCTCGGCAATCCTACCAAGGCACTCAACCCTCTCTGTGCCTCTCATAATTTTATAATTTTAGTATCAAATGTTGCCCCAGCCTGTTCAAAAGCACAAGGGGTTCTGCAGCTACAACACACACAGAAAGCTGGAGGAACTCAGCAAGTCTGGCAGCATCCAAAGAGCAGAATAAACAATGGCTGTTTTGTTCCCGATAAAGGGTCTCGGCCTGAAATGTCAGCTGTTTATTCCCCTCTAGATGCTGCCTGATTTACTGAGTTCATTCGACATTTTGTGTGTATTGCTCAGCCTAATCAATCTCTCTTGATAATTCGGACCTCCACTCCTAGTAATATCCTTGTGAATTGTTTTCTGCATCCTCTCATGCTTAACCATACAGTATGGAAGCAGATCCTTCATCCCGACTGATTCATGCCCACCACAACATTCTCTCTGCTAATCTCAGTTCTCCACATTCAGCCTGTAACCCTCCTAACCCCTCTCCTCCACATACCTATCCAAATACCCCTTAAATGTTGCAATTGTACCTGCCTTGAGCACTTCCTCTGGCAATTCTTTCCAGATTCTCACTGCCCTCTGAGTAAAGCAGTTGCCTGCCAGCTCTCTTTAAGATCTCTCCCCTGCTGCCTTGTATCATCTGGGCTTTCCAAGAGTCAGCTTATCGTCAGATACAGACAGTTCCAATGAAATTCCTTGCCTGCAAGCTCCAGATCTCCTGCTGATACAATGCCTTCATATTGGTGCCCACTCACAATGTAAGAGCGTTAGGAGGAGGCCTTTCAGCCCCTTAAGCCTATTCCACCCTTCATCATGGTCATGGCTGATCTACCTCAGAGCCGTATCCACATTCCTCTGGACTCCATAGTATTCAGCAACCTGTCCGGAAAGAACTCAGTGGCAGGGCTCCTGACAACCCTCTGACAGAAAATCCCAAAGATTCACTACTCCCTGCAGGAAGGGATTTCTCATCTTATTCCTAAACAGCTGACTTCATATTCTGAGACGGTGACCCTTGGCCAGGGGAACATCCTCCCTCCATCCAGCCTGTCCGCTCTGGAGAGAAGTTTGCAAATTCCAATGAGGCCTCCTCTCATTCTTCGATAGTGAAAGGGCGGCAGAGGTAGAGGGGGTGATGAAGAAGGCGCTTAGTATGCTTGCTTTTGTTGTTGAGGGCGCGGCATGCAGGAGTTGGGATGTTAGGTTACCGCTGTACAAGTTGTTGGTGAGACTGTACTTGGAGCATTTTGTATAGTTCTGGTCACCCTGCTGTGGGAGGGATGTCTCTAAACCAGAGAAGGTGCTGGAAAGATTTACTAGGACTGAATGGCATGAGTTATAAGGAGAAACTGGATATACCGAGAGTCCCTTTGCCTGGAGTGAGGGAATCTAAGAACTGGTTTTAGAGAGGTTTACAAACTTGTGAAGGACGTAGAGAAGTTGGGTGATCACAGTCCTGTGTAGGGGACGCGGTGTAAGAGAACAACAAGATTTTCTCACAAAGAATGGGCAGTATATGGAACAGGTGCCAGAGGAAGTGGAAGAGGCACATGCAATGGGTGGCACTGAGCGTAGTGGTTAGCACGACACTTTGCAGTACCAGGGAGCCAGGCTCACTTCCCGCTGCTGCCTTAAGGAGTTTGTACGTTCTCCCCATGACCGCGTGGGCTTCCTCCAGGTGTTCCGGTTTCCTCCCACAGTCCAAACCGGTTGGTAGGTTAATTGGTCATTCTAAGTTGTCCCGTGATCAGGTTAGAGTTAAATTGAGGATTCCTGGGCAGTGCAGCTCGGAGGGCTGGAAGAGTCAATTCTGTGCTGTATCTCTGCTAATTCTGTGTGTAAATAAATAAATCAGCAATTACATTTAAAAAAAAAACATTTGTACAGGCTACACGAGTGAAACTGCAGATGCTGGAAATAAATAAAAAACACAAAATGCTGGCAGAACTCAGCAGGCCAGACAGCATCTATGGGAGGAAGTAATAACAACGTTTGGGGCCGAAACCGTTTATATTTGTACAGGCTCATGCTCAGGTTTAAAGGGATATGGGCCAAATACAGGCAAATGAGGCAAAGACAGTTAGGAACTTGGTCAGCATAAGGTGTTGGGCCGAAGGGCCTGTTTTCTGTGCTGTATAGCTCTATGACTTTATGAATGCAGTCCGGTCTACTCAATCTCTCCTTATATGGTATCCAGTCCAGTGAATCATTACTACACTTCCTCTGTAAGTAAATTGGTGAAGGAAGCTAAAACAATGCACAGTACTCCAGGACTCTGTATAATTGCATGAAGAATTTCTTTTACTCCTAAATTCAGACTGCTCACGTTAAAGGCCAAGAGCAGGTAGGTACTCAATTCCTGGCACCTTAGTTATCGCTGTGTGTATTTAGGTCCATTTGAACTACCCAGATTATAACCACAAAAACTCTACATACTCTGCCTCTCTTTTGTTTTCTGAAATGAATGGCCTCATAGAATATGGTAATTATGGCAAAAGATAGGTCTGGTCCTCAGGTTGTGATTCTAAATTGGAGAAAGGCCAATTTTTATGGTATCAGAAAGGATCTGACTAGGATAGGTTGTTTTCTGGCAAAGATGTACTTGGTAAATGGGAGGCCTTTATAAGTGAAATTTTGAGAGTACAGAGTTTATATGTTCCTGCCAGAATAAAAGGCAAGGATAAAGGTTAAGATTACCTTGATTTTTGAGCATTATTGAGGTCCTGGTTAAGAAAAAGAAGGAATTTGCATGGAAGGTATAGATAGACAGGAACAAATGAGGTAATTGAGGTGTCTAAGAAATGCCAAAAAAATAAGGAAATTAGGAAGACTGAAAGAAGGTATGAGGTTGCTCTGGCAGACAAGGTGAGGGAGAATCCAAAGGGCTTCTAAAGATATGTTAAGGACAAGGGACTAAAAGAAATGGGGGAGGTGTTAAATGAATTTCTTACATCTGTATTTACTCGGAAGACGGTCACGGAGTCTATAGAAGTAGCAGTGAGGTCATGGACTCAATACAGATTATGGAGGAAGAGGTGTTTGCTGTCTTGAGCCAAGTTAGGGTGGGTGAATCCCCAGGGCTTCACAAGGTGTGCCCTCAGACCCTGTGGGAGGTAAGTTCAGAAATTGCTGGAGCCCCAGAGATATTTAAAACCATTGGTGAGGCACTAGAGGATAGCTAATGTTGTTCTGCAGTTTAGGAAGGGCTCTAAGAATAAGCCAGGAAATTATAGGGTGGTGAGCCTGATATCAGTAGTGGGAAAGTTTTTGGAAGCTATCCCGGGGCGACTGTATATGTAAGTATTTGGATAGACAGAACTGATTAGGGATAGTCAATATGGCTTTTTGCATGGTAGGTCTTGTATAATCAACCTTAGTTTCTCGCGGAAGTACCAGGAAAGCTGACAAAGACAAGGCAGTGAACGTTGTCTACATGGACTTTAGCAAGGTCTTTGACAAGGTCCTGCATTGGAGGTTGGTCAAAGGTTCAGTTGCTCAGCATTCAACTTGAGGTAACAAATTGGATTAGACATTGGCTTTGCGGGAAAGGCCAAAGAGAGCTTTCCTCATGGACTGGAGGATGTGCGTCTGTGCTGTAGTGTTCTGTGACTCTAAAGGTGGACTGGCTTAGATGGGAATTGGGTTTGCATGGACCCAGTGGGCCAAAGGGTCTGCTCTGCGCTCTGTGACTCTCTGGCTCAGCCCATCCCTTGACGGTGAGCATGCTGTGGAACGAGAAGGGTGGAAGTGTGCCAATCCCTGAACCTGCCTCTCTTCTGCAGGTAGCTTCAAGCCTGGGGCCAACGGCAAAATCCTGAAGAAGCACTGTGAGTGTGAGCAGCGCTGCCTGGCCCGCCTGATGCAGGACGTCCTGCGGCCCTTCATCCCCGCGTACCATGGCGTGGTGGAGAGGGAAGGGGAGAAGTACAACCAGATGGACGACCTGCTGGCTGAGTTCGACATGCCATGTGTCATGGACTGCAAGATGGGAATCAGGTGAGCTGGTGCCTGATCACCGGGGGACAGGCCTGCCCCTGCCCCTGCCCCTCCATCAGCATGGCACACACCAGCCCCAAGGAAGGGTCCTTTCCTTATGCCTTTCTTTGTAGTAAAGCTCCCACAATCCACCTTACAACTATCCCAGTACTCCAGATGGGTGACGTTCCTGTGTGGGATTGCAGTATCTGTCCTCTCACCCAGAGCAGGATCCTGGTTCTTCACTCCCCCATGCACACACACTGGGATCTGCATCCCAACCCCTCCCACACAGAAATCCCCATTCCCATCCCCTCCCACACTCTGGGATCCCCATTCCCATCCGCTCCCACACAGAAATCCCCATTCCCATCGCCTCCCACACTCTGGGATCTCCATTCCCATCCCCTCCCACACACTGGGATCCCCATTCCCATCCCCTCCCACACTCTGGGATCCCCATTCCCATCCCCTCCCACAAACTGGGATCTCCATTCCCATCCCCTCCCACACACTGGGATCCCCATTCCCATCCCCTCCCACACACTGGGATCCCCATTCCCATCCCCTCCCACACAGAAATCCCCATTCCCATCTCCTCCCACACACTGGAATCTCCATTCCCATCCCCCCCCACACACTGGAATCTCCATTCCCATCCCCTCCCACACTGGGATCCCCATTCCTATCCCCTCCCACACTCTGGAATCCCCATTCCCATCCCCTCCCACACAGAAATCCCCATTCCCATCTCCTCCCACACACTGGAATCTCCATTCCCATCCCCTCCCACACACTGGAATCTCCATTCTCATCCCCTCCCACACTCTGGGATCCCCATTCCCATCCCCTCCCACACTCTGGGATCCCCATTCCCATCCCCTCCCACACTCTGGGATCCCCATTCCCATCCCCTCCCACACACTGGGATCCCCATTCCCATCCCCTCCCACACAGAAATCCCCATTCCCATCTCCTCCCACACACTGGGATCTCCATTCCCATCCCCCCCCACACACTGGAATCTCCATTCCCATCCCCTCCCACACTGGGATCCCCGTTCCTATCCCCTCCCACACTCTGGGATCCCCATTCCCATCCCCTCCCACACTCTGGGATCCCCATTCCCATCCCCTCCCACACACTGGGATCCCCATTCCCATCCCCTCCCACACAGAAATCCCCATTCCCATCTCCTCCCACACACTGGAATCTCCATTCCCATCCCCCCCACACACTGGAATCTCCATTCTCATCCCCTCCCACACTCTGGGATCCCCATTCCCATCCCCTCCCACACACTGGGATCTCCATTCCCATGCCCTCCCACACTCTGGGATCCCCATTCCCATCCCCTCCCACACTCTGGGATCCCCATTCCCATCCCCTCCCACACACTGGGATCTCCATTCCCATGCCCTCCCACACTCTGGGATCCCCATTCCCATCCCCTCCCACACTCTGGGATCCCCATTCCCATCTCCTCCCACACTGGGATCCTGGTTCCTTCTCCCTCCTTCACTCCGGAATCCCAGTTCTCATTCTCTCTCCCGCATACCAGGACCCCTCCTCAGACATCCACCAACCATCCATCTCTTCATTCCTCCACCTCCTCCCTCCCCTTCTCCATGTCTCATCCTCCCCAGCACCCTCCCTGCCCAACCCCACACCATGCTTCACAACCCCCCAGAACAGAACTTCGTCCGGTGTAAAAGAGTAGCCATCGACATGATGGGCTGAAGGGCCTGCTTTGACTCAAGTTGGGGGCTGTGGTGTTCCCCAGGACCTACTTGGAGGAGGAGCTGAGCAAGGCAAGGAAGAAGCCAAGCTTGAGGCGGGACATGTACCTGAAGATGGTGGAGGTGGACCCTGATGCCCCGACAGAAGAGGAACATGCTCAGAGGGCCGTTATCAAACCCCGCTACATGCAGTGGCGGGAGACCATCAGTTCCACAGCCACTCTCGGCTTCAGGATCGAAGGTGTCAAGGTAAGTGGGATCCCTTCCCTAACTTTGTTGAGGGAAAAGCAGGTACCAGACTCTCGGCAATCCCATAAGACCGGGGAATTTGTCTACTTACAACTCAGTCATGAAATAGTGCAAGATGTGTTGTCATTTGATTGTAAACGTCCCAGTGGGGGCAGATTCATTGTAAATGTCCCAATGGGGGCAGATTCTTCATTGTAAACATCCCAGTGGGTGCAGATTCATTGTAAACGTCCCAGTGGGGGCAGATTCTTCATTGTAAATGACCCAGGGTGCAGATTCATTGTAAATGTGCCAGTGGGTGCAAATTCTTTAGCGAGGGAGCAAGGTTCCATCTTTCTCTACCTACAAAGTTCATAATCTTATCGCAGTCTGGTGATATGTAACCAAGGTGGGACATTGTAAGGGAACCTCCCTGAGATAACAGTCTCAGGAATGAGAGCTATTTGCTGGCTCAATTCCCCACATTTTTGCCCTGTATCCAGCTCTTCCAGCCTGAGAGTGTATCGGCTCCCAAGCTGCTCGGCCTTACCACTGTTACCTCATCCCTCCACTGCTCAGCTGTCACTCCTTCCACCCTGGCCCCCTCATACCTTTCATTGCCTCTGCTGACAATTTCCCAGCCTCGCTTGTTCTTCGCTCGGCATCTCTCGTCCAATCAACTGTCCTGACAATCCCTCACCCTGGCCACTGACTCCTAAACCCCATCCAATTCCATTAGACCATAAAATATAGCGGCAGAATTAGGACTTTTGGCCGACCAAATCTGCTCTGCATTCCAATCATGGCTGATTTCTTTTACAACCCCATACCTGGTCTGCATCTGCTTCATTCTAAACCTCTTGCCCTGTCAACTCTCCGCTCACTCAAAAGCCTTCTTTTCCATGTGTCTATCTCCAGGCAGAGGCAGCCTCTACAGTCATCATTTAATTTATTGCTATAATCCCCAGATTAATGGAATTGAAGCTCCCCTTTTCAGGAGGTGGGATTTGAACCCGGCCTCTACATGGCCAACAAACAGTGATGTAGTCGCAGCACCACCTGCTGTTGGTGTTTCACAGTGCACCCAAGCTCTGTCATTCGTCACTGTGGTCCAGAACCAGTGTGGGTGGAATAGCTCCCTCACAGTTCCAGAAGGCAGGTTCAATCTTCGGTGCTGCCGTGAGTTTGCATGGTCTCCCTGTGTGGATTTTCCCCAGGTGCTCCAGTTTCCTCTCACAGCCCAAAGACTAGAGGCTAAGAAGATTATTTGGACCCTGTACATTTTCCCTAATGTGTAGTTGGAGGGAGTAAATAGGAGTATAGAAGAGTACAAAAAATAGGATTAGAGTAAATATTGATGGTCAGCATAGACTTTGGAGGCCAAAGGGCCTGATTGCAAGCTGAATAACTCTTTCTTATGGATGGCTATCAGTCAAGCACTGATTTTAACATGTTTAGGATGAATTTCCATTAAACCCACTGCAGAGATCAGCCGTCTCCTGTGTTAGTGGGTGTTTGGAGACATGTGTGTGTGTGAGAGAGAGAGAGAGAGAGCACTACCATAAAGCATTCCTGCGTGTATAGAATACATATGGAGCGTGTGTATATTGTGTGCTTCCATGTGTGGCAGGCTGATGATTGGGTTAAATGCCCCCTTCCTGTTCTAGGGGATGATATGGCCACCAGCCCCAGCCTCAGGGAGTATGTTACAACTGGAGCAGTTGTGGGCCAGACAGACATATCTGTTATAGGTTCCCTACCTGCCCACCTCCCCCAATCCTGCAGACAAGGCTTGTCTTTGAGGTGTTAGTTGGACGGAAGGCTTAGTCACCAGGCTCATGTCAGAGGTCAGCGCTGGAGCTTTGGCACAAGGGTCAGAGGTCAGCGCTGGAGTTTGGGCACAAGGGTCAAGGGTCAGCACTGGATCTTGGGCAACAGAGTCAGGGGCAGGGGTCAGTGTTGGGGTTTGGGGAGCAGGGTCAGATACAGGGGTCAGTTTTGGGGCTCGGGGAGCAGGGTCAGGGGTCAGTAATGAGCTCCTGTTGCCCGATTATTTCCCACACAGAATGAGGATGGGAGTGTCAACCATGACTTTAAGAAGACAAAAACTAAAGACCAGGTGATGGTGTCATTCTGGGAGTTCACCAAGGGAAACAAAGATATCCTGGTAAGTTAGCCACTTGTGACGAGTGGGCCAGCTGGAGAGACGGGGTGGGTGCCTCCTTTGCTATGGGGTTCTCAGGCTGGGTACAACTTGCTGGAAGGAATGGAGGGTTTGAGAGATGGAGGAGTGGGTGTGAGTGGATCCGGAGGGTTTGGGAGATGGGGGAGTGGGTGTGAGTGGATCCAGAGGGTTTCAGAGATGGGGGAGTGGGTGTGTGTGGATCCGGAGGGTTTGAGAGATGGAGGAGTGGGTGTGAGTGGATCCGGAGGGTTTGGGAGATGGGGGAGTGGGTGTGAGTGGATCCGGAGGGTTTGAGAGATGGAGGAGTGGGTGTGAGTGGATCCGGAGGGTTTGGGAGATGGGGGAGTGGGTGTGAGTGGATCCGGAGGGTTTGAGAGATGGAGGAGTGGGTGTGAGTGGATCCGGAGGGTTTGGGAGTTGGGGGAGTGGGTGTGAGTGGATCCAGAGGGATTGGGAGATGGGGCAGTGGGTGTGAGTGGATCTGGAGGGTTTGAGAGATGCAGGAGTGGGTGTGAGTGGATCCGGAGGGTTTGGGAGATGGGGGAGTGGGTGTGAGTGGATCCGGAGGGTTTGGGAGATGGGGGAGTGGGTGTGAGTGGATCCGGAGGGTTTGTGAGATGGGGGAGTGGGTGTGAGTGGATCCGGAGGGTTTGGGAGATGGGGGAGTGAGTGTGAGTGGATCCGGAGGGTTTCGGAGATGGGGGAGTGGGTGTGAGTGGATCCGGAGGGTTTGGATGATGCGGGAGTGGGTGTGAGTGAATCCGGAGGGTTTGGGAGATGGGGGAGTGGGTGTGAGTGGACCCGGAGGGTTTGAGAGATGGAGGAGTAGGTGTGAGTGGATCCGGAGGGTTTGGGAGATGGGGGAGTGGGTGTGAGTGGATCCAGAGGGATTGGGAGATGGGGGAGTGGGTGTGAGTGGATCCGGAGGGTTTGAGAGATGCAGGAGTGGGTGTGAGTGGATCCGGAGGGTTTGGGAGATGGGGGAGTGGGTGTGAGTGGATCCGGAGGGTTTGGGAGATGGGGGAGTGGGTGTGAGTGGATCCGGAGGGTTTGAGAGATGGAGGAGTGGGTGTGAGTGGATCCGGAGGGTTTGAGAGATAGAGGAGTGGGTGTGAGTGGATCCAGAGGGTGTGGGAGATGGGGGAGTGGGTGTGAGTGGAAGGGGAGGGTTTGGGAGATGGGGGAGTGGGTGTCAGTGGATCCAGAGGGTTTGAGAGATGGAGGAGTGGGTGTGAGTGGATCCGGAGGGTTTGGGAGATGGAGGAGTGGGTGTGAGTGGATCCAGAGGGTGTGGGAGATGGGGGAGTGGGTTTGAGTGGAACCGGAGGGTTTGGGAGATGGGGGAGTGGGTGTCAGTGGATCCAGAGGGTTTGAGAGATGGAGGAGTGGGTGTGAGTGGATCCGGAGGGTTTGGGAGATGGAGGAGTGGGTGTGAGTGGATCCGGAGGGTTTGAGAGATGGAGGAGTGGGTGTGAGTGGATCCGGAGGGTTTGGGAGATGGGGGAGTGGGTGTGAGTGGATCCGGAGGGTTTGGGAGATGGGGGAGTGGGTGTGAGTGGATCCGGAGGGTTTGTGAGATGGGGGAGTGGGTGTGAGTGGATCCGGAGGGTTTGGGAGATGGGGGAGTGAGTGTGAGTGGATCCGGAGGGTTTCGGAGATGGGGGAGTGGGTGTGAGTGGATCCGGAGGGTTTGGATGATGCGGGAGTGGGTGTGAGTGAATCCGGAGGGTTTGGGAGATGGGGGAGTGGGTGTGAGTGGACCCGGAGGGTTTGAGAGATGGAGGAGTAGGTGTGAGTGGATCCGGAGGGTTTGGGAGATGGGGGAGTGGGTGTGAGTGGATCCAGAGGGATTGGGAGATGGGGGAGTGGGTGTGAGTGGATCCGGAGGGTTTGAGAGATGCAGGAGTGGGTGTGAGTGGATCCGGAGGGTTTGGGAGATGGGGGAGTGGGTGTGAGTGGATCCGGAGGGTTTGGGAGATGGGGGAGTGGGTGTGAGTGGATCCGGAGGGTTTGAGAGATGGAGGAGTGGGTGTGAGTGGATCCGGAGGGTTTGAGAGATAGAGGAGTGGGTGTGAGTGGATCCAGAGGGTGTGGGAGATGGGGGAGTGGGTGTGAGTGGAAGGGGAGGGTTTGGGAGATGGGGGAGTGGGTGTCAGTGGATCCAGAGGGTTTGAGAGATGGAGGAGTGGGTGTGAGTGGATCCGGAGGGTTTGGGAGATGGAGGAGTGGGTGTGAGTGGATCCAGAGGGTGTGGGAGATGGGGGAGTGGGTTTGAGTGGAACCGGAGGGTTTGGGAGATGGGGGAGTGGGTGTCAGTGGATCCAGAGGGTTTGAGAGATGGAGGAGTGGGTGTGAGTGGATCCGGAGGGTTTGGGAGATGGAGGAGTGGGTGTGAGTGGATCCGGAGGGTTTGAGAGATGGAGGAGTGGGTGTGAGTGGATCCGGAGGGTTTGGGAGATGGGGGAGTGGGTGTGAGTGGATCCGGAGGGGTTGGGAGATGGGGAAGTGGGTGTGAGTGGATCCGGAGGGTTTGAGAGATGGTGGAGTGGGTGTGAGTGGATCCAGAGGGTTTGGGAGATGGGGGAGTGGGTGTGAGTGGATCCGGAGGGTTTGAGAGATGGAGGAGTGGGTGTGAGTGGATCCGGAGGATTTGGGAGATGGGGGAGTGGGTGTGAGTGGATCCGGAGGGTTTGAGAGATGAAGGAGTGGGTGTGAGTGGATCCGGAGGGTTTGAGAGATGGAGGAGTGGGTGTGAGTGGATCCGGAGGGTTTGGGAGATGGAGGAGTGGGTGTGAGTGGATCTGGAGGGTTTGGGAGATGGGGGAGTGGGTGTGAGTGGATCCGGAGGGTTTCGGAGATGGGGGAGTGGGTGTGAGTGGATCCGGAGGGTTTGGGAGATGGGGGAGTGGGTGTGAGTGGATCCGGAGGGTTTGAGAGATGGAGGAGTGGGTGTGAGTGGATCCGGAGGGTTTGGGAGATGGGGGAGTGGGTGTGAGTGGATCCGGAGGGTTTGAGAGATGGAGGAGTGGGTGTGAGTGGATCCGGAGGGTTTGGGAGATGGGGGAGTGGGTGTGAGTGGATCCAGAGGGATTGGGAGATGGGGGAGTGGGTGTGAGTGGATCTGGAGGGTTTGAGAGATGCAGGAGTGGGTGTGAGTGGATCCGGAGGGTTTGTGAGATGGGGGAGTGGGTGTGAGTGGATCCGGAGGGTTTGGGAGATGGGGGAGTGGGTGTGAGTGGATCCGGAGGGTTTGAGAGATGGAGGAGTGGGTGTGAGTGGATCCGGACGGTTTGGGAGATGGAGGAGTGGGTGTGAGTGGATCCGGAGGGTTTGAGAGATGGAGGAGTGGGTGTTAGTGGATCCAGAGGGTTTGGGAGATGGGGGAGTGGGTGTGAGTGGAACCGGAGGGTTTGGGAGATGGGGGAGTGGGTGTCAGTGGATCCAGAGGGTTTGAGAGATGGAGGAGTGGGTGTGAGTGGATCCGGAGGGTTTGGGAGATGGGGGAGTGGGTGTGAGTGGATCCGGAGGGTTTGAGAGATGGAGGAGTGGGTGTGAGTGGATCCGGAGGGTTTGGAAGATGGGGGAGTGGGTGTGAGTGGATCCGGAGGGTTTGAGAGATGCAGGAGTGGGTTGTGAGTGGATCCGGAGGGTTTGGGAGATGGGGGAGTGGGTGTGAGTGGATCCGGAGGGTTTGGGAGATGGGGGAGTGGGTGTGAGTGGATCCGGAGGGTTTGAGAGATGGAGGAGTGGGTGTGAGTGGATCCGGAGGGTTTGAGAGATGGAGGAGTGGGTGTGAGTGGATCCAGACAGTGTGGGAGATGAGGGAGTGGGTGTGAGTGGAACCGGAGGGTTTGGGAGATGGGGGAGTGGGTGTCAGTGGATCCACAGGGTTTGAGAGATGGAGGAGTGGGTGTGAGTGGATCCGGAGGGTTTGGGAGATGGAGGAGTGGGTGTGAGTGGATCCAGAGGGTGTGGGAGATGGGGGAGTGGGTGTGAGTGGATCCGGAGGGTTTGGGAGATGGGGGAGTGGGTGTCAGTGGATCCAGAGGGTTTGAGAGATGGAGGAGTGGGTGTGAGTGGATCCGGAGGGTTTGGGAGATGGGGGAGTGGGTGTGAGTGGATCTGGAGGGTTTGAGAGATGGAGGAGTGGGTGTGAGTGGATCCGGAGGGTTTGGGAGATGGGGGAGTGGGTGTGAGTGGATCCAGAGGGATTGGGAGATGGGGGAGTGGGTGTGAGTTGATCTGGAGGGTTTGAGAGATGCGGGAGTGGGTGTGAGTGGATCCGGAGGGTTTGTGAGATGGGGGAGTGGGTGTGAGTGGATCCGGAGGGTTTGGGAGATGGGGGAGTGGGTGTGTGTGGATCCGGAGGGTTTGAGAGATGGAGGAGTGGGTGTGAGTGGATCCGGAGGGTTTGGGAGATGGAGGAGTGGGTGTGAGTGGATCTGGAGGGTTTGAGAGATGGAGGAGTGGGTGTTAGTGGATCCGGAGGGTTTGGGAGATGGGGGAGTGGGTGTGAGTGGAACCGGAGGGTTTGGGAGATGGGGGAGTGGGTGTCAGTGGATCCAGAGGGTTTGAGAGATGGAGGAGTGGGTGTGAGTGGATCCGGAGGGTTTGGGAGATGGGGGAGTGGGTGTGAGTGGATCCGGAGGGTTTGAGAGATGGAGGAGTGGGTGTGAGTGGATCCGGAGGGTTTGGGAGATGGGGGAGTGGGTGTGAGTGGATCCAGAGGGATTGGGAGATGGGGGAGTGGGTGTGAGTGGATCCGGAGGGTTTGAGAGATGCAGGAGTGGGTGTGAATGGATCCGGAGGGTTTGGGAGATGGGGGAGTGG
Organism: Hypanus sabinus; assembly: GCF_030144855.1. Taxonomy (NCBI): domain Eukaryota; kingdom Metazoa; phylum Chordata; class Chondrichthyes; order Myliobatiformes; family Dasyatidae; genus Hypanus; species Hypanus sabinus. Next base: position 114,597,639 of record NC_082715.1, read on the forward strand.
GTGTGAGTGGATCCAGAGGGTTTGGGAGATGGAGGAGTGGGTGTGAGTGGATCCGGAGGGTTTGAGAGATGGAGGAGTGGGTGTGAGTGGATCCAGAGGGTTTGGGAGATGGGGGAGTGGGTGTGAGTGGAACCGGAGGGTTTGGGAGATGGGGGAGTGGGTGTCAGTGGATACAGAGGGTTTGGGAGATGGGGGAGTGGGTGTGTGTGGATCCAGAGGATTTGGGAGATGGGGGAGTGAGTGTGAGTGGATCCGGAGGGTTTGGGAGATGGGGGAGTGGGTGTGAGTGGATCCGGAGGGTTTGAGAGATGGAGGAGTGGGTCTGAGTGGATCCGGAGGGTTTGGGAGATGGGGGAGTGGGTGTGAGTGGATCCGGAGGGTTTGAGAGATGGAGGAGTGGGTCTGAGTGGATCCAGAGGGTTTGGGAGATGGGGGAGTGGGTGTGAGTGGAACCGGAGTGTTTGGGAGATGGGGGAGTGGGTGCGAGTGGATCCGGAGGGTTTGGGAGATGGTGGAGTGGGTGTGAGTGGAACCGGAGGGTTTGGGAGATGGGGGAGTGGGTGTCAGTGGATCCAGAGGGTTTGAGAGATGGAGGAGTGGGTGTGAGTGGATCCGGAGGGTTTGGGAGATGGAGGAGTGGGTGTGAGTGGATCCAGAGGGTGTGGGAAATGGGGGAGTGGGTGTGAGTGGATCCGGAGGGTTTGGGAGATGGGGGAGTGGGTGTGACTGGATCCGGAGGGTTTGGGAGATGGGGGAGTGGGTGTGAGTGGAACCGGAGGGTTTGGGAGATGGGGGAGTGGGTGTCAGTGGATCCAGAGGGTTTGGGAGATGGGGGAGTGGGTGTGTGTGGATCCGGAGGGTTTGGGAGATGGGGGAGTGAGTGTGAGTGGATCCGGAGGGTTTGGGAGATGGGGGAGTGGGTGTGAGTGGATCTGGAGGGTTTGGGAGATGGGGGAGTGGGTGTGAGTGGACCCGGAGGGTTTGAGAGATGGAGGAGTAGGTGTGAGTGGATCCGGAGGGTTTGGGAGATGGGGCAGTGGGTGTGAGTGGATCCAGAGGGATTGGGAGATGGGGGAGTGGGTGTGAGTGGATCCGGAGGGTTTGAGAGATGCAGGAGTGGGTGTGAGTGGATCCGGAGGGTTTGGGAGATGGGGGAGTGGGTGTGAGTGGATCCGGAGGGTTTGGGAGATTGGGGAGTGGGTGTGAGTGGATCCGGAGGGTTTGAGAGATGGAGGAGTGGGTGTGAGTGGATCCGGAGGGTTTGAGAGATGGAGGAGTGGGTGTGAGTGGATCCAGAGGGTGTGGGAGATGGGGGAGTGGGTGTGAGTGGAACCGGAGGGTTTGGGAGATGGGGGAGTGGGTGTCAGTGGATCCAGAGGGTTTGAGAGATGGAGGAGTGGGTGTGAGTGTATCCGGAGGGTTTGGGAGATGGAGGAGTGGGTGTGAGTGGATCCAGAGGGTGTGGGAGATGGGGGAGTGGGTGTGAGTGGAACCGGAGGGTTTGGGAGATGGGGGAGTGGGTGTCAGTGGATCCAGAGGGTTTGAGAGATGGACGAGTGGGTGTGAGTGGATCCGGAGGGTTTGGGAGATGGAGGAGTGGGTGTGAGTGGATCCGGAGGGTTTGAGAGATGGAGGAGTGGGTGTGAGTGGATCCGGAGGGTTTGGGAGATGGGGGAGTGGGTGTGAGTGGATCCGGAGGGTTTGGGAGATGGGGGAGTGGGTGTGAGTGGATCCGGAGGGTTTGAGAGATGGTGGAGTGGGTGTGAGTGGATCCAGAGGGTTTGGGAGATGGGGGAGTGGGTGTGAGTGGATCCGGAGGGTTTGAGAGATGGAGGGGTGGGTGTGAGTGGATCCGGAGGTTTTGGGAGATGGGGGAGTGGGTGTGAGTGGATCCGGAGGGTTTGAGAGATGAAGGAGTGGGTGTGAGTGGATCCGGAGGGTTTGAGAGATGGAGGAGTGGGTGTGAGTGGATCCGGAGGGTTTGGGAGATGGAGGAGTGGGTATGAGTGGATCTGGAGGGTTTGGGAGATGGGGGAGTGGGTGTGAGTGGATCCGGAGGGTTTCGGAGATGGGGGAGTGGGTGTGAGTGGATCCGGAGGGTTTGGGAGATGGGGGAGTGGGTGTGAGTGGATCCGGAGGGTTTGGGAGATGGGGGAGTGGGTGTGAGTGGATCCAGAGGGATTGGGAGATGGGGGAGTGGGTGTGAGTGGATCTGGAGGGTTTGAGAGATGCAGCAGTGGGTGTGAGTGGATCCGGAGGGTTTGTGAGATGGGGGAGTGGGTGTGAGTGGATCCGGAGGGTTTGGGAGATGGGGGAGTGGGTGTGTGTGGATCCGGAGGGTTTGAGAGATGGAGGAGTGGGTGTGAGTGGATCCGGAGGGTTTGGGAGATGGAGGAGTGGGTGTGAGTGGATCCGGAGGGTTTGAGAGATGGAGGAGTGTGTGTTAGTGGATCCAGAGGGTTTGGGAGATGGGGGAGTGGGTGTGAGTGGAACCGGAGGGTTTGGGAGATGGGGGAGTGGGTGTCAGTGGATCCAGAGGGTTTGAGAGATGGAGGAGTGGGTGTGAGTGGATCCGGAGGGTTTGGGAGATGGGGGAGTGGGTGTGAGTGGATCCGGAGGGTTTGAGAGATGGAGGAGTGGGTGTGAGTGGATCCGGAGGGTTTGGGAGATGGGGGAGTGGGTGTGAGTGGATCCAGAGGGATTGGGAGATGGGGGAGTGGGTGTGAGTGGATCCGGAGGGTTTGAGAGATGCAGGAGTGGGTGTGAATGGATCCGGAGGGTTTGGGAGATGGTGGAGTGGGTGTGAGTGGATCCAGAGGGTTTGGGAGATGGAGGAGTGGGTGTGAGTGGATCCGGAGGGTTTGAGAGATGGAGGAGTGGGTGTGAGTGGATCCAGAGGGTTTGGGAGATGGGGGAGTGGGTGTGAGTGGAACCGGAGGGTTTGGGAGATGGGGGAGTGGGTGTCAGTGGATACAGAGGGTTTGGGAGATGGGGGAGTGGGTGTGTGTGGATCCAGAGGATTTGGGAGATGGAGTGAGTGTGAGTGGATCCGGAGGGTTTGGGAGATGGGGGAGTGGGTGTGAGTGGATCCGGAGGGTTTGAGAGATGGAGGAGTGGGTCTGAGTGGATCCAGAGGGTTTGGGAGATGGGGGAGTGGGTGTGAGTGGAACCGGAGGGTTTGGGAGATGGTGGAGTGGGTGTGAGTGGATCTGGAGGGTTTGGGAGATGGGGGAGTGGGTGTGTGTGGATCCGGAGGGTTTGGGAGATGGGGGAGTGGGTGTGAGTGGATCCGGAGGGTTTGAGAGATGGGGGAGTGGGTGTGAGTGGATGCAGAGGGTTTCGGAGATGGAGGAGTGGGTGTGAGTGGATCCGGAGGGTTTGAGAGATGGAGGAGTGGGTGTGAGTGGATCCGGAGGGTTTGAGAGATGGAGAAGTGATCGTGAGTGGATCCGGAGGGTTTGGGAGATGGGGGAGTGGGTGTGAGTGGATCCGGAGGGTTTGGGAGATGGGGGAGTGGGTGTGAGTGGATCCGGAGGGTTTGGGAGATGGGGGAGTGGGTGTGAGTGGATCCGGAGGGTTTGAGAGATGGAGGAGTGAGTGTGAGTGGATCCGGAGGGTTTGAGAGATGGAGGAGTGGGTGTGAGTGGGTCCAGAGGGTGTGGGAGATGGGGGAGTGGGTGTGAGTGGAACCGGAGGGTTTGGGAGATGGGGGAGTGGGTGTCAATGGATCCAGAGGGTTTGAGAGATGGAGGAGTGTGTGTGAGTGGATCCGGAGGGTTTGGGAGATGGAGGAGTGGGTGTGAGTGGATCCAGAGGGTGTGGGAGATGGGTGAGTGGGTGGGAGTGGAACCGGAGGGTTTGGGAGATGGGGGAGTGGGTGTCAGTGGATCCAGAGGGTTTGAGAGATGGAGGAGTGGGTGTGAGTGGATCCGGAGGGTTTGGGAGATGGAGGAGTGGGTGTGAGTGGATCCAGAGGGTTTGAGAGATGGAGGAGTGGGTGTGAGTGGATCCGGAGGGTTTGGGAGATGGGGGAGTGGGTGTGAGTGGATCCGGAGGGTTTGGGAGATGGAGGAGTGGGTGAGAGTGGATCCGGAGCGTTTGGGAGATGGGGGAGTGGGTGTGTGTGGATCCGGAGGGTTTGGGAGATGGGGGAGTGAGTGTGAGTGGATCCGGATGGTTTGGGAGATGGGGGAGTGGGTGTGAGTGGATCCGGAGGGTTTGGGAGATGGGGGAGTGGGTGTGAGTGGATCCGGAGGGTTTGGGAGATGGGGGAGTGGGTGTGAGTGGATCTGGAGGGTTTGAGAGATGGAGGAGTGGGTGTGAGTGGATCCGGAGGGTTTCGGAGATGGGGGAGTGGGTGTGAGTGGATCCAGAGAGATTGGGAGATGGGGGAGTGGGTGTGAGTGGATCCGGAGGGTTTGAGAGATGCAGGAGTGGGTGTGAGTGGATCCAGACAGTGTGGGAGATGGGGGAGTGGGTGTGAGTGGAACCGGAGGGTTTGGGAGATGGGGGAGTGGGTGTCAGTGGATCCAGAGGGTTTGAGAGATGGAGGAGTGGGTGTGAGTGGATCCGGAGGGTTTGGGAGATGGAGGAGTGGGTGTGAGTGGATCCAGAGGGTGTGGGAGATGGGGGAGTGGGTGTGAGTGGAACCAGAGGGTTTGGGAGATGGGGGAGTGGGTGTCAGTGGATCCAGAGGGTTTGAGAGATGGAGGAGTGGGTGTGAGTGGATCCGGAGGGTTTGGGAGATGGGGGAGTGGGTGTGAGTGGATCCGGAGGGTTTGGGAGATGGGGGAGTGGGTGTGAGTGGATCCAGAGGGTTTGAGAGATGGTGGAGTGGGTGTGAGTGGATCCAGAGGGTTTGGGAGATGGGGGAGTGGGTGTGAGTGGATCCGGAGGGTTTGAGAGATGGAGGAGTGGGTGTGAGTGGATCCGGAGGGTTTGAGAGATGGAGGAGTGGGTGTGAGTGGATCTGGAGGGTTTGGGAGATGGAGGAGTGGGTGTGAGTGGATCCGGAGGGTTTCGGAGATGGGGGAGTGGGTGTGAGTGGATCCGGAGGGTTTGGGAGATGGGGGAGTGGGTGTGAGTGGATCCAGAGGGTTTGGGAGATGGGGGAGTTGGTGTGAGTGGATCCGGAGGGTTTGAGAGATGGAGGAGTGGGTGTGAGTGGATCCGGAGGGTTTGGGAGATGGGGGAGTGGGTGTGAGTGGATCCGGAGGGTTTGAGAGATGGAGGAGTGGGTGTGAGTGGATCCGGAATGTTTGAGAGATGGAGGAGTGGGTGTGAGTGGATCCGGAGGGTTTGAGAGATGGAGGAGTGGGTGTGAGTGGATCCGGAGGGTTTGAGAGATGGAGAAGTGGTCGTGAGAGGATCCGGAGGGTTTGGGAGATGGGGGAGTGGGTGTGTGTGGATCCGGAGGGTTTGGGAGATGGGGGAGTGGGTGTGAGTGGATCCGGAGGGTTTGGGAGATGGGGGAGTGGGTGTGAGTGGATCCGGAGGGTTTGGGAGATGGGGGAGTGGGTGTGAGTGGATCCGGAGGGTTTGGGAGATGGGGGAGTGTGTGTGAGTGGATCCGGAGGGTTTGGGAGATGGGGGAGTGGGTGTGAGAGAATCCGGAGGGTTTGAGAGATGGAGGAGTGGGTGTGAGTGGATCCGGAGGGTTTGGGAGATGGGGGAGTGGGTGTGAGTGGATCCGGAGGGTTTGGGAGATGGAGGACTGGGTTTGAGTAGATCCGGAGGGTTTGGGAGATGGGGGAGTGGGTGTGAGTGGATCCGGAGTGTTTGGGAGATGGAGGAGTGGGTGTGAGTGGATCCGGAGGGTTTGAGAGATGGAGGAGTGGGTGTGAGTGGATCCGGAGGATTTGAGAGATGGAGGAGTGGGTGTGAGTGGATCTGGAGGGTTTGAGAGATTGGGGAGTGGGTGTGAGTGGATCCGGAGGGTTTGGGAGATGGAGGCGTGGGTGTGAGTGGATCCGGAGGGTTTGGGAGATGGGCGAGTGGATGTGAGTGGATCCGGAGGGTTTGCGAGATGGGGGAGTGGGTGTGAGTGGATCCGGAGGGTTTGGGAGATGGAGGAGTGGGTGTGAGTGGATTTGGAGGGTTTGGGAGATGGGGGAGTGGGTGTGAGTGGATCCGGAGGGTTTTGGAGATGGGGGAGTGGGTGTGAGTGGATCCGGAGGGTTTGAGAGATGGGGGAGTGGGTGTGAGTGGATCCGGAGGGTTTGGGAGATGGGGGAGTGGGTGTGAGTGGATCCGGAGGGTTTGGGAGATGGGGGAGTGGGTGTGAGTGGATCCGGAGGGTTTGAGAGATGGAGGAGTGGGTGTGAGTGGATCCGGAGGGTTTGGGAGATGGGGGAGTGGGTGTGAGTGGATCCAGAGGGATTGGGAGATGGGGGAGTGGGTGTGAGTGGATCCGGAGGGTTTGAGAGATGCAGGAGTGGGTTGTGAGTGGATCCGGAGGGTTTGGGAGATGGGGGAGTGGGTGTGAGTGGATCCGGAGGGTTTGGGAGATGGGGGAGTGGGTGTGAGTGGATCCGGAGGGTTTGAGAGATGGAGGAGTGGGTGTGAGTGGATCCGGAGGGTTTGAGAGATGGAGGAGTGGGTGTGAGTGGATCCAGACAGTGTGGGAGATGAGGGAGTGGGTGTGAGTGGAACCGGAGGGTTTGGGAGATGGGGGAGTGGGTGTCAGTGGATCCAGAGGGTTTGAGAGATGGAGGAGTGGGTGTGAGTGGATCCGGAGGGTTTGGGAGATGGAGGAGTGGGTGTGAGTGGATCCAGAGGGTGTGGGAGATGGGGGAGTGGGTGTGAGTGGATCCGGAGGGTTTGGGAGATGGGGGAGTGGGTGTCAGTGGATCCAGAGGGTTTGAGAGATGGAGGAGTGGGTGTGAGTGGATCCGGAGGGTTTGGGAGATGGAGGAGTGGGTGTGAGTGGATCCGGAGGGTTTGAGAGTTGGAGGAGTGGGTGTGAGTGGATCCGGAGGGTTTGGGAGATGGGGGAGTGGGTGTGAGTGGATCCGGAGGGTTTGGGAGATTGGGGAGTGGGTGTGAGTGGATCCAGAGGGTTTGAGAGATGGTGGAGTGGGTGTGAGTGGATCCAGAGGGTTTGGGAGATGGGGGAGTGGGTGTGAGTGGATCCGGAGGGTTTGAGAGATGGAGGACTGGGTGTGAGTGGATCCGGAGGGTTTGGGAGATGGGGGAGTGGTTGTGAGTGGATCCGGAGGGTTTGAGAGATGAAGGAGTGGGTGTGAGTGGATCCGGAGGGTTTGAGAGATGGAGGAGTGGGAGTGAGTGGATCCGGAGGGTTTGGGAGATGGAGGAGTGGGTGTGAGTGGATCTGGAGGGTTTGGGAGATGGGGGAGTGGGTGTGAGTGGTTCCGGAGGGTTTCGGAGATGGGGGAGTGGGTGTGAGTGGATCCGGAGGGTTTGAGAGATAGGGGAGTGGGTGTGAGTGGATCCAGAGGGTTTCGGAGATGGGGGAGTGGGTGTGTGTGGATCCGGAGGGTTTGAGAGATGGAGGAGTGGGTGTGAGTGGATCCGGAGGGTTTGGGAGATGGGGGAGTGGGTGCGAGTGGATCCGGAGGGTTTGGGAGATGGGGGAGTGGGTGTGAGTGGATCCGGAGGGTTTGAGAGATGGAGGAGTGGGTGTGAGTGGATCCGGAGGGTTTTGGAGATGGGGGAGTGTGTGTGAGTGGATCCGGAGGGTTTGAGAGATGGAGGAGTGGGTGTGAGTGGATCCGGAGGGTTTGGGAGATGGGGGAGTGGGTGTGAGTGGATCCAAAGGGATTGGGAGATGGGGGAGTGGGTGTGAGTGGATCCGGAGGGTTTGAGAGATGGAGGAGTGGGTGTGAGTGGATGTGGAGGGTTTGGGAGATGGAGGAGTGGGTGTGAGTGGATCCGGAGGGTTTCGGAGATGGGGGAGTGGGTGTGAGTGGATCCGGAGGGTTTTGGAGATGGGGGAGTGGGTGTGAGTGGATCCGGAGGGTTTGGGAGATGGGGGAGTGGGTGCGAGTGGATCCGGAGGGTTTGGGAGATGGGGGAGTGGGTGTGAGTGGAACCGGAGGGTTTGGGAGATGGGGGAGTGGGTGTCAGTGGATCCAGAGGGTTTGAGAGATGGAGGAGTGGGTGTGAGTGGATCCGGAGGGTTTGGGAGATGGAGGAGTGGGTGTGAGTGGATCGAGAGGGTGTGGGAGATGGGGGAGTGGGTGTGAGTGGATCCGGAGGGTTTGGGAGATGGGGGAGTGGGTGTCAGTGGATCCAGAGGGTTTGAGAGATGGAGGAGTGGGTGTGAGTGGATCCGGAGGGTTTGGGAGATGGAGGAGTGGGTGTGAGTGGATCCGGAGGGTTTGAGAGATGGAGGAGTGGGTGTGAGTGGATCCGGAGGGTTTGGGAGATGGAGGAGTGGGTGTGAGTGGATCCGGAGGGATTGGGAGATGGGGGAGTGGGTGTGAGTGGATTCAGAGGGTTTGAGAGATGGTGGAGTGGGTGTGAGTGGATCCAGAGGGTTTGGGAGATGGGGGAGTGGGTGTGAGTGGATCCGGAGGGTTTGAGAAATGGAGGAGTGGGTGTGAGTGGATCCGGAGGGTTTGGGAGATGGGGGAGTGGGTGTGAGTGGATCCGGAGGGTTTGAGAGATGAAGGAGTGGGTGTGAGTGGATCCGGAGGGTTTGAGATATGGAGGAGTGGGTGTGAGTGGATCCGGAGGGTTTGGGAGATGGAGGAGTGGGTGTGAGTGGATCTGGAGGGTTTGGGAGATGGGGGAGTGGGTGTGAGTGGTTCCGGAGGGTTTGGGAGATGGGGGAGTGGGTGTGAGTGGATCCGGAGGGTTTGAGAGATAGGGGAGTGGGTGTGAGTGGATCCAGAGGGTTTCAGAGATGGGGGAGTGGGTGTGTGTGGATCGGGAGGGTTTGAGAGATGGAGGAGTGGGTGTGAGTGGATCCGGAGGGTTTGGGAGATGGGGGAGTGGGTGCGAGTGGATCCGGAGGGTTTGGGAGATGGGGGAGTGGGTGTGAGTGGATCCGGAGGGTTTGAGAGATGGAGGAGTGGGTGTGAGTGGATCCGGAGGGTTTGGGAGATGGAGGAGTGGGTGTGAGTGGATCCGGAGGGTTTGAGAGATGGAGGAGTGGGTGTGAGTGGATCCGGAGGGTTTGGGAGATGGGGGAGTGGATGTGAGTGGATCCGGAGGGTTTGGGAGATGGGGGAGTGGGTGTGAGTGGATCCAGAGGGTTTGAGAGATGGTGGAGTGGGTGTGAGTGGATCCAGAGGGTTTGGGAGATGGGGGAGTGGGTGTGAGTGGATCCGGAGGGTTTGGGAGATGGAGGAGTGGGTGTGAGTGGATCCGGAGGGTTTGGGAGATGGAGGAGTGGGTGTGAGTGGATCCGGAGGGTTTGGGAGATGGGGGAGTGGGTGTGAGTGGATCCGGAGGGTTTGAGAGATGAAGGAGTGGGTGTGAGTGGATCCGGAGGGTTTGAGAGATGGAGGAGTGGGTGTGAGTGGATCCGGAGGGTTTGGGAGATGGAGGAGTGGGTGTGAGTGGATCTGGAGGGTTTGGGAGATGGGGGAGTGGGTGTGAGTGGTTCCGGAGGGTTTGGGAGATGGGGGAGTGGGTGTGAGTGGATCCGGAGGTTTTGGGAGATGGAGGACTGGGTTTGAGTAGATCCGGAGGGTTTGGGAGATGGGGGAGTGGGTGTGAGTGGATCCGGAGTGTTTGGGAGATGGAGGAGTGGGTGTGAGTGGATCCGGAGGGTTTGAGAGATGGAGGAGTGGGTGTGAGTGGATCCGGAGGATTTGAGAGATGGAGGAGTGGGTGTGAGTGGATCTGGAGGGTTTGAGAGATGGGGGAGTGGGTGTGAGTGGATCCGGAGGGTTTGGGAGATGGAGGCGTGGGTGTGAGTGGATCCGGAGGGTTTGGGAGATGGGCGAGTGGATGTGAGTGGATCCGGAGGGTTTGGGAGATGGGGGAGTGGGTGTGAGTGGATCCGGAGGGTTTGGGAGATGGGGGAGTGGGTGTGAGTGGATCCGGAGGGTTTTGGAGATGGAGGAGTGGGTGTGAGTGGATTTGGAGGGTTTGGGAGATGGGGGAGTGGGTGTGAGTGGATCCGGAGGGTTTTGGAGATGGGGGAGTGGGTGTGAGTGGATCCGGAGGGTTTGAGAGATGGGGGAGTGGGTGTGAGTGGATCCGGAGGTTTTGAGAGATGGAGGAGTGGGTGTGAGTGGATCCGGAGGGTTTGGGAGATGGGGGAGTGGGTGTGAGTGGATCCGGAGGGTTTGGGAGATGGGGGAGTGGGTGTGAGTGGATCCGGAGGGTTTGAGAGATGGAGGAGTGGGTGTGAGTGGATCCGGAGGGTTTGGGAGATGGGGTAGTGGGTGTGAGTGGATCCGGAGGGTTTGAGAGACGGAGGAGTGGGTGTGAGTGGATCCGGAGGGTTTGGGAGATGGGGGAGTGGGTGTGAGTGGATCCAGAGGGTTTGGGAGATGGGGGAGTGGGTGTGTGTGGATCCGGAAGGTTTGAGAGATGGAGGAGTGGGTGTGAGTGGATCTGGAGGGTTTGGGAGATGGAGGAGTGGGTGTGAGTGGATCCGGAGGGTTTGGGAGATGGGGGAATGGGTGTGAGTGGATCCGGAGGGTTTGAGAAATGGAGGAGTGAGTGTGAGTGGATCTGGAGGGTTTGGGAGATGGAGGAGTGGGTGTGAGTGGATCCGGAGGGTTTGAGAGATGGAGGAGTGGGTGTGAGTGGATCCGGAGGGTTTGAGAGATGGAGGAGTGTGTGTGAGTGAATCCGGAGGGGATTGGTGAGGGATGGAGGGCAGGAAACTCTCATTGCCCAGTGACTGCCATGTTGCTGCTCTGTTTCAGACAAAATATCTCGATCGTCTGAGGCTGATTCGGGACACGCTGGAGGTTTCCACTTTCTTCCAGAGCCACGAGGTGAGTGCGGTCCCTCAGTCAGGGAGGGACGTAAATACGAGTCACGGTGCGGTGGAGACATGGGTCACACACACACACACACACACACACACACACACACACACACACACACACACACACACACACACACACACACACACACACACACACACACACACACACACACACACACACACACACACACACTCACACACACACACACACACACACTCTCTCTCTCTCTCACGTACACACACTCATTCTCACACACACACACACACACACACACACACACACACACACACTCACTCACACACACACACACACTCATTCTCACACACACACACTCACACAGACCCACTCACACACACACACACACTCATTCTCACACACACACACTCACACAGACCCACTCACGCACACACACACACTCATTCTCACACACGCTCACTCACACAGACACACTCACACACACAGTCACACACACACACTCACACTCATTCTCACACACACACACTCACACAGACACACTCACGCACACACACACACTCATTCTCACACACACACACACACTCTCACACACGCTCACACACTCATATATATCGTCACACACATACACTCCTAAATGTTCACACACATCTGCTGTACATACCAAATGCTTGCACACACGCATACCTGCCAACAGACATGCATGCAGACTGTCAGCCTCACATCTAACACAATGTCACACAAAGTACCACACCAGTGTGCACAGTGTCATGTGTCAATCACAGTCACACAGTGAGTCATGTACATATGCACAGTCATACACAAGGATATACGCAGCCACACAGGGTCACGCTTGTGGAACCACACCGAGTTTCACACATGGATACCGAGCCACATGTGGATGTACAGTTACACTCGGACAGTCATGTGTGGATATACAGTTACACTCTGACAGTCATGTGTGGATGTGCAGTTACACTCTGACACAGTCACGTGTGGATGTACAGTTACACTCGGACAGTCACGTGTGGATGTACAGTTACACTCTGACACAGTCACGTGTGGGTGTACAGTTACACTCGGACAGTCATGTGTGGATGTACAGTTACACTCTGACAGTCATGTGTGGATGTGCAGTTACACTCTGACACAGTCACGTGTGGATGTACAGTTACACTCTGACAGTCACGTGTGGATGTACAGTTACACTCTGGCACAGTCACGCGTGGATGTACAGTTACACTCTGACAGTCACGTGTGGATGTACAGTTACACTCTGACACAGTCACGTGTGGATGTACAGTTACGCTTGGACAGTCACGCGTGGATGTACAGTTACACTCTGACACAGTCACGTGTGGATGTACAGTTACGCTTGGACAGTCACGCGTGGATGTACAGTTACACTCTGACACAGTCACGCGTGGATGTACAGTTACGCTTGGACAGTCACATGTGGATGTACAGTTATACTCTGACACAGTCACGTGTGGATGTACAGTTACGCTTGGACAGTCACGTGTGGATGTACAGTTACACTCGGACAGTCACATGTGGATGTACAGTTACACTCTGACAGTCACGTGTGGATGTACAGTTACACTCGGACAGTCACGTGTGGATGTACAGTTACACTCTGACAGTCACGTGGGGATGTACAGTTACACTCGGACAGTCACGTGTGGATGTACAGTTACACTCAGTCACACGTGTGAATGCACGAGTTTACACAGATCTTGTCACACTTGTTGATGCTGGTGAAGATGCAAAATTCAGATTCACTTGTGCAGCTCTTGGTTTTACATATGAACTCTCTTCCCACCATCTGCTCCTCCCCTGCCTCCCCACTCTCTCCTCATCCACCTCTCCCTTCTCTCTCACTCCCTCCCTCTCCTCCCCTCTCCCCTCTCCCATTCCCTCCCTCCTCCCCTCTCCCCCTCCTCCCCTCTCCCCCTCCTCCCAGGTTATCGGCAGCTCCCTGCTCTTTGTCCACGACCGCAATGCTCAGGCCAAGGTGTGGATGATCGATTTTGGGAAGACAATGCCTCTGCCCAGGGGTCAGCTCCTGAGCCACCGGCTGCCCTGGCAGGAGGGCAACAGGGAGGATGGTTACCTCTGGGGCATCGACCACCTCATCTCCATCCTGGAAGAGATGCTGCAGACAAAGGACTGAATTGACCCAGCTCATTCCGGAATCTTCCTCCGGCACTACAGAACATTCCGGAAAGAGGTTGGAGGGGTTCGTCCCCCTCCCAGCATCACCGAGAAAGACGTGGCGGTCTGGTGGGGATGAATGGGGGTGCACCGACACAGTGAAATCAGGCAGAGGGGTCAGAGTTGCACTTGGGCATCGGGGCTGTGGGGTGAGAAGGGGCTGCAACACTGGGAGGCATACCGTGTGGCATACACCAACCACTACCAGGGTCCATCATGAGCAGCCCAGGGCTCCGAGTAGCGAGAGGCCAGAGGCTGAGAATGTTCTAGACTTTTCAACCTACCAAGTGAGTGGGAGGAGGGGTCTGAGAACATTACCACACAGGGCGAGTCGTTCAGCCCTGCTCTGAGGTTAGTTGCTGGCCGACTGAGGCTGTGGGTGTCTGTACAGAGGGCTGGAGGGACTGAGTGGAGGTCTCGGGTCTTTGGGGCTGTACCTGGTCCCGTCTCTTACATCAGCACTGAGAGGTTGGGACCCTGTTTCCACTGACCAGATCTACTCACACAAAAACCTGCCCACCTGCCACATTTTATTGTCTAATTAGCTTCTTTCTCCCCTCCAGTAACCATTCTTGCTGACTGTACCAACCCTTCCCCCAAAAGTCACTATGAGATCCACAAATGACCCCCCCACCCCAAATAGAGTCTGAGAGAGATACAACACAGAAACAGGTTATCAATCTACTCACACTAATCCAATGTTATTCTCCCCAAGCTCCCGTCAGCTCCCCCCAGGTTCCAGCCCTCAGCCACACACTAAGGGCAGGTTGCAGCAGTCAGTTAACTCACCAAGCTTGGATGTACAAGGAGATCAGAGTACCCGGGACAAACCCACACAGCCACAGGGAGAACGTGCAAACTCCACACAGACAGTGCTGGAGGCCAGGATCAGACCCGGGTCTCTAGTGTTGTGTAAAACAACAGCTCCTCCCACTGTTCCTTGTCCCAGTTTGGGAGGACATTTTGGGCCTCCTCACTGCCCACATGCAGAACCAGACCCTGTGCTGAGACAGAGAATGCAGAGTCAGCTGATTAGCTCCGTCACGGGGTGCGGCGGTGGGAAGCTGGCTCAGTTTGTCCTGCTGCTCCCTGGGACTGGCCATGGAGTTACCAGGGCAATGTGACTGTTTCCTCCAGTGTCCTGTGCTGAAAACCCACCAGGTATCTGGGGAACAAATCTGAGTAATGATATAAACCTGTGCCCATGTTACTTGGAAATAATCCATCCCACTCACTAAACCCATTCAGCGAATGAAATCTCTGCCTGGCCCGACACTATGATTGTCCGGACACTGAGTACAGAACCTGGGAGGTCATTGGTGAGGCTGCACCTGCAATATTGCGTCCCTCTGCTGCAGGGAAGATCTTACTAAACCAGAAAGGGTGCAGATCAAGATTTACAAAGATGTCGCCAAGACTCGAGTGAGTGACAGGGAAAGGCTCGGCTGGCTGGGACTTTATTCCTTGAAGCATGGAAGACTGAGTGGTGATTTTATCAAGGTGTTTAAAATCATGAGGAGTATAGAGAGGGCAAGTGCTCTCAGACTTTTTCCCAGGGTCGGGAATCAAGAGCTGGAGGGCACGGGTTTAAGATGAGAAAGGAAAGATTTAGTAGGAACCTGAGGGGCAACGTTTTTACTCAAGGGTGACATACACGTAGAACTGAACTGCCAGAGGAAGTACCCTGGGTACAAAAACAATACTTAGAAGTCATTTGGACAGGAACATGGATAGGAAAAGTTTAGAGCAGGGGTTCTGATCTTATTTTTTTGCCGTAATCCCCTACCATTAACCGAGGGGTCCGTGGACCACAGGTTGGGAATCCCTGGTTTAGCAGGATATGGGCCAAATGGGACGAGCTTGGATGGGGCTTGTTGGGCTGAGGGCCTGCTTCCATGTTGTATGACACTATGGCTTCGGGGCAACCCACGTGGTTAAGTGTTCTCCTGGGGGGTTGAGGAAGTCAGTCATCACAGAGACTGTTGGGGGGGCACACATCTCTGGCCTAGTTGGTGGTGTGAGAACTGAGGCTGGAGGTGAAGTAAGGAGGCGGCATGCTGCCATTTTTTTGTGTCCCAGCAGGCGTTTATTGGCCTTGCATTAACAACAAGGTCGACTCCCTGACGGGGTAGGTCAATGGATTCACTCTTTCCACAGCCCCAGAAGTACACTGGGTTCTGATAAGTTGTCGGCATCTAGTTGGTGTACACAGACTACAGATTAAACCTTACCTATACAAACCTCCCGTGTCTTCTCTGAGTCACACCAGACACCATGCAGTAAGCAGTGCACAAGCACACGGCAGGTGGAATATTTTGTGGACAACTATGAGGTCAGCCACATTGTAAAGATGGGTATTTTTAAATAGTGAGGGAGCAAAAGGTGTTGGGATTCAGAGTGTGTCATTGTACACAGATCACGTCAGCTTAACATGCAGGTGAAGCAAGTCATTAGCAAAATAAACCAGATATTATCCTTCATTCAAAAGGATTTCAATTCAAGTTCAAAGTATTTTAGGTTCACAAGCAAACACCCTTTGCTCCAGTTAAGCAGGACACAAGGAGACTGAACCTGGAGCATTCTGTATGATTTAGTTTCAACCCTATCTCCCCTTACTCAAGAATATATCCATCTCTGCCTTAAATACACCTAGTGACTAGGCCTGCACAACCTCTGTGGTAACCAGTTCCACAGATTCACTACCCTCTGACTGAAAAAATTCCTTCTCATCTCACTTTTAAAGGGATGCCCCTCTGTTCTGAGGTTGTGTCCTCAGATCCTAGATTGGGCTACAGATGGAAACCTCCTCCCCACGTCCACTCAATCCACTCATCCTCCTCAACTCCATTGAGTACAGGCCCAGAAACATCAGATGTATTTTAAACACTCAGCTTTTAGTTACTGAGTTCTTTCTTCTGAACTCCCCCCCCCCCCCCACCCCGGGACCCTTTCTGGGGACAGCACATCTTCACCTGATACGGGGCCCCAAAATTCCTTTTAAAATCTCGGGTACATCCTTGCTTTTATATTCTTGTCCTCTCGAACTGAATGCAGTTTTTTTTGGCCTCAGATTCTAACATCTGCAGTCTCTTGTGTTCAGTCTAGCAGAGGCGTCCGGCAGAAGAGTAGAGAGGGTGCAGCAAAAGTTCACTGGATTGATTCCTGGGTGGGTGAGAGAGGCTAGGTTGTTCTCACTTATGGGATAGAGTGGGGAGGATGTTTCCTCTGCCTAGTGTGTCAAGAATGAGGAGTTGCATACTCAGAGACAGGGATCAGCCATTCAGGACAGACGTCGCACACCAAACGTCGCAGTACAGTTATCACACACAAGAATCGGAATCAGTTTAATATCGCCCACCACCACATCATGAAATTTGTTAACATTACGGCAACAGTGCAATGAAATACATGATAAATAAATTTAGAGGAAAACCTGAGTTACATTAAGTATATATATATATGTCTATTTAATAGTCAAGTAGTGCAAAAAAGAACAGCAATAAAAAAAAGTAGCGAGGCAGTCTTCATGGGTTCAAAGTCCATTTAGGAATTGGATGGCAGAGGGGAAGAAGCTGTTCCTGAATCGCTGAGTGTGTGCCTTCAGGCTTCTGTACCTCCTACCTGACGGTAACAGTGAGAAGAGGGCATGCCCTGGGTGCTGGGGCCCTTCATACTGAACATTGCCTTTTTAAGAAAGCACTGCTTGAAGACGTCTTGGATACTACGGAGATCATTACGCATGATGGAGCTGACTAACTTTACAAGTTTCTGCAATTTAATTGGATCATGTGCCGTAGCCCCCACCCCCGCCCGTACCAGACAGTGATGCAGCCTATCAGAGTGCTCTGCCCAGACCATTTGCAAAATTTTCAAGTGTTTTAGATGACAAACCAAATCTCCTCAAACTCCAAATGAAACATGACCACAATATGTTGTATCCAGGTTGAGTCTTCAGAGATACTGACACCCAGGAACTTGAAATTGCTCACTTCTGATCTCTCTGATGACAGGTTGGTGTTCCCTCGTCTTACCCTTCCTGAAGTCCACAATCAGCTCTTTGGCCTTATTGACATTGAGTGCAAAGTTGTTGCTGCGACACCACTCCACTGGGTAGTACATCTCGCTCCTGTACGCCCTCTCATCTCCATCTGAGATTCTGCCAATAGCGGTTGCATCCTCAGCAAACTTAAAGATGGCATTTGAGATATGCCTAGCCACACAGTCATGGGTTTAGAGAGAGGAGAGCAGTCACATCTCTGTGGTGCGCCACTGTTGACTGATCAGCCGTCACAGTACAGATATCACTCCGAACACGCCGCACACCAGGTGTCCTGTAACAGGCATCATACGTGGTTGCCGCTGAGAAGAACATTTTGAATTTTGCGTATGTCAGATGGGAAAGTTCCTGCAGTTGACCTCACTCCACAGGTTTTATTTCTTAAAGATTCCTTAGAGCAGAGCAGCTGAGGTTTGGCAGCCGCAGACCCGACCACCAGGCGTCTGGTGGGGAGATGCAGGACCCACCGTTTCAGCTGCAAGAATGACCCCGTTACTCCGCCAGGGCTCAGAGGCCTCCTCTGACTGCTCACCGCCAGGCCGCGGCTGAGAACGCAGGCACTTGGGCTAACATCTACGACACACCGGAGAGGAAACCGATAAGGCTCTCGGCGTGACAAGTCAACAGTTTACTCTGATCGATAGGTGCTGCGTGGCCTGCAGAGTTCCTCCAGCACTTTGTGTCTTCTGCAACCAGAGAGGTACGTGAAGCAGTTCTGAGGGACCAGGGTAATAAACTGCAGGTTTAAACAGATTACCTCATCCCCCAGTCTCCCGAGGTGAGGAAAGGGGTTGACGATAGCGAGGGACTTCATTTCTGTAGAGCCTCTCCTGGCCCCGGGTTATTCTGGACTGCTTGCAGACGATGGTCTGCTCTTTGGAAGGGCAGCCATTGTCAGCAAAGTGCATAGTAAACTCCAGTATGCTCTGGTCTCTGGGGGAATGTGCCCTGCTTCTCTCTGAGGGACCAGATCTCACAGAACTTAGCACCATACTGAACTAGAACAGACCCTTCAGCCCACAATGTGTGCAAATCTAATTAACCTAGTAATTAAACACTTAACTAAACCACTCACTTCTACCAAACAATGTCCATACTCCTCATTCTAGTCATATGTATCCAAGAGTTCTTAAACTTCTCCATTGTAGCTGTCCCCATCATCACACTCGGCAGCGTATTCCAGATGTTCATGTAAAAAGCTGGCCTCACGCACATCTTTGAACTTACTCCCTTTAAATGGACGCCTCCTAATATTAGACCATTCTATCCCGGGGAAATATACTGGCTATCTACCCTGTATCTCTCTAAATTTTATAAACATTGATCAGGCCTCCCTCAGCCTCCATCGGTCCAAAGAAAGCAACTCAGTTTTATACAGCCTCTCCTTGCAGCACATGCTCTCTAATCCAGGCACGAACCTCTTCAGCTCGTTCTCCAAAGCCTCCATGTCCTCCTTGTGACGTGTCCTATGTAACTGATTGGGTGGTCAGGGTAACAGAAAATGTGCCCAGCAGATCTCTGTACCAGGCAACAATCACTGACCGGGGAGGATCTCCAGTGGATTCTGGGAATAGGGGTCATCTCCGCTCTCTGGGGCCGTTTCCCACTGTCCCAACTCTCCGGGGCCATGTTTCCCTCTCTCCCCACTCTCCGGGACCACGTTTCCCACTGTCCCCACTCTCCAGGGCCACGTTTCCCACTGTCCCCACTCTCTGTGACCACGTTTCCCTCTGTCCCCACTCTCCGGGGCCACGTTTCCCACTGTCCCCACTCTCCGGGGCCCTGCTTCCCTCTATCCCCACTCTCTGCGACCACGTTTCCTACTATCCCGCTCTACGGGACCACGTTTCCCACTGTCCCCGCTCTCCGGGACCACGTTTCCCTCCCTCCCCGCTCTCCGGGACCACGTTTCCCTCCCTCCCCGCTCTCCGGGACCACGTTTCCCTCCCTCCCCGCTCTCCGGGACCACGTTTCCCACTGTCCCCGCTCTCCAGGACCACGTTTCCCACTGTCCCCGCTCTCCGGGACCACGTTTCCCACTGTCCCCGCTCTCTGGGATCACGTTTCCCTCCCTCCCCGCTCTCTGCGACCACGTTTCCCACTGTCCCCGCTCTCCGGGACCATGTTTCACACTGTCCCTGCTCTCCGGGACCACGTTTCCCTCCCTCCCCGCTCTCCGGGACCACGTTTCCCTCCCTCCCCGCTCTCCGGGACCACGTTTCCCTCCCTCCCCGCTCTCCGGGACCACGTTTCCCTCCCTCCCCGCTCTCCGGGACCACGTTTCCCTCCCTCCCCACTCTCCAGGACCACGTTTCCCTCCCTCCCTGCTCTCTGCGACCACGTTTCCTACTATCCCCGCTCTCCGGGGCCACGTTTCCCACTGTCCCCACTCTCTGGGACTACGTTTCCCACTGTCCCGCTCTCCGGGGCCACGTTTCCCACTGTCCCCGCTCTCCGGGACCACGTATCCCTCCCTCCCCGCTCTCCGTGACCACGTTTCCCTCCCTCCCCGCTCTCTGCGACCACGTTTCCTACTATCCCCGATCTCCGGGGCCACGTTTCCCACTGTCCCCACTCTCTGGGACTACGTTTCCCACTGTCCTGCTCTCCGGAGCCACGTTTCCCACTGTTCCCGCTCTCCGGAGCCACATTTCCACTGTCCCGCTCTCCGGGACCACGTTTTCCACTGTCCCCGCTCTCCGGGACCACTTTTCCCACTGTCCCCGCTCTCTGCAACCACGTTTCCCTCTCTCCCTGCTCTCAGGGATCACGTTTCCCACTATCCCCGCTCTCAGGGACCACATTTCCACTGTCCCCACTCTCCGGGGCCACGTTTCCCACTGTCCCCACTCTCCGGGGCCACGTTTCCCACTGTCCCCACTCTCTGGGACCACGTTTCCCACTGTCCCCGCTCTCCGGGACCACGTTTCTCACTGTCCCCGCTCTCTGGGACCACGTTTCCCACTGTCCCCGCTCTCCGGGACCACGTTTCTCACTGTCCCCGCTCTCAGGGACCACGTTTCCCACTGTCCCCGCTCTCCGGGACCACGTTTCCCACTGTCCCCGCTCTCAGGGACCACGTTTCTCACTGTCCCCACTCTCAGGGACCACGTTTCCCACTGTCCCCGCTCTCCGGGACCACATTTCCCACTGTCCCCGCTCTCCGGGGCCACGTTTCCCACTGTCCCCGCTCTCCGGGACCACATTTCCCACTGTCCCCGCTCTCCGGGACCACATTTCCCACTGTCCCCGCTCTCCGGGGCCACGTTTCCCACTGTCCCCGCTCTCTGCAACCACGTTTCCCTCTCTCCCCGCTCTCCGGGGCCACGTTTCTCACTGTCCCCACTCTCAGGGACCACATTTCCCACTGTCCCCACTCTCAGGGACCACGTTTCCCACTGTCCCCGCTCTCCGGGACCACATTTCCCACTGTCCCCGCTCTCCGGGGCCACGTTTCCCACTGTCCCCGCTCTCCGGGACCACGTTTCCCACTGTCCCCGCTCTCCGGGACCACATTTCCCACTGTCCCCGCTCTCCGGGGCCACGTTTCCCACTGTCCCCGCTCTCCGGGGCCACGTTTCCCACTGTCCCCACTCTCAGGGACCACGTTTCCCACTGTCCCCACTCTCTGGGGCCACGTTTCCCACTGTCCCCGCTCTCCGGGGCCACGTTTCTCACTGTCCCCGCTCTCAGGGACCACGTTTCCCACTGTCCCCGCTCTCCGGGGCCACGTTTCCCACTGTTCCCGCTCTCCAGGGCCACGTTTCCCACTGTTCCCGCTCTCCAGGACCACGTTTCCCACTGCCTGCTCTCCGGGGCCACGTTTCCCACTGTCCCCGCTCTCCGGGGCCACGTTTCTCACTGTCCCCGCTCTCCGGGACTACATTTCCCACTGTCCCCACTCTCAGGGACCACGTTTCCCACTGTCCCCGCTCTCCGGGGCCACGTTTCTCACTGTCCCCGCTCTCAGGGACCACGTTTCCCACTGTCCCCGCTCTCCGGGGCCACGTTTCCCACTGTTCCCGCTCTCCAGGGCCACGTTTCTCACTGTCCCCGCTCTCCGGGGCCACGTTTCCCACTGTTCCCGCTCTCCAGGGCCACGTTTCTCACTGCCTGCTCTCAGGGACCACGTTTCCCACTGTCCCCGCTCTCCGGGACCACGTTTCCCACTGTCCCCGCTCTCCGGGGCCACGTTTCCCACTGTCCCCACTCTCCGGGGCCACGTTTCCCACTGTTCCCGCTCTCCGGGGCCACGTTTCCCACTGCCTGCTCTCAGGGACCACGTTTCCCACTGTCCCCGCTCTCCGGGACCACGTTTCCCACTGTCCCCGCTCTCCGGGGCCATGTTTCCCACTGTTCCCGCTCTCCGGAGCCACATTTCCACTGTCCCGCTCTCCGGGACCACGTTTTCCACTGTCCCCGCTCTCTGGGACCACTTTTCCCACTGTCCCCGCTCTCTGCAACCACGTTTCCCTCTCTCCCTGCTCTCAGGGATCACGTTTCCCACTATCCCCGCTCTCTGGGACCACGTTTCCCACTGTTCCCACTCTCCGGGGCCACGTTTCCCACTGTCCCCGCTCTCCGGGACTACATTTCCCACTGTCCCCGCTCTCAGGGATCACGTTTCCCACTATCCCCGCTCTCAGGGACCATGTTTCCCACTGTCCCCGCTCTCCGGAGCCACATTTCCACTGTCCCGCTCTCCGGGACCACGTTTTCCACTGTCCCCGCTCTCTGGGACCACTTTTCCCACTGTCCCCGCTCTCTGCAACCACGTTTCCCTCTCTCCCTGCTCTCAGGGATCACGTTTCCCACTATCCCCGCTCTCCGGGACTACATTTCCCACTGTCCCCGCTCTCCGGGGCCACGTTTCCCACTGTCCCCGCTCTCCGGGACTACATTTCCCACTGTCCCCACTCTCAGGGGCCACGTTTCCCACTGTCCCCGCTCTCCGGGACTACATTTCCCACTGTCCCCGCTCTCCGGGACCACGTTTCCCACTGTCCCCGCTCTCCGGGGCCACGTTTCCCACTGTCCCCGCTCTCAGGGGCCACGTTTCCCACTGTCCCCGCTCTCCGGGGCCACATTTCCCACTGTCCCCACTCTCAGGGATCACGTTTCTCACTGTCCCCGCTCTCCGGGGCCACGTTTCCCACTGTCCCCACTCTCCGGGACCACATTTCCCACTGTCCCCACTCTCTGGGGCCACGTTTCCCACTGTCCCCACTCTCAGGGACCACGTTTCCCACTGTCCCCGCTCTCCGGGACCACTTTTCCCACTGTCCCCGCTCTCCGGGACCATGTTTCCCACTATCCCCACTCTCAGGGGCCACGTTTCCCACTGTCCCCGCTCTCCGGGGCCACGTTTCTCACTGTCCCCGCTCTCTGGGACCACGTTTCTCACTGTCCCCGCTCTCCGGGGCCACGTTTCCCACTGTCCCCACTCTCCGGGACCACATTTCCCACTGTCCCCGCTCTCCGGGGCCACGTTTCTCACTGTCCCCGCTCTCTGGGACCACGTTTCCCACTGTCCCCGCTCTCCGGGACCACGTTTCTCACTGTCCCCGCTCTCAGGGACCACGTTTCCCACTGTCCCCGCTCTCCGGGACCACGTTTCCCTCCCTCCCCGCTCTCTGGGACCACGTTTCCCACTGTCCCCGCTCTCCGGGGCCACGTTTCTCACTGTCCCCGCTCTCAGGGACCACGTTTCCCACTGTCCCCTCTCTCCGGGGCCACGTTTCCCACAGTTCCCGCTCTCCAGGGCCACGTTTTTCACTGTCCCCACTCTCCGGGGCCACGTTTCCCACTGCCTGCTCTCAGGGACCACGTTTCCCACTGTCCCCGCTCTCCGGGGCCACGTTTCCCACTGTTCCCGCTCTCCGGAGCCACATTTCCACTGTCCCGCTCTCCGGGGCCACGTTTCCCACTGCCTGCTCTCAGGGACCACGTTTTCCACTGTCCCCGCTCTCTGGGACCACGTTTTCCACTGTCCCCGCTCTCTGGGACCACTTTTCCCACTGTCCCCGCTCTCTGCAACCACGTTTCCCTCTCTCCCTGCTCTCAGGGACCACGTTTCCCACTATCCCCGCTCTCCGGGGCCACGTTTCTCACTGTCCCCGCTCTCAGGGACCACGTTTTCCACTGTCCCCGCTCTCTGGGACCACTTTTCCCACTGTCCCCGCTCTCTGCAACCACGTTTCCCTCTCTCCCTGCTCTCCGGGACTACATTTCCCACTATCCCCGCTCTCAGGGACCACGTTTCCCACTATCCCCGCTCTCCGGGGCCACGTTTCCCACTATCCCCGCTCTCCGGGGCCACGTTTCTCACTGTCCCCGCTCTCAGGGACCACGTTTCCCACTATCCCCGCTCTCCGGGACCACATTTCCCACTGTCCCCGCTCTCCGGGGCCACGTTTCCCACTGTCCCCGCTCTCTGCAACCACGTTTCCCTCTCTCCCCGCTCTCCGGGGCCACGTTTCTCACTGTCCCCACTCTCAGGGACCACATTTCCCACTGTCCACACTCTCAGGGACCACGTTTCCCACTGTCCCCGCTCTCCGGGACCACATTTCCCACTGTCCCCGCTCTCCGGGGCCACGTTTCCCACTGTCCCCGCTCTCCGGGACCACATTTCCCACTGTCCCCGCTCTCCGGGACCACATTTCCCACTGTCCCCGCTCTCCGGGGCCACGTTTCCCACTGTCCCCGCTCTCCGGGGCCACGTTTCCCACTGTCCCCACTCTCAGGGACCACGTTTCCCACTGTCCCCACTCTCTGGGGCCACGTTTCCCACTGTCCCCGCTCTCCGGGGCCACGTTTCTCACTGTCCCCGCTCTCAGGGACCACGTTTCCCACTGTCCCCGCTCTCCGGGGCCACGTTTCCCACTGTTCCCGCTCTCCGGGGCCACGTTTCCCACTGTTCCCGCTCTCCAGGACCACGTTTCCCACTGCCTGCTCTCCGGGGCCACGTTTCCCACTGTCCCCGCTCTCCGGGGCCACGTTTCTCACTGTCCCCACTCTCAGGGACCACGTTTCCCACTGCCTGCTCTCCGGGGCCACGTTTCCCACTGTCCCCGCTCTCCGGGGCCACGTTTCTCACTGTCCCCGCTCTCAGGGACCACGTTTCCCACTGTCCCCGCTCTCCGGGGCCACGTTTCCCACTGTTCCCGCTCTCCAGGGCCATGTTTCTCACTGTCCCCGCTCTCCGGGGCCACGTTTCCCACTGTCCCCACTCTCAGGGGCCACGTTTCCCACTGTCCCCGCTCTCCGGGGCCACGTTTCCCACTGTCCCCGCTCTCCGGGGCCACGTTTCCCACTGTTCCCGCTCTCCGGGGCCACGTTTCTCACTGCCTGCTCTCAGGGACCACGTTTCCCACTGTCCCCGCTCTCCGGGGCCACGTTTCCCACTGTCCCCGCTCTCCGGGGCCACGTTTCCCACTGTCCCCGCTCTCCGGGGCCACGTTTCCCACTGTTCCCGCTCTCCGGGGCCACGTTTCCCACTGCCTGCTCTCAGGGACCACGTTTCCCACTGTCCCCGCTCTCCGGGACCACGTTTCCCACTGTCCCCGCTCTCCGGGGCCATGTTTCCCACTGTTCCCGCTCTCCGGAGCCACATTTCCACTGTCCCGCTCTCCGGGACCACGTTTTCCACTGTCCCCGCTCTCTGGGACCACTTTTCCCACTGTCCCCGCTCTCTGCAACCACGTTTCCCTCTCTCCCTGCTCTCAGGGATCACGTTTCCCACTGTCCCCGCTCTCAGGGGCCACGTTTCCCACTGTCCCCGCTCTCCGGGACTACATTTCCCACTGTCCCCGCTCTCCGGGACCACGTTTCCCACTGTCCCCGCTCTCCGGGGCCACGTTTCCCACTGTCCCCGCTCTCAGGGGCCACGTTTCCCACTGTCCCCGCTCTCCGGGGCCACATTTCCCACTGTCCCCACTCTCAGGGATCACGTTTCTCACTGTCCCCGCTCTCCGGGGCCACGTTTCCCACTGTCCCCACTCTCCGGGACCACATTTCCCACTGTCCCCACTCTCTGGGGCCACGTTTCCCACTGTCCCCACTCTCAGGGACCACGTTTCCCACTGTCCCCGCTCTCCGGGACCACTTTTCCCACTGTCCCCGCTCTCCGGGACCATGTTTCCCACTGTCCCCACTCTCAGGGGCCACGTTTCCCACTGTCCCCGCTCTCCGGGGCCACGTTTCTCACTGTCCCCGCTCTCTGGGACCACGTTTCCCACTGTCCCCGCTCTCCGGGACCACGTTTCTCACTGTCCCCGCTCTCAGGGACCACGTTTCCCACTGTCCCCGCTCTCCGGGACCACGTTTCCCTCCCTCCCCGCTCTCTGGGACCACGTTTCCCACTGTCCCCGCTCTCCGGGGCCACGTTTCTCACTGTCCCCGCTCTCAGGGACCACGTTTCCCACTGTCCCCGCTCTCCGGGGCCACGTTTCCCACAGTTCCCGCTCTCCAGGGCCACGTTTTTCACTGTCCCCGCTCTCCGGGGCCACGTTTCCCACTGCCTGCTCTCAGGGACCACGTTTCCCACTGTCCCCGCTCTCCGGGGCCACGTTTCCCACTGTTCCCGCTCTCCGGAGCCACATTTCCACTGTCCCGCTCTCCGGGGCCACGTTTCCCACTGCCTGCTCTCAGGGACCACGTTTTCCACTGTCCCCGCTCTCTGGGACCACGTTTTCCACTGTCCCCGCTCTCTGGGACCACTTTTCCCACTGTCCCCGCTCTCTGCAACCACGTTTCCCTCTCTCCCTGCTCTCAGGGACCACGTTTCCCACTATCCCCGCTCTCCGGGGCCACGTTTCTCACTGTCCCCGCTCTCAGGGACCACGTTTTCCACTGTCCCCGCTCTCTGGGACCACTTTTCCCACTGTCCCCGCTCTCTGCAACCACGTTTCCCTCTCTCCCTGCTCTCCGGGACTACATTTCCCACTATCCCCGCTCTCAGGGACCACGTTTCCCACTATCCCCGCTCTCCGGGGCCACGTTTCCCACTATCCCCGCTCTCCGGGGCCACGTTTCTCACTGTCCCCGCTCTCAGGGACCACGTTTCCCACTATCCCCGCTCTCCGGGACCACATTTCCCACTGTCCCCGCTCTCCGGGGCCACGTTTCCCACTGTCCCCGCTCTCTGCAACCACGTTTCCCTCTCTCCCCGCTCTCCGGGGCCACGTTTCTCACTGTCCCCACTCTCAGGGACCACATTTCCCACTGTCCACACTCTCAGGGACCACGTTTCCCACTGTCCCCGCTCTCCGGGACCACATTTCCCACTGTCCCCGCTCTCCGGGGCCACGTTTCCCACTGTCCCCGCTCTCCGGGACCACATTTCCCACTGTCCCCGCTCTCCGGGACCACATTTCCCACTGTCCCCGCTCTCCGGGGCCACGTTTCCCACTGTCCCCGCTCTCCGGGGCCACGTTTCCCACTGTCCCCACTCTCAGGGACCACGATTCCCACTGTCCCCACTCTCTGGGGCCACGTTTCCCACTGTGCCCGCTCTACGGGGCCACGTTTCTCACTGTCCCCGCTCTCAGGGACCACGTTTCCCACTGTCCCCGCTCTCCGGGGCCACGTTTCCCACTGTTCCCGCTCTCCAGGGCCACGTTTCCCACTGTTCCCGCTCTCCAGGACCACGTTTCCCACTGCCTGCTCTCCGGGGCCACGTTTCCCACTGTCCCCGCTCTCCGGGGCCACGTTTCTCACTGTCCCCACTCTCAGGGACCACGTTTCCCACTGCCTGCTCTCCGGGGCCACGTTTCCCACTGTCCCCGCTCTCCGGGGCCACGTTTCTCACTGTCCCCGCTCTCAGGGACCACGTTTCCCACTGTCCCCGCTCTCCGGGGCCACGTTTCCCACTGTTCCCGCTCTCCAGGGCCACGTTTCTCACTGTCCCCGCTCTCCGGGGCCACGTTTCCCACTGTCCCCACTCTCAGGGGCCACGTTTCCCACTGTCCCCGCTCTCCGGGGCCACGTTTCCCACTGTCCCCGCTCTCCGGGGCCACGTTTCCCACTGTTCCCGCTCTCCGGGGCCACGTTTCTCACTGCCTGCTCTCAGGGACCACGTTTCCCACTGTCCCCGCTCTCCGGGACCACGTTTCCCACTGTCCCCGCTCTCCGGGGCCACGTTTCCCACTGTCCCCGCTCTCCGGGGCCACGTTTCCCACTGTTCCCGCTCTCCGGGGCCACGTTTCCCACTGCCTGCTCTCAGGGACCACGTTTCCCACTGTCCCCGCTCTCCGGGACCACGTTTCCCACTGTCCCCGCTCTCCGGGGCCATGTTTCCCACTGTTCCCGCTCTCCGGAGCCACATTTCCACTGTCCCGCTCTCCGGGACCACGTTTTCCACTGTCCCCGCTCTCTGGGACCACTTTTCCCACTGTCCCCGCTCTCTGCAACCACGTTTCCCTCTCTCCCTGCTCTCAGGGATCACGTTTCCCACTATCCCCGCTCTCTGGGACCACGTTTCCCACTGTTCCCACTCTCCGGGGCCACGTTTCCCACTGTCCCCGCTCTCCGGGACTACATTTCCCACTGTCCCCGCTCTCAGGGATCACGTTTCCCAATATCCCCGCTCTCAGGGACCATGTTTCCCACTGTCCCCGCTCTCCGGAGCCACATTTCCACTGTCCCGCTCTCCGGGACCACGTTTTCCACTGTCCCCGCTCTCTGGGACTACTTTTCCCACTGTCCCCGCTCTCTGCAACCACGTTTCCCTCTCTCCCTGCTCTCAGGGATCACGTTTCCCACTATCCCCGCTCTCCGGGACTACATTTCCCACTGTCCCCGCTCTCCGGGGCCACGTTTCCCACTGTCCCCGCTCTCCGGGACTACATTTCCCACTGTCCCCACTCTCAGGGACCACGTTTCCCACTGTCCCCGCTCTCCGGGACTACATTTCCCACTGTCCCCGCTCTCTGGGACCACGTTTCCCACTGTCCCCGCTCTCCAGGGCCACGTTTCCCACTGTCCCCGCTCTCAGGGGCCACGTTTCCCACTGTCCCCGCTCTCCGGGGCCACATTTCCCACTGTCCCCACTCTCAGGGATCACGTTTCTCACTGTCCCCGCTCTCCGGGGCCACGTTTCCCACTGTCCCCACTCTCCGGGACCACATTTCCCACTGTCCCCACTCTCTGGGGCCACGTTTCCCACTGTCCCCACTCTCAGGGACCACGTTTCCCACTGTCCCCGCTCTCCGGGACCACTTTTCCCACTGTCCCCGCTCTCCGGGACCATGTTTCCCACTATCCCCACTCTCAGGGGCCACGTTTCCCACTGTCCCCGCTCTCCGGGGCCACGTTTCTCACTGTCCCCGCTCTCTGGGACCACGTTTCCCACTGTCCCCGCTCTCCGGGACCACGTTTCTCACTGTCCCCGCTCTCAGGGACCACGTTTCCCACTGTCCCCGCTCTCCGGGACCACGTTTCCCTCCCTCCCCGCTCTCTGGGACCACGTTTCCCACTGTCCCCGCTCTCCGGGGCCACGTTTCTCACTGTCCCCGCTCTCAGGGACCACGTTTCCCACTGTCCCCGCTCTCCGGGGCCACGTTTCCCACAGTTCCCGCTCTCCAGGGCCACGTTTTTCACTGTCCCCGCTCTCCGGGGCCACGTTTCCCACTGCCTGCTCTCAGGGACCACGTTTCCCACTGTCCCCGCTCTCCGGGGCCATGTTTCCCACTGTTCCCGCTCTCCGGAGCCACATTTCCACTGTCCCGCTCTCCGGGGCCACGTTTCCCACTGCCTGCTCTCAGGGACCACGTTTTCCACTGTCCCCGCTCTCTGGGACCACGTTTTCCACTGTCCCCGCTCTCTGGGACCACTTTTCCCACTGTCCCCGCTCTCTGCAACCACGTTTCCCTCTCTCCCTGCTCTCAGGGACCACGTTTCCCACTATCCCCGCTCTCCGGGGCCACGTTTCTCACTGTCCCCGCTCTCAGGGACCACGTTTTCCACTGTCCCCGCTCTCTGGGACCACTTTTCCCACTGTCCCCGCTCTCTGCAACCACGTTTCCCTCTCTCCCTGCTCTCCGGGACTACATTTCCCACTATCCCCGCTCTCAGGGACCACGTTTCCCACTATCCCCGCTCTCCGGGGCCACGTTTCCCACTATCCCCGCTCTCCGGGGCCACGTTTCTCACTGTCCCCGCTCTCAGGGACCACGTTTCCCACTATCCCCGCTCTCCGGGACCACATTTCCCACTGTCCCCGCTCTCCGGGGCCACGTTTCCCACTGTCCCCGCTCTCTGCAACCACGTTTCCCTCTCTCCCCGCTCTCCGGGGCCACGTTTCTCACTGTCCCCACTCTCAGGGACCACATTTCCCACTGTCCCCACTCTCAGGGACCACGTTTCCCACTGTCCCCGCTCTCCGGGACCACATTTCCCACTGTCCCCGCTCTCCGGGGCCATGTTTCCCACTGTCCCCGCTCTCCGGGACCACATTTCCCACTGTCCCCGCTCTCCGGGACCACATTTCCCACTGTCCCCGCTCTCCGGGGCCACGTTTCCCACTGTCCCCGCTCTCCGGGGCCACGTTTCCCACTGTCCCCACTCTCAGGGACCACGTTTCCCACTGTCCCCACTCTCTGGGGCCTCGTTTCCCACTGTCCCCGCTCTCCGGGGCCACGTTTCTCACTGTCCCCGCTCTCAGGGACCACGTTTCCCACTGTCCCCGCTCTCCGGGGCCACGTTTCCCACTGTTCCCGCTCTCCAGGGCCACGTTTCCCACTGTTCCCGCTCTCCAGGACCACGTTTCCCACTGCCTGCTCTCCGGGGCCACGTTTCCCACTGTCCCCGCTCTCCGGGGCCACGTTTCTCACTGTCCCCGCTCTCCGGGACTACATTTCCCACTGTCCCCACTCTCAGGGACCACGTTTCCCACTGTCCCCGCTCTCCGGGGCCACGTTTCTCACTGTCCCCGCTCTCAGGGACCACGTTTCCCACTGTCCCCGCTCTCCGGGGCCACGTTTCCCACTGTTCCCGCTCTCCAGGGCCACGTTTCTCACTGTCCCCGCTCTCCGGGGCCACGTTTCCCACTGTCCCCACTCTCAGGGGCCACGTTTCCCACTGTCCCCGCTCTCCGGGGCCACGTTTCCCACTGTCCCCGCTCTCCGGGGCCACGTTTCCCACTGTTCCCGCTCTCCAGGGCCACGTTTCTCACTGCCTGCTCTCAGGGACCACGTTTCCCACTGTCCCCGCTCTCCGGGACCACGTTTCCCACTGTCCCCGCTCTCCGGGGCCACGTTTCCCACTGTCCCCGCTCTCCGGGGCCACGTTTCCAACTGTTCCCGCTCTCCGGGGCCACGTTTCCCACTGCCTGCTCTCAGGGACCACGTTTCCCACTGTCCCCGCTCTCCGGGACCACGTTTCCCACTGTCCCCGCTCTCCGGGGCCATGTTTCCCACTGTTCCCGCTCTCCGGAGCCACATTTCCACTGTCCCGCTCTCCGGGACCACGTTTTCCACTGTCCCCGCTCTCTGGGACCACTTTTCCCACTGTCCCCGCTCTCTGCAACCACGTTTCCCTCTCTCCCTGCTCTCAGGGATCACGTTTCCCACTATCCCCGCTCTCTGGGACCACGTTTCCCACTGTTCCCACTCTCCGGGGCCACGTTTCCCACTGTCCCCGCTCTCCGGGACTACATTTCCCACTGTCCCCGCTCTCAGGGATCACGTTTCCCACTATCCCCGCTCTCAGGGACCATGTTTCCCACTGTCCCCGCTCTCCGGAGCCACATTTCCACTGTCCCGCTCTCCGGGACCACGTTTTCCACTGTCCCCGCTCTCTGGGACCACGTTTCCCTCTCTCCCTGCTCTCAGGGATCACGTTTCCCACTATCCCCGCTCTCCGGGACTACATTTCCCACTGTCCCCGCTCTCCGGGGCCACGTTTCCCACTGTCCCCGCTCTCCGGGACTACATTTCCCACTGTCCCCACTCTCAGGGGCCACGTTTCCCACTGTCCCCGCTCTCCGGGACTACATTTCCCACTGTCCCCGCTCTCCGGGACCACGTTTCCCACTGTCCCCGCTCTCCGGGGCCACGTTTCCCACTGTCCCCGCTCTCCGGAGCCACATTTCCACTGTCCCGCTCTCCGGGACCACGTTTTCCACTGTCCCCGCTCTCTGCAACCACGTTTCCCTCTCTCCCTGCTCTCAGGGATCACGTTTCCCACTATCCCCGCTCTCCGGGACTACATTTCCCACTGTCCCCGCTCTCCGGGGCCACGTTTCCCACTGTCCCCGCTCTCCGGGACTACATTTCCCACTGTCACCACTCTCAGGGGCCACGTTTCCCACTGTCCCCGCTCTCCGGGACTACATTTCCCACTGTCCCCGCTCTCCGGGACCACGTTTCCCACTGTCCCCGCTCTCCGGGGCCACGTTTCCCACTGTCCCCGCTCTCAGGGGCCACGTTTCCCACTGTCCCCGCTCTCCGGGGCCACATTTCCCACTGTCCCCACTCTCAGGGATCACGTTTCTCACTGTCCCCGCTCTCCGGGGCCACGTTTCCCACTGTCCCCACTCTCCGGGACCACATTTCCCACTGTCCCCACTCTCTGGGGCCACGTTTCCCACTGTCCCCACTCTCAGGGACCACGTTTCCCACTGTCCCCGCTCTCCGGGACCACTTTTCCCACTGTCCCCGCTCTCCAGGACCATGTTTCCCACTATCCCCACTCTCAGGGGCCACGTTTCCCACTGTCCCCGCTCTCCGGGGCCACGTTTCTCACTGTCCCCGCTCTCTGGGACCACGTTTCCCACTGTCCCCGCTCTCCGGGACCACGTTTCTCACTGTCCCTGCTCTCAGGGACCACGTTTCCCACTGTCCCCGCTCTCCGGGACCACGTTTCCCTCCCTCCCCGCTCTCTGGGACCACGTTTCCCACTGTCCCCGCTCTCCGGGGCCACGTTTCTCACTGTCCCCGCTCTCAGGGACCACGTTTCCCACTGTCCCCGCTCTCCGGGGCCACGTTTCCCACAGTTCCCGCTCTCCAGGGCCACGTTTTTCACTGTCCCCGCTCTCCGGGGCCACGTTTCCCACTGCCTGCTCTCAGGGACCACGTTTCCCACTGTCCCCGCTCTCCGGGGCCATGTTTCCCACTGTTCCCGCTCTCCGGAGCCACATTTCCACTGTCCCGCTCTCCGGGGCCACGTTTCCCACTGCCTGCTCTCAGGGACCACGTTTTCCACTGTCCCCGCTCTCTGGGACCACGT
The DNA here is from genome assembly GCF_030144855.1 of Hypanus sabinus. Lineage (NCBI taxonomy): Eukaryota > Metazoa > Chordata > Chondrichthyes > Myliobatiformes > Dasyatidae > Hypanus > Hypanus sabinus. Next base: position 114,630,024 of record NC_082715.1, read on the forward strand.
TTTCCACTGTCCCCGCTCTCTGGGACCACTTTTCCCACTGTCCCCGCTCTCTGCAACCACGTTTCCCTCTCTCCCTGCTCTCAGGGACCACGTTTCCCACTATCCCCGCTCTCCGGGGCCACGTTTCTCACTGTCCCCGCTCTCAGGGACCACGTTTTCCACTGTCCCCGCTCTCTGGGACCACTTTTCCCACTGTCCCCGCTCTCTGCAACCACGTTTCCCTTTCTCCCTGCTCTCCGGGACTACATTTCCCACTATCCCCGCTCTCAGGGACCACGTTTCCCACTATCCCCGCTCTCCGGGGCCACGTTTCCCACTATCCCCGCTCTCCGGGGCCACGTTTCTCACTGTCCCCGCTCTCAGGGACCACGTTTCCCACTATCCCCGCTCTCCGGGGCCACGTTTCTCACTGTCCCCGCTCTCAGGGACCACGTTTCCCACTATCCCCGCTCTCCGGGGCCACGTTTCTCACTGTCCCCGCTCTCAGGGACCACGTTTCCCACTGTCCCCGCTCTCAGGGACCACGTTTCCCACTGTCCCCGCTCTCTGCAACCACGTTTCCCTCTCTCCCTGCTCTCAGGGATCACGTTTCCCACTATCCCCGCTCTCAGGGACCACGTTTCCCACTATCCCCGCTCTCCGGGGCCACGTTTCCCACTATCCCCGCTCTCCGGGGCCACGTTTCCCACTATCCCCGCTCTCCGGGGCCACGTTTCCCACTGTCCCCGCTCTCCGGGGCCACGTTTCCCACTATCCCCGCTCTCCGGGGCCACGTTTCCCACTATCCCCGCTCTCAGGGACCACGTTTCCCACTGTCCCCGCTCTCCGGGGCCACGTTTCTCACTGTCCCCGCTCTCAGGGACCACGTTTCCCACTATCCCCGCTCTCCGGGGCCACGTTTCTCACTGTCCCCGCTCTCAGGGACCACGTTTCCCACTGTCCCCGCTCTCAGGGACCACGTTTCCCACTGTCCCCGCTCTCTGCAACCACGTTTCCCTCTCTCCCTGCTCTCAGGGATCACGTTTCCCACTATCCCCGCTCTCAGGGACCACGTTTCCCACTATCCCCGCTCTCCGGGGCCACGTTTCCCACTATCCCCGCTCTCCGGGGCCACGTTTCCCACTATCCCCGCTCTCCGGGGCCACGTTTCCCACTGTCCCCGCTCTCCGGGGCCACGTTTCCCACTATCCCCGCTCTCCGGGGCCACGTTTCCCACTATCCCCGCTCTCAGGGACCACGTTTCCCACTGTTCCCGCTCTCCGGGGCCACGTTTCCCACTATCCCCACTCTCAGGGACCACGTTTCCCACTGTTCCCGCTCTCCGGGGCCACGTTTCCCACTGTTCCCGCTCTCCGGGGCCACGTTTCCCACTGTCCCCGCTCTCTGGGGCCACGTTTCCCACTGCCTGCTCTCCGGGGCCACGTTTCCCACTGTCCCCGCTCTCTGGGGCCACGTTTCCCACTGTCCCCGCTCTCTGGGGCCACGTTTCCCACTGCCTGCTCTCCGGGGCCACGTTTCCCACTGTCCCCGCTCTCCGGGACCACGTTTCCCACTGTCCCCGCTCTCCGGGACCACGTTTCCCACTGTCCCCGCTCTCCGGGACCACGTTTCCCACTGTCCCCACTCTCAGGGACCACGTTTCCCACTGTCCCCACTCTCCGGGGCCACGTTTCCCACTGTTCCCGCTCTCAGGGATCACGTTTCCCACTGTCCCCACTCTCCGGGGCCACGTTTCCCACTGTCCCCACTCTCAGGGACCACGTTTCCCACTGTCCCCGCTCTCCGGGACTACATTTCCCACTGTCCCCGCTCTCCGGGGCCAGGTTTCCCACTGTCCCCACTCTCCGGGGCCACGTTTCCCACTGTCCCCACTCTCAGGGACCACGTTTCCCACTGTCCCCGCTCTCGGGGACCACGTTTCCCACTGTCCCCGCTCTCCGGGACTACATTTCCCACTGTCCCCGCTCTCCGGGGCCACGTTTCCCACTGTCCCCACTCTCCGGGGCCACGTTTCCCACTGTCCCCACTCTCAGGGACCACGTTTCCCACTGTCCCCGCTCTCCGGGGCCACATTTCCCACTGTCCCCGCTCTCAGGGACCACGTTTCTCACTGTCCCCGCTCTCAGGGACCACGTTTCCTACTATCCCCGCTCTCCGGGGCCACATTTCCCACTGTCCCCGCTCTCAGGGACCACGTTTCTCACTATCCCCGCTCTCCGGGGCCACGTTTCTCACTGTCCCCGCTCTCCGGGGCCACGTTTCCCACTGTCCCCGCTCTCCGGGACCACATTTCCCACTGTCCCCGCTCTCAGGGACCACGTTTCCTACTATCCCCGCTCTCCGGGGCCACATTTCCCACTGTCCCCGCTCTCAGGGACCACGTTTCTCACTATCCCCGCTCTCCGGGGCCACGTTTCCCACTGTCCCCGCTCTCCGGGGCCACGTTTCTCACTGTCCCCGCTCTCAGGGATCATGTTTCCCACTGTCCCCGCTCTCCGGGACTACATTTCCCACTGTCCCCGCTCTCCGGGGCCACGTTTCCCACTATCCCCGCTCTCTGGGACCACGTTTCCCACTGTCCCCACTCTCCGGGGCCACGTTTCCCACTGTCCCCGCTCTCCGGGATCACGTTTCCCACTGTTCCCACTCTCCGGGGCCACGTTTCTCACTGTCCCCACTCTCAGGGACCACGTTTCCCACTGTCCCCGCTCTCCGGGGCCACGTTTCTCACTGTCCCCGCTCTCAGGGATCATGTTTCCCACTGTCCCCGCTCTCCGGGACTACATTTCCCACTGTCCCCGCTCTCCGGGGCCACGTTTCCCACTATCCCCGCTCTCCGGGGCCACGTTTCCCACTATCCCCGCTCTCAGGGACCACGTTTCCCACTGTTCCCGCTCTCCGGGGCCACGTTTCTCACTGTCCCCGCTCTCCGGGGCCACGTTTCTCACTGTCCCCGCTCTCAGGGACCACGTTTCCCACTGTCCCCGCTCTCCGGGGCCACGTTTCCCACTGTCCCCGCTCTCCGGGGCCACGTTTCCCACTGTTCCCGCTCTCCAGGGCCACGTTTCTCACTGTCCCCGCTCTCCGGGGCCACGTTTCCCACTGCCTGCTCTCAGGGACCACGTTTCCCACTGTCCCCGCTCTCCGGGACCACGTTTCCCACTGTCCCCGCTCTCCGGGGCCATGTTTCCCACTGTTCCCGCTCTCCGGAGCCACATTTCCACTGTCCCGCTCTCCGGGACCACGTTTTCCACTGTCCCCGCTCTCTGGGACCACTTTTCCCACTGTCCCCGCTCTCTGCAACCACGTTTCCCTCTCTCCCTGCTCTCAGGGATCACGTTTCCCACTATCCCCGCTCTCAGGGACCACGTTTCCCACTGTTCCCACTCTCCGGGGCCACGTTTCCCACTGTCCCCGCTCTCCGGGACTACATTTCCCACTGTCCCCGCTCTCAGGGATCACGTTTCCCACTATCCCCGCTCTCAGGGACCATGTTTCCCACTGTCCCCGCTCTCCGGAGCCACATTTCCACTGTCCCGCTCTCCGGGACCACGTTTTCCACTGTCCCCGCTCTCTGGGACCACTTTTCCCACTGTCCCCGCTCTCTGCAACCACGTTTCCCTCTCTCCCTGCTCTCAGGGATCACGTTTCCCACTATCCCCGCTCTCCGGGACTACATTTCCCACTGTCCCCGCTCTCCGGGGCCACGTTTCCCACTGTCCCCGCTCTCCGGGACTACATTTCCCACTGTCCCCACTCTCAGGGGCCACGTTTCCCACTGTCCCCGCTCTCCGGGACTACATTTCCCACTGTCCCCGCTCTCCGGGACCACGTTTCCCACTGTCCCCGCTCTCCGGGGCCACGTTTCCCACTGTCCCCGCTCTCAGGGGCCACGTTTCCCACTGTCCCCGCTCTCCGGGGCCACATTTCCCACTGTCCCCACTCTCAGGGATCACGTTTCTCACTGTCCCCGCTCTCTGGGGTCACGTTTCCCACTGTCCCCACTCTCCGGGACCACATTTCCCACTGTCCCCACTCTCTGGGGCCAAGTTTCCCACTGTCCCCACTCTCAGGGACCACGTTTCCCACTGTCCCCGCTCTCCGGGACCACTTTTCCCACTGTCCCCGCTCTCCGGGACCATGTTTCCCACTGTCCCCACTCTCAGGGGCCACGTTTCCCACTGTCCCCGCTCTCCGGGGCCACGTTTCTCACTGTCCCCGCTCTCTGGGACCACGTTTCCCACTGTCCCCGCTCTCCGGGACCACGTTTCTCACTGTCCCCGCTCTCAGGGACCACGTTTCCCACTGTCCCCGCTCTCCGGGACCACGTTTCCCTCCCTCCCCGCTCTCTGGGACCACGTTTCCCACTGTCCCCGCTCTCCGGGGCCACGTTTCTCACTGTCCCCGCTCTCAGGGACCACGTTTTCCACTGTCCCCGCTCTCCGGGGCCACGTTTCCCACTGTTCCCGCTCTCCAGGGCCACGTTTCTCACTGTCCCCGCTCTCCGGGGCCACGTTTCCCACTGCCTGCTCTCAGGGACCACGTTTCCCACTGTCCCCGCTCTCCGTGGCCATGTTTCCCACTGTTCCCGCTCTCCGGAGCCACATTTCCACTGTCCCGCTCTCCGGGGCCACGTTTCCCACTGCCTGCTCTCAGGGACCACGTTTTCCACTGTCCCCGCTCTCTGGGACCACGTTTTCCACTGTCCCCGCTCTCTGGGACCACTTTTCCCACTGTCCCCGCTCTCTGCAACCACGTTTCCCTCTCTCCCTGCTCTCAGGGACCACGTTTCCCACTATCCCCGCTCTCCGGGGCCACGTTTCTCACTGTCCCCGCTCTCAGGGACCACGTTTTCCACTGTCCCCGCTCTCTGGGACCACTTTTCCCACTGTCCCCGCTCTCTGCAACCACGTTTCCCTCTCTCCCTGCTCTCAGGGATCACGTTTCCCACTGTCCCCGCTCTCAGGGACCACGTTTCCCACTATCCCCGCTCTCAGGGACCACGTTTCCCACTATCCCCGCTCTCCGGGGCCACGTTTCCCACTATCCCCGCTCTCCGGGGCCACGTTTCCCACTATCCCCGCTCTCCGGGGCCACGTTTCCCACTATCCCCGCTCTCCGGGGCCACGTTTCCCACTATCCCCGCTCTCCGGGGCCACGTTTCTCACTGTCCCCGCTCTCAGGGACCACGTTTCCCACTGTCCCCGCTCTCAGGGACCACGTTTCCCACTGTCCCCGCTCTCTGCAACCACGTTTCCCTCTGTCCCCGCTCTCCGGGGCCACGTTTCCCACTATCCCTGCTCTCAGGGATCACGTTTCTCACTGTCCCCGCTCTCCGGGGCCACGTTTCTCACTGTCCCCGCTCTCAGGGATCATGTTTCCCACTGTCCCCGCTCTCCGGGACTACATTTCCCACTGTCCCCGCTCTCCGGGGCCACGTTTCCCACTATCCCCGCTCTCCGGGGCCACGTTTCCCACTATCCCCACTCACAGGGACCACGTTTCCCACTGTTCCCGCTCTCCGGGGCCACGTTTCCCACTGTTCCCGCTCTCCGGGGCCACGTTTCCCACTGTCCCCGCTCTCTGGGGCCACGTTTCCCACTGCCTGCTCTCCGGGGCCACGTTTCCCACTGTCCCCGCTCTCTGGGGCCACGTTTCCCACTGTCCCCGCTCTCTGGGGCCACGTTTCCCACTGCCCGCTCTCCGGAGCCACGTTTCCCACTGTCCCCGCTCTCCGGGACTACATTTCCCTCTGTCCCCGCTCTCCGGGACCACGTTTCCCACTGTCCCCGCTCTCTGGGACCACGTTTCCCACTGTCCCCGCTCTCCGGGACCACGTTTCCCACTGTCCCCACTCTCAGGGACCACGTTTCCCACTGTCCCCACTCTCCGGGGCCACGTTTCCCACTGTTCCCACTCTCAGGGATCACGTTTCCCACTGTCCCCACTCTCCGGGGCCACGTTTCCCACTGTCCCCGCTCTCAGGGATCACGTTTCCCACTGTCCCCACTCTCCGGGGCCACGTTTCCCACTGTCCCCGCTCTCAGGGATCACGTTTCCCACTGTCCCCACTCTCAGGGACCACGTTTCCCACTGTCCCCGCTCTCCGGGACTACATTTCCCACTATCCCCGCTCTCCGGGACTACATTTCCCACTGTCCCCGCTCTCCGGGGCCACGTTTCCCACTGTCCCCACTCTCCGGGGCCACGTTTCCCACTGTCCCCGCTCTCCAGGGCCACGTTTCTCACTGTCCCCGCTCTCAGGGACCACGTTTCCCACTGTTCCCGCTCTCCGGGGCCACGTTTCCCACTGTTCCCGCTCTCCAGGGCCACGTTTCTCACTGTCCCCGCTCTCCGGGGCCACGTTTCCCACTGCCTGCTCTCAGGGACCACGTTTCCCACTGTCCCCGCTCTCCGGGGCCATGTTTCCCACTGTTCCCGCTCTCCGGAGCCACATTTCCACTGTCCCGCTCTCCGGGGCCACGTTTCCCACTGCCTGCTCTCAGGGACCACGTTTTCCACTGTCCCCGCTCTCTGGGATCACGTTTTCCACTGTCCCCGCTCTCTGGGACCACTTTTCCCACTGTCCCCGCTCTCTGCAACCACGTTTCCCTCTCTCCCTGCTCTCAGGGACCACGTTTCCCACTATCCCCGCTCTTTGGGGCCACGTTTCTCACTGTCCCCGCTCTCAGGGACTACGTTTCCCACTGTCCCCGCTCTCCGGGGCCACGTTTCCCACTGTCCCCGCTCTCCGGGGCCACGTTTCCCACTATCCCCGCTCTCCGGGGCCACGTTTCCCACTATCCCCGCTCTCCGGGGCCACGTTTCCCACTGTTCCCGCTCTCCGGGGCCACGTTTCCCACTGTTCCCGCTCTCCGGGGCCACGTTTCCCACTGTCCCCGCTCTCTGGGGCCACGTTTCCCACTGCCTGCTCTCCGGGGCCACGTTTCCCACTGTCCCCGCTCTCTGGGGCCACGTTTCCCACTGTCCCCGCTCTCTGGGGCCACGTTTCCCACTGCCCGCTCTCCGGAGCCACGTTTCCCACTGTCCCCGCTCTCCGGGACTACATTTCCCTCTGTCCCCGCTCTCCGGGACCACGTTTCCCACTGTCCCCGCTCTCCGGGACCACGTTTCCCACTGTCCCCGCTCTCCGGGACCACGTTTCCCACTGTCCCCACTCTCAGGGACCACGTTTCCCACTGTCCCCACTCTCAGGGACCACGTTTCCCACTGTCCCCACTCTCCGGGGCCACGTTTCCCACTGTTCCCGCTCTCAGGGATCATGTTTCCCACTGTCCCCACTCTCCGGGGCCACGTTTCCCACTGTCCCCACTCTCAGGGACCACGTTTCCCACTGTCCCCGCTCTCCGGGACTACATTTCCCACTGTCCCCGCTCTCCGGGGCCACGTTTCCCACTGTCCCCACTCTCCGGGGCCACGTTTCCCACTGTCCCCACTCTCAGGGACCACGTTTCCCACTGTCCCCGCTCTCCGGGGCCACGTTTCTCACTGTCCCCGCTCTCAGGGATCATGTTTCCCACTGTCCCCGCTCTCCGGGACTACATTTCCCACTGTCCCCGCTCTCCGGGACTACATTTCCCACTGTCCCCGCTCTCCGGGGCCACGTTTCCCACTATCCCCGCTCTCCGGGGCCACGTTTCCCACTATCCCCGCTCTCAGGGACCACGTTTCCCACTGTTCCCGCTCTCCGGGGCCACGTTTCCCTCTGTCCCCGCTCTCCGGGACCACGTTTCCCACTGTCCCCGCTCTCTGGGGCCACGTTTCCCACTGTCCCCGCTCTCCGGGACCACGTTTCCCACTGTCCCCGCTCTCCGGGGCCACGTTTCTCACTGTCCCCGCTCTCAGGGACCACGTTTTCCACTGTCCCCGCTCTCTGGGACCACTTTTCCCACTGTCCCCGCTCTCTGCAACCACGTTTCCCTCTCTCCCTGCTCTCAGGGATCACGTTTCCCACTGTCCCCGCTCTCAGGGACCACGTTTCCCACTATCCCCGCTCTCAGGGACCACGTTTCCCACTATCCCCGCTCTCCGGGGCCACGTTTCCCACTATCCCCGCTCTCCGGGGCCATGTTTCCCACTATCCCCGCTCTCCGGGGCCACGTTTCCCACTATCCCCGCTCTCCGGGGCCACGTTTCCCACTATCCCCGCTCTCCGGGGCCACGTTTCTCACTGTCCCCGCTCTCAGGGACCACGTTTCCCACTGTCCCCGCTCTCAGGGACCACGTTTCCCACTGTCCCCGCTCTCTGCAACCACGTTTCCCTCTGTCCCCGCTCTCCGGGGCCACGTTTCCCACTATCCCTGCTCTCAGGGATCACGTTTCTCACTGTCCCCGCTCTCCGGGGCCACGTTTCTCACTGTCCCCGCTCTCAGGGATCATGTTTCCCACTGTCCCCGCTCTCCGGGACTACATTTCCCACTGTCCCCGCTCTCCGGGGCCACGTTTCCCACTATCCCCGCTCTCCGGGGCCACGTTTCCCACTATCCCCGCTCTCAGGGACCACGTTTCCCACTGTTCCCGCTCTCCGGGGCCACGTTTCCCACTGTTCCCGCTCTCCGGGGCCACGTTTCCCACTGTCCCCGCTCTCTGGGGCCACGTTTCCCACTGCCTGCTCTCCGGGGCCACGTTTCCCACTGTCCCCGCTCTCTGGGGCCACGTTTCCCACTGTCCCCGCTCTCTGGGGCCACGTTTCCCACTGCCTGCTCTCCGGAGCCACGTTTCCCACTGTCCCCGCTCTCCGGGACTACATTTCCCTCTGTCCCCGCTCTCCGGGACCACGTTTCCCACTGTCCCCGCTCTCCGGGACCACGTTTCCCACTGTCCCCGCTCTCCGGGACCACGTTTCCCACTGTCCCCATTCTCAGGGACCACGTTTCCCACTGTCCCCACTCTCCGGGGCCACGTTTCCCACTGTTCCCACTCTCAGGGATCACGTTTCCCACTGTCCCCACTCTCCGGGGCCACGTTTCCCACTGTCCCCGCTCTCAGGGATCACGTTTCCCACTGTCCCCACTCTCCGGGGCCACGTTTCCCACTGTCCCCGCTCTCAGGGATCACGTTTCCCACTGTCCCCACTCTCAGGGACCACGTTTCCCACTGTCCCCGCTCTCCGGGACTACATTTCCCACTATCCCCGCTCTCCGGGACTACATTTCCCACTGTCCCCGCTCTCCGGGGCCACGTTTCCCACTGTCCCCACTCTCCGGGGCCACGTTTCCCACTGTCCCCACTCTCAGGGACCACGTTTCCCACTGTCCCCGCTCTCCGGGGCCACGTTTCTCACTGTCCCCGCTCTCAGGGATCATGTTTCCCACTGTCCCCGCTCTCCGGGACTACATTTCCCACTGTCCCCGCTCTCCGGGGCCACGTTTCCCACTGTCCCCGCTCTCCGGGGCCACGTTTCCCACTATCCCCGCTCTCAGGGACCACGTTTCCCACTGTTCCCGCTCTCCGGGGCCACGTTTCCCTCTGTCCCCGCTCTCCGGGACCACGTTTCCCACTGTCCCCGCTCTCTGGGGCCACGTTTCCCACTGCCTGCTCTCCGGGGCCACGTTTCTCACTGTCCCCGCTCTCCGGGGCCACGTTTCTCACTGTCCCCGCTCTCAGGGACCACGTTTCCCACTGTCCCCGCTCTCCGGGGCCACGTTTCCCACTGTTCCCGCTCTCCAGGGCCACGTTTCTCACTGTCCCCGCTCTCCGGGGCCACGTTTCCCACTGCCTGCTCTCAGGGACCACGTTTCCCACTGTCCCCGCTCTCCGGGGCCATGTTTCCCACTGTTCCCGCTCTCCGGAGCCACATTTCCACTGTCCCGCTCTCCGGGGCCACGTTTCCCACTGCCTGCTCTCAGGGACCACGTTTTCCACTGTCCCCGCTCTCTGGGACCACGTTTTCCACTGTCCCCGCTCTCTGGGACCACTTTTCCCACTGTCCCCGCTCTCTGCAACCACGTTTCCCTCTCTCCCTGCTCTCAGGGACCACGTTTCCCACTATCCCCGCTCTTTGGGGCCACGTTTCTCACTGTCCCCGCTCTCCGGGACCACGTTTCCCACTGTCCCCATTCTCAGGGACCACGTTTCCCACTGTCCCCACTCTCCGGGGCCACGTTTCCCACTGTTCCCACTCTCAGGGATCACGTTTCCCACTGTCCCCACTCTCCGGGGCCACGTTTCCCACTGTCCCCACTCTCCGGGGCCACGTTTCCCACTGTCACCGCTCTCAGGGATCACGTTTCCCACTGTCCCCACTCTCCGGGGCCACGTTTCCCACTGTCCCCGCTCTCAGGGATCACGTTTCCCACTGTCCCCACTCTCAGGGACCACGTTTCCCACTGTCCCCGCTCTCCGGGACTACATTTCCCACTATCCCCGCTCTCCGGGACTACATTTCCCACTGTCCCCGCTCTCCGGGGCCACGTTTCCCACTGTCCCCACTCTCCGGGGCCACGTTTCCCACTGTCCCCACTCTCAGGGACCACGTTTCCCACTGTCCCCGCTCTCCGGGGCCACGTTTCTCACTGTCCCCGCTCTCAGGGATCATGTTTCCCACTGTCCCCGCTCTCCGGGACTACATTTCCCACTGTCCCCGCTCTCCGGGGCCACGTTTCCCACTGTCCCCGCTCTCCGGGGCCACGTTTCCCACTATCCCCGCTCTCAGGGACCACGTTTCCCACTGTTCCCGCTCTCCGGGGCCACGTTTCCCTCTGTCCCCGCTCTCCGGGACCACGTTTCCCACTGTCCCCGCTCTCTGGGGCCACGTTTCCCGCTGCCTGCTCTCCGGGGCCACGTTTCTCACTGTCCCCGCTCTCCGGGGCCACGTTTCTCACTGTCCCCGCTCTCAGGGACCACGTTTCCCACTGTCCCCGCTCTCCGGGGCCACGTTTCCCACTGTTCCCGCTCTCCAGGGCCACGTTTCTCACTGTCCCCGCTCTCCGGGGCCACGTTTCCCACTGCCTGCTCTCAGGGACCACGTTTCCCACTGTCCCCGCTCTCCGGGGCCACGTTTCCCACTGCCTGCTCTCAGGGACCACGTTTTCCACTGTCCCCGCTCTCTGGGACCACGTTTTCCACTGTCCCCGCTCTCTGGGACCACTTTTCCCACTGTCCCCGCTCTCTGCAACCACGTTTCCCTCTCTCCCTGCTCTCAGGGACCACGTTTCCCACTATCCCCGCTCTTTGGGGCCACGTTTCTCACTGTCCCCGCTCTCAGGGACTACGTTTCCCACTGTCCCCGCTCTCCGGGGCCACGTTTCCCACTGTCCCCGCTCTCCGGGGCCACGTTTCCCACTATCCCCGCTCTCCGGGGCCACGTTTCCCACTATCCCCGCTCTCCGGGGCCACGTTTCCCACTGTTCCCGCTCTCCGGGGCCACGTTTCCCACTGTTCCCGCTCTCCGGGGCCACGTTTCCAACTGTCCCCGCTCTCTGGGGCCACGTTTCCCACTGCCTGCTCTCCGGGGCCACGTTTCCCACTGTCCCCGCTCTCTGGGGCCACGTTTCCCACTGTCCCCGCTCTCCGGGACTACATTTCCCACTGTCCCCGCTCTCCGGGGCCACGTTTCCCACTATCCCCGCTCTCCGGGGCCACGTTTCCCACTATCCCCGCTCTCAGGGACCACGTTTCCCACTGTTCCCGCTCTCCGGGGCCACGTTTCCCTCTGTCCCCGCTCTCCGGGACCACGTTTCCCACTGTCCCCGCTCTCTGGGGCCACGTTTCCCACTGCCTGCTCTCCGGGGCCACGTTTCCCACTGTCCCCGCTCTCTGGGGCCACGTTTCCCACTGTCCCCGCTCTCTGGGGCCACGTTTCCCACTGCCCGCTCTCCGGAGCCACGTTTCCCACTGTCGCCTCTCTCCGGGGGCTTCGTCCCCATATTATCTTCCTGATCACGCAGACTCTGGTTCCTGTGCACTTTAAAAATCACCTGATTCACAGGAAAAATTATTATATTACTGAGTAATGTATAAAAATTGTTTTCTGCAAGTGTACTTCAAGTGTATTGAGGTGTGTAAATCCAACAGTGCAGAATATTAACACATCCTGTTCCACCAAAGTCCTGAATATGCCTGGTTATGAGTTTAATTAAAAATCCAAAACTTGTCATTCAGAAAGTCCTGGATAAGTGAGAATTGATCCTATTGAGACACGAAGCAGACAGATCTGACTTCACTGCTTTACCGAAACCCTTCACCCTTGGGTCATCCTGTCCAGTGGCTGTGGTGGGAAGAGCCAGTTCCTTTCCCCTGCCTGCTGCAGGCTCTGGTTGGAATGAACCAGGCCACCAGGAGAATCATGGGGATGGGGTGGGGATACCAGAGCTGCTGTGAATTTATTGATAGGAGGAACAGGTCAGTCCTCATCACCCAGTATTGTAATATAAACAGAAGAGAATCTGCAGGAGCTGGAAATTCAGAGCAACACACACAAAATGCTGGAGGAGCTCAGCATCTATGGAGAGGAGTGAATAGTTACGCTCAGAATAGAGAACATTCATTAAGACTAGAAAGGAAGGGGGAAGATGCCCCAATAACGGAGGGAGAGAGCACAAGCTGGAAGGTGGTAGGTGACGCAGATGAGGCTTCATTGAGAGTGTGGTGTGTAACACTGAAGTGTACACTGCAGTCTGTGTTGCTGTGTGTGAGCATCACCCAGTATGTAGTCTGTAACAGCCCCTGTACATAGTGCAATGAATAATGCTCCCTTCCTGTATGTACTAGAGTCGGTGCTGCCCCAGTATATTCTGCAAAACTTAGCCGGTAGATATTGTGAATTGGAATCTGCACACTGCAGTCAGTACTTCCATCTTTCCAACCGAGGGAGGGTGTGCATAGATGGAAAAGAATGGAGGAGAAGGAATGGTAGTGAGGGAGGGAAGGGGAACAAGGAGGTGTGAGGGTCAAGAAGAGAGAAGCAATACAGGAGGGGCGAGGTGAGTAAAGGGAGGAGAAGGAAGGGAGGAGAAGGAAGGGAGGAAAGGGAGGGGTGGGAGGTGAAGCAAAAGGGAGTTGGGAAGGAGGGGCAGTGAGCTGTTACCTCAGAGGCAATAAAAGAGGGGTGGGTGGGTACAAAATAACCCTCACCACCCTGACCTAAGGAAAAACAGAAAATACAAATGTGACCCTCATAATTATTGATTAAAAGAACAGGTTACAGAGGATCGGTTACAGCAGTACATTACAGAGAAACAATTCTTCGTGCTAAATATCTGAATAAGCAGACATCTCCAGGGAGCCGATCAGAAGCTTCAACACAAGCACTGATTTTATGTAACAAGAAACTCATCACAACCACAGCAGCAACAGGTCGGAAGAGCGGGAATGTTTGGGGAAGAAGGCCGGAGTCCTCGGGAGGTGTGTTCCCACTTATTCTGAGTTCTGGGTGCCGGGATTTCTCTGAACCGGTCTGTCTAAATATTCTGTCATGGGCTGATCCCCTCGTGACTCCTCCCGAGTTGGTCAAGTGGCTGAATGAACATTTCCATATGGTGTAGGAGAAGGTGATTTGGCCCATCTCACCCCAACCTTATTGACCCCCAAACCCATTCAACCCCTCACTTACACACTGGGGCAATTTACCGAACCTGCACACCTTTGGGATGTGGGAGCACCCGAGGAATTGCACTTGCAAACTCCGCAGCGAAAGCACCAGAACTCGGGATCAACCTGGATACTCTGGGGCCGCAAGGCAGCAGGTCTATTCATTGCCTCTGTGTGAGACACACTTTCCTGCCTTGTATGTGCGTGATCCACAGCCGTTACTGCCCTCTGTGTGAGTGTGTGTGTGTGTGTGTGTGAGAGAGAGAGAGACCCACACCAATTCCTGCCCCGTGTAAGAGAGAGAGAGAGACCCACACCCATTCCTGCTCCGTGTAAGAGAGAGAGAGAGAGACCCACACCCATTCCTGTCCCGTGTGTGTGAGAGAGAGAGAGACCCACCCATTCCTGTCCCGTGTGTGTGAGAGAGAGAGAGACCCACCCATTCCTGTCCCGTGTGTGTGAGAGAGAGAGAGACCTGTGTGAGAGAGAGACCTGTGCCCCGTGTGTGTGTGTGTGTGTGAGAGAGAGAGAGAGAGACCCACACCCATTTTTGTCCCGTGTGTGTGAGAGAGAGACCTGTGTGAGAGACCTGTGCCCCGTGTGTGTGTGTGTGTGTGTGTGAGAAGAGACCCACACCTATTCCTGCCCCGTGTGTGTGTGTGTGTGTGTGTGAGAGAGAGAGACCCACACCCATTCCTGCCCCGTGTGTGTGTGAGAGAGAGACCCACACCCATTCCTGCCCCATGTGTGTGGAGAGAGAGACCCACACCCATTCCTGTCCTGTGTGTGTGAGAGAGAGAGAGAGAGAGAGAGTGACCCACACCCATTCCTGTCCAGTGTGTGTGAGAGAGAGAGACCCACACCCATTCCTGTCCCGTGTGTGTGTGAGAGAGAGACCCACACCCATTCCTGTCCCGTGTGTGAGAGAGAGACCCACACCCATTCCTGTCCCGTGTGTGTGTGAGAGAGAGACCCACACCCATTCCTGCCCCATGTGTGTGTGAGAGAGAGACCCACACCCATTCCTGTCCCGTGTGTGAGAGAGAGAGAGAGAGAGAGTGACCCACACCCATTCCTGTCCAGTGTGTGTGAGAGAGAGAGACCCACACCCATTCCTGTCCCGTGTGTGTGTGAGAAAGAGAGAGACCCACACCCATTCCTGTCCCGTGTGTGTGTGAGAGAGAGACCCACACCCATTCCTGTCCCGTGTGTGTGAGAGAGAGACCCACACCCATTCCTGTCCCGTGTGTGTGAGAGAGAGAGACCCACACCCATTCCTGTCCCATGAGAGAGAGAGACCCACACCCATTCCTGTCCCGTGTGTGTGAGAGAGAGACCCACACCCATTCCTGTCCCGTGTGTGTGTGTGAGAGAGAGAGACCCACACCCATTCCTGCCCCGTGTGAGAGAGAGAGAGAGACCCACACCCATTCCTGTCCCGTGTGTGTGAGAGAGAGAGACCCACACCCATTCCTGTCCCGTGTGTGTGTGTGAGAGAGAGAGAGACCTGTGTGAGAGAGAGACCTGTGCCCCGTGTGTGTGAGAGAGAGAGAGAGAGAGACCCACACCCATTCCTGTCCTGTGTGTGTGAGAGAGAGAGAGAGACCCACACCCATTCCTGCCCCGTGTGTGTGTGTGTGAGAGAGAGAGAGAGAGAGACCCACACCCATTCCTGCCCCGTGTGTGTGTGAGAGAGAGAGACACACACACCCATTCCTGCCCCATGTGTGTGTGTGAGAGAGAGAGAGAGAGAGAGACCCACACCCATTCCTGTCCCGTGTGTGTGTGTGTGTGAGAGACCCACACCCATTC